>NC_071506.1:142752794-143055824 GCF_027887155.1 Malaclemys terrapin pileata | reverse complement strand
TTCTGCCGACTAAACAATCCCAGTTCCCTCAGCCTCTCCTCATAAGTCATGTGCCCCAGCCCCCTGATCATTTTCGTTGCCCTCCGCTGGACTCTCTCCAATTTGTCCACATCCTTCTTGTAGTGGGGGGACCAAAACTGGACACAATACTCCAGATGAGGCCTCACCAATGCCGAATAGAGGGGAATAATCACTTCCCTCGATCTGCTGGCAATGCCCCTAGTTATACAGCCCAATGTGCCGTTAGCCTTCTTGGCAACAAGGGCACACTGTCGACTCATATCCAGCTTCTTGTCCACTGTAATCCCCAGGTAGGTTCTGGGGCCATGTAGGGACCTGCCCAGCCCCTGGGGTCAGTTAGAGCTACCTCTGGGCTGCTCCAACTCATGATCTGTTTTTCATAGCATCCAATGAGCCCTAGGGGTAAAGAACAGACTCAGTGCAGCACGCCCCAGCCATGCCCACATTCCCCCCTCATGGGCTCTAGAGGGCAGAGAACAGACACAGCGCAGGGTGCCCCAGCCCCGCCCCTGATCTGCTCCCTGTGGGCCCTGGGCGGCAGGGAACAACCACAGCGCAGGGCTCCCCGGCCATGCCCCCAACCCCCTCATCACCCTGGGGGGCAGGGAATAGCCACAGCGCAGGGTGCCCTGGCCATGCCCCCGATCTGCCCCCTATGTGCCCTGGGGGGCAGGGAATAGCCACAGCACAGGGTGCCCTGGCCATGCCCCCGATCTGCCCCCTATGTGCCCTGGGGGGCAGGGAATAGCCACAGCACAGGGTGCCCCAGCCATGCCCCCAATCCACCCCCTATGGCCCTGGGGGCAGGGCACCACACCAGCTGGGGAGGCCATTGCAGAGGCAGGAGCCCGAGGGGGCCATTTACACCTACCCTAAGGCCTGTTTAGTGTGTCAAACCAGTGCGAGGGGAAACCGAGCCAAGAAGTGGGGTTTGGGCCAACCCCTCAGCACCAGCACCGTGGGGCAGCCCCTGACGCTGCTTGCCTGGGCTGAATTCTGACCTCAGCTCCATCGAGGGCCCTGATCGCTAGGCCCGTTGGGCCAGGAGCAGGGCAGGAAATTCTAGGGGCCGGGGAGCCCGGCCCCGCCCCAAGCCCTCGGGCCAGGGCTCTATTTTTAAAACTGGCCTGGCGTGGCTGGAGCCTGGCTCCAACAGGGTACTGCTCAGCATGAGCCTTCCTGTGGATTGTTTGCAGCGGTGGCTTGGCACCTGGCCAGTCTCCAGGGTGGGGTTGGGCTGGGGATGAGGCAGCTGGGCTGGTGCGTCAGGCTTTGACGGGGGGGCGGGGAAGGGGGGAGGGTGTCAGCCATCCTGCCTGGGCAGGGGGGAGTCCGTGCGGGGGGGGGGGTGACGCACATTTCTGGAATATTTCCCAGGAGCAGCACCCGGCTTCGGGGGCTGCCGGGGGTGGGAGGAGAAGTTTTGGGGTAGCTCCCGTGTTGGCTTTCCTGCTATTGCAGTGACTGGGGGGGTGACGACCAGAGTTGGGGTGCTGGGGCTGGGGCGATGGGGTGGGGCTGGAGACGGAGGGTCCCTCGGGCGAGGGCCAGCACTGCTTTTGGGGTCACTTGGTTCGGGGGCCTGGTTCTCAGCCAAGGGGAGCAGTGGGCACTGAGCACCTGTGGAGGTCAGACCCCAGCGTGAGGCTGAGATGACGCTGCCCAGAGTCTGTCAGTCTACAGGATGCTGCTGGGTTAAACCCGCGGATGTCGAAACCAGACACATCCCCCGAGCTGTTACTGACCCCGGATTGCTAGTGGGGGAGGAGTTCCTCAGAGCCGGTTCTCACCACTCCCACCAGGACTGGTCGTGTTTGTGTAACCATAACTCTTCGGGGCCCCACTCCCAGACTAACACCCCTCTGTGCTAGGCACTGTACTTGTCTATTGCTATTAGAGGTATTGAGATAGCACCTAGGCACCCCAACCATGTACCAGGACCCCATTGTGCTAGGCGCTGTACTTTTCTATCACTATTAGAGGTATTACGGTAGTGCTTAGGTGCCCCAGTCACAGACCAGGCACTCTGTTGTGCCAGGCACTGTATGTCCCATTTCTCCCTATGTGCCAGATTCCCTGGATGAACTACATCTCCCATGATGCATCATGGTCTCACCTCTGAACCACATGCTTTAGCATGGGAATCATATGAGTGCAGGTGCATGCTGGGCAATGTAGTCCAGCCAGGGAACTCCACCCATCCAGCACAATTGAATAAGAGATACCAGAACTATAACTCCCATGAGGCACGGTGGCTCCATAGACAGATGTGGTTGAATGTTGAACTGACCCAAAATGTTTCTGCATTTCTGAATTGACTTTTTTCTGACCTTTTCATTCTGTAAAAAATTGTCAGTATTTTTGCCTTCCGTCCCGATTCAGGAGCAAAACCGATGTTGAAATACCAGGATACTGTGATTTCTGCTCAGCTCCCATCCAGCCCTGTGGGTCAGCTGGGGTCAGGTCAGCCTGTCACCAAAAAGGCCAAAGCAGAAACAGAGATGGGCAAGGGCTGGGCCGTTGGTTTAGAGAGGAGAAAAAGTAGGGAGATGGCAGAGAGCTGTTAAATAGAGTGAGAGAGAGATGGGGAGAACAGCAGGACCTGCCCTATTGTGTAATGCCCCTGCCAGGGGACAATCGATGAGTGTTAAAGGCAGCGAATGAAAAGCGCACACAGTGCCTAGTTAACCTGTGGAACTCCCTGCCACAAGAGATCAGAAACAAAAGAGGCTCAGCAGCAAATCAGGCTTGGTTACCTTCAGTCATATTATAAACCCTCCTGCAAGTGCTAGCCACTCATTAACAGGGCCTGATAGAAACTTCCCTTCCGGTGATTTCAGAGTCGGTTATTGTGGAAGTTCTGTTGTTTCTGTAACAGTCGCTGGTGCTGGCCACAGTCGGGGCCAGGAGTGTGGGCCGGAAGGGCCAGTGCATGTTGTTTCCAGGGAGGAGGATTAAGCCGACCAGGGGATGGGGTGGATTTTCCCTCGCTTGGCTTTTTCCAATGGAGATTGGGCATCTCTTTCTACAATCTGGGTGTCCTGGGCTGGATTGTCCACCTGCGTTGAGCAGGAGGCCAGGCTGGATCAGAGCAGCCCCGCCTGGCCTTACCAGCCAACTCCCTGGCCTCCGCTCTGTTCCCGGCAGTTCTTGGGCTCCTGCGGATTTTCTAATGTGTCTTTGCTTTTTCTCCAGGCCCTGGGCTGCCCCCCCGACCAGCTGGCGGATGAAGCCGTCTGCCACCCCCCGGTTGTCCTGTGCAGCGCGGAGTCGGGTGAGTCCTGGGACCATTCGGGGATGCGCCGGCTGTTCTGCGATCGCTCCTCCCTGGCCTATAGGGGGTGGGGGGCTGGTTGTGAGACCAAATGTGGGGGGGCAGACCGTACCCACCTGCTGCTGCTGGTTACTGTGCCTCTCTGCAGCAGGTGGTGCTGCAGCTGTCCCAGACGACACTGCACTGGGTGAACCCTGGGTCTGAGCCAGTTGGGCCAGGCCTGTGTGCCATGCTTAAAGTGGGGCGTCCGTCATATTCTATGGACAAGAAAGGGACATCACATCTGCCTGCCCCCTACTCCCACTCTGTCCTGCCCCCACCCCATCTGTCCTGCCACGCCAGCAGGGGTCTGGCCCCATATCGCGGGCAGGAGGCTGGCTGGGGCCACAGCAGTGGGGGAGGGGGGCTGTGCTGGGGCCATTGGTAACTGGACTGTCCCCACAGGTCTCAGTGGTGCTCTGGACCAGGGGGAGGGCGGCTTGCTGTTTTCAGCTTCCAGCACCTCCATGGTATCGACCCTGCTGCACACCGAAGACTGGGACCACCCCAGCCCCTGCGAGCTCCGGCCTCCGAGTCCCTCTCCGGGCGGAGACAGCTGGAGCCCCCAGGCCTCCCCGCAGCACACCGCGGAACCAGCTCAGCACCAGGAGGCGGATTTGGAGCTGCCAGCTCCTGACCCTGACAGCCTGGCGCCCCCCTGCCTGGTGGCAAAGGCGTCCCAGAGCACTTCCTGCCCGCGAGGGGAAGTCACTGTGGCCGAGTCCCCGGCTGAGTCGCTCGACACAGCGGAGGGGAAGCCGGGCAGCGCGGCGCAGGGGCAGGAGATGGAGGAACTACCCCCCACGCCTGGAGATGAGCCTGTGCTGGGGGAGGAAGGCAGGCTGGAGCCCACCCCGGGGTAAGCCAGCTTGCGAGTAGGGCCACGGGGAACCAGGCGGGAGGTCACGGGACTCAGGCAGCCACGACATCCTCCAGCTGTGGTTAGGCGCCGGGGCTGAGCTGAGCTTTGCACTGTGAGGGCACCTGAGATGAGAGCTGGCAGCCATTTGGTGAGCACTCCGAGAGGGTAGAGATAGCTGAGAGCTAATGGAACCTGCTATCCGTCCGTCCGTCCATCTGTCTATCCATCCCTCCCCATACCCGCCTCAATCCATCCCTCCCCAGACCCCCCTCGATCCATCCCTCCCCAAACCTCCCCGATCCGTCCCTCCCCAGACTCCCCTCGATCCATCCCTCACCCAACCCCCCCGACCTCTCCTCGATCCATCCCTCCCCAGACCCCCCTCAATCCATCCCTCCCCAAACCTCCCCAATCCGTCCCTCCCCAAACCCCCCTCGATCCATCCCTCACCCCCCCCCTTGATCTGTCCCTCCTCAGACCTCCTTCAATCCATCCCTCCCCAAACCTCCCCGATCCGTCCCCCCCCCCCGGACCCTCCTCGATCCGTCCCTCCCCAAACCTCCCCGATCCGTCCCTCCCCAGACCCCCCTCGATCCATCCCTCACCCAACCCCCCCGACCTCTCCTCGATCCATCCCTCCCCAGACCCCCCTCAATCCATCCCTCCCCAAACCTCCCCAATCCGTCCCTCCTCAGACCTCCCTCAATCCATACCTCCCCTCGATCCCTCCCTCCTCAGACCTCCTTCAATCCATCCCTCCCCAAACCTCCCCGATCCGTCCCCCCCCGGACCCTCCTCGATCCATCCCTCCCCAAACCTCCCCAATCCGTCCCTCCCCAGACCCCTCTCGATCCATCCCTCACCCAACCCCCCCGACCTCCCATTGATCCATCCCTCCCCAGACTCCCCTCAATCCATCCCCCCCAAAAACCCCCCTCGATCCGTCCCTCCCCAGACCCCCCCGCTCGATCCGTCCCTCACCAGACCCTGGCTGGGATGATTTAGTTGGGGTTGGTCCTGCTTTGAGCAGGGGGTTGGACTAGATACCTCCTGAGGTCCCTTCCAACCCTGATATTCTATGATTCTATGACTGCAGGCATGGGCTCTTCCCCAGCCTTACCCCCCTTTCTGATGCACACATGAGTTGATATAGGATTTGCTCACTCCTAATGGGGAAGCAGAATGAGAACCCAGCTTCGTTCGCTCTCCGAACTGCAGCCTTTGCCCGGTGAGCTAACGAAGAGCACTCAGAGGCAACAGCAGCAGTAGTAGGACTCTTATCCTTACTTATCCACAGACTCGTGTCTGAGCGCTGCGCACAGAGGGGCAGATCACAAGGCCCCATGCATCACTTACACTGCCTGAGCTAGACCCCTGAGGCTCAGTGGGTGGGGGCTGGGCAGAGCTGGGCCTTGCAGCCTGGCACATGGAGCCAGTGCCCCCCTCCCAGCGGCAGGCTGCTGCAGTAGAGGGCTGGACTCAGCCAGGGGGAAGGGAGTGATGGGAGGGGGGCCCCCCTGCTTCTGACACCTCCATCTGCCCCCTCAGGTGTCCCAGGCAGGAGGACGCAGGGGAGAAGCCAGGAGATCTGGAAGTGCCGCAGCCCGACGGGGCCCTGCTTGCCAACGGGGCCTCCGGGGACCAGAGGGCTGCTCAGCGGCTGGCAGCGCGGCTCTACCACCTGGACGGCTTCAAGAGGTCGCAGGTGGCCTCCTACCTCAGGAAGAAGTAGGATATAAGTGATGTTTCGGGCAAGATGGACGGTGTTCTGGAGTGCCCCCGCTGGGAGGGCTAGAGTAGCCAGGAGCTCCCCCCACAGCCAGCGCCCAGCCCCACTCCCCACAGTGGCCCCCGCTGAGAGGGCTGGAGTCACCGGAAGTTCCCCCCACAGCCAGCGCCCTGCCCCACTCCCCACAGTGCCCCCCACTGGGAGGGCTGGAGTAGTCAAGAGCTCCCCCCACAGCCAGCGCCCTGCCCCACTCCTCACAGTGCCCCCTGCTGGGAGGGCTGGAGTCACCGGGAGCTCCCTCCATAGCCAGTGCCCTACCTCGCTTCTCCCAGTGCCCCCTGCTGGGAGAGGCGGGGGCTGGAGTAGCCAGGAGCTCAGCTCTGCGCTGCTCTGATCTGCATGTGTTGGTTCCCAGCAACGAGTTCAGCCGGCAGGTGGCGGAGGAGTACCTCACCTTCTTCCAGTTCAGCGGGCAGACTCTGGACCGTGCGCTCAGGTAAGGGCACCACAGATCCGTCCAGAGCGTTTCCCAGGGGAGCAGCGCAGGACGAAAGCTTGTGGGGAGGGGGGCAGAGGGAGGGAGCGCTCGGAGCAGCGCTATTAATTCCTCATCTCTTGCGCCGGACCCAAGGCCAGCCAGAGAGGGCCGCAAGGTGCCAGGCGCTGGACACACAGCATACTGGACAGTCTGCACCCCGAAGAAATGACAAGCTAAATAGGGCAGACGTGGGGAGGGAGACGGGGATTGGAGCAAACGGCTGATCAGCCCCAGGCAGAGAAAGCCCCCAGGCCACGCAGCTCTGGGTCCGAGGAGGTAGAGTCCCTGTTGCAGGGGCCTGGAGCTGCAAGGTGCCAAGGGCTGTACAAAGACACCTGGGGCTGCAGCAGACAAGCGGCGTGCGCAGGGTGGGGAGGGGAGAGGATCCAGCTAGTCCAGGTGCAGCTGCAAGTCTCCCGGGCGGTGTCTCCTCTGCTCTGGGCAGGTTCTTCCTCAAGGCCTTCGTGCTGACTGGAGAGACGCAGGAGCGGGAGCGGATCCTCGGACACTTCTCTAAGCGCTACCATCTCAGCAACCCTGACGCCTTCCCCTCGGCAGGTGAGCTCTCTGGGACCCCCACCTCCCCGCCCCGGCTTACAGACACCTCTGACGCACCCTGGGCCTGATGCTGCCACTCACTCCCCACCGGACTGGTGCTGCTCTGTGCCTCAGTTTCCCTACCCACACTAGCAAAGGCAGGACCATCACGCTTCTAAAGAGTGGCGATGCACCCCTCCCAGCCCTCGGGCCATTCAGAGTGCTCATGGCACCTGCCACCGAAAGGTAGCCACCTCTGGGCTGGAACCAGGCAGCTGTTTAATGGCACCACAAGGCTGCAGGCCAGTTTAAGACAGGAAGTGAAGAGTGCCGTGCCACAGGAAGCTGCGAGGGTGGGGTGAGGGTTAGGGGCAGAGGCGATGAATGGAGCTGGAGTTTGGCTGGGATGCCCACGTTTTACTTCGGAGCCCCGGGATGGAGGCGTTTCGGGATCCCCAGTGCCCCCCTGTGAATGCCCACGATTGCCCCTGCCCCCACCCCAGTACTCAGTAGATGCCGGGGGAGGAGCCGTGCCACGGAGATCTGGGATCATTTGCCAGGAGGCTGCCACGGTGCCTGCATGGGAGAGGTGCCAGGCGGGGCGATCTGTGCCCTGGAGGGCCGTGGGCCCCCCGCTATCCACACGCAGAGGGCTCTGCAGATCTCTCCTGCCACTGACCCCAGGCCGGCTCTGTGCCAAACACACGCTCCCTCTCTGCTCCCCAGATGCTGTGCACACCCTGACCTGCGCCCTCATGCTGCTCAACACGGACCTGCACGGGCAGGTGAGCCCACGGGCATGGGGGGGGTTCCAGGGGGCAGCATCTGGCCTGTGGCGATCTGGGAGCCCCTCTCAGCAGGGAGGGCGGGTTCAATGGGGATCTCACCAACCAAGCCCAGAGTGTGGTCCGACTGCCCATGCCAGGGCGGTGCCCAGAGCTGGGTGTTTCGTGGCACAGAGGGGAAACGGGGTTGGTACTGGGACGTGGTTCCCATCGGATGGTGCTTTGGTGCCAGTGTGCAATGAGTTAGGGGGGCTAAGCCCATCTCCAGCAGGGAGGGCTCACGAGGGGCAGGGTGAGGACTGGGGGCAGGTGGCTGTGCATGTTCTGGGTTGCAGCAGCGGGGAGGGATGGTCCGTCCGTCTGGCCCTTTTCGTCAGCACCACAGTCACTAAGGGAACCGATCGGACGAAAAAGCAAGGCTAAAAAGCTCGTTAGTAAATCGGCAAGCTCAGTGGGGGGGGGGGGCGGGACAGGCCTCCAGTTAGCGCACACGTGCGTGGACACAGGCTCCGTGATCTTGCACATACTTGTGTGTGCATGGCCATCTGGGTGCTTGCCCAGGCGTGTGCTCATGGGTTTGTGCTAGCGTATGCCCGTGTCAGAGGGGAGGGAGATCCGTGGAGCTGGGGCTGCCCGCTGGTTTTGGCTGGCATTTCGCTTTGCTGGGTGTCTCTCCTTGGCCCTCACGCAGCTGTCCCTGGTCACACACAATTCCAGCACCGCTCAAGGGGCCCATTAGTCTTCGGCTGATCTGGGGAGTTGGGCAGTGCAGCGACTGGCCCTGCAAACTCCCCTTCTCCTGCTGCTCTGGGAGCCAGCCCTGGTGCCTGGCGGCACCCAGATGGGCCCCTGGCAGCTGTTCTGTGTGGGACCCCAGGCCTCGTACCCGGGAGGAGCTGTGCCCGTGATTCACACCCTGGGTCAGGGGGAAGGTCACCCCTGAGAACAGTGCCCCCTGCCCAGATGCGTCATGCTCCATGCTGCAGCTCCAGGGTGAAATGCTGTGTGAGTGTGGGCACAAGGCCCTGGGTGTGCACGCCACACGGGCTGTTTGCCCAAGAGCAGGCATGTGTGTGAACAGGGGAGTGCCTGTGTGCAGAAACACGGGCGTGGAGGGGTGTGCCCAAACAGGCTCCAGCACAGACCCGGCCCCCGGACTCCTGGGTTCTGCTCCTGCCTGCCACCCCCCTCTCGCTTTGTGCTCTTAGGGGCAAGGAGCGACTCTGCCTGTCACTGGGATAACCACGTTGTCACGGGCAGGCTAGCGGAGCGAGGGGCTCAGGGCCCACCCCCCAGCTGAGTTGTCAGCCCTTGGGATGGAACCGTGGCCCCTCCTCCGTTAGCCTGTGTCTGTGGTCCTGGCCAGCACTAGAGGGGGCCAGACATGGCACTGCTGCCCTCTGCTGGCTGGATGTAGCGTCGTGTAACAGTGTGTCATAGCCCCGGCGCAGCTCCTCTCCAGGGCTCTGGGAGCAGCAGGCCCTGAGTGCTAGAAAGATTATTTGGCTCCATTATCCAGGCTGTGGGAGGTCAGTGCCCCTGGCCCTGGGGCCAGCCCTGGCCTAGGGTGGGGCCATGTGCGGGGCCATGTGCGCTGGGCAGCATTGAGTGCCCCGCGGGCACAAACCCAGCCCTGTTCTCACTGTGATCCATGTTTCTCCCACCCTGGTGTGTGTGTGGCACCATCGCCCCCTTGTGGCTGCAGAACATCGGCCGCAGCATGACCTGCCACGAGTTTGTAACCAACCTGGACGGCATGAGGGATGGGCAGAACTTCCCCAAAGATCAGCTCAAGGTACTGAGCCCCTCGGCCGGGCAAGCTGACGCCACTGGCGTCGAGAGCTTCCGGCCTGCATGCCAGCTGAGGGCCTGGCACACCCCGATACCTACCCAGCTGTGTGTCCAGCCATTGCACCGTCCATCCAGTCACCTGTCTATCTGTCCATCCTGTACAGATCTATCCATCCACCCCCGTATCCATCTATCTACCCCCCACAAGCACACTCTGTCTATCCCCATCCACCCCTGTATCTATCTATCTATCTATCTATCTATCTATCTATCTATCTATCTATCTATCTATCTATCCCCATACACCCCCATATCTATCTATCTATCTATCTATCTATCTATCTATCTATCTATCTATCCCCATCCACCCCCTCTAGCTATCTCTACCTATCCCTGGCACCCTGCCCCCAGTGTCTCAGTGCTGCATGGGGTGGGGAGGGTAACAGGGCTCCGCGTGACCCTGTGTGTGTGGGAGGAACGTGGCTAATCCCGGAGCCCAGCCCCATTCCCCATTCCCGTGCCGTTGGGGAGACAGCCCAGGGAATGGCTGTGGGGTCGCAGTGATTGCAGCGAGGGTGATGCCCCCCCCAGATGGGGGTACCCAGCCGTCCCAGCTAGGGCTGTCTCTGCAGAGGATGGCATTTGCAGCAGCAGCCAGTCTGGCAGCGGAAGGAACAGCTCTGCCCAGGGTAGTGCCAGGGGGAGGCAGGGACCCCCGGCTCTCTTGCTGCTAGGGGGCAGCGTGGGGCCTGCCCCAGGCAGGGGGCGGGGCTCTCACAGGGGACGGGGCCCCTTTGACACCCTGTTACTCTCCTGGCAGGCCCTGTACTACTCCATCCGCAACGAGAAGCTGGAGTGGGCCATGTGAGTACCCGGGGCCACGCCAGCCTCCCACTGCCCCCGCTGCCTGCAATGGTCCCTCCCGGGAGCCACACAGTCTGGTCCAACCCCCATTCCACCCCATGGATTAAGCGCATGTTCCATTCTGATGGGGGGGGCACAACCTGTTCCTTTCTGACCATGGGGGGATGAGTAGGAGCCACAGCCTGTTCTATTCTGACCATGGGGGGAACGAGTAGGAGCCACGGCCTGATCCATTCTGACCATGGGGGGAACAAGTAGGAGCCACGGCCTGTTCCATTCCGACCATGAGCAGGGAAGGTTAGGAGTCACGCCATTATGACAGGGGGATAAGGGGGAGCCCTGGTCTGTTTCATTCTGACCATAGGGAGGATGGGCAGGAACTACAGCCTGTTCCATTCTGATGACGGGGAGTAAGGGAGAGCCATGGCTGGTTCCATTACGATGCGGAGTAAGGGAGAGCCACGTCTGTTCCATTCTAACCACGCGGGGTTGCAGGAGCCATGGTACATTCCTTTCTGACCATGGGGAGGCGAATGGGGGGGGGGGAACCCTGGCCTGTTCCATTCTGACCCAGGGGAGGGCACCGTGCCAGCCCAGCCTGTGATGCCGGGCTCCGTGGCTCCCCCTGCAGGGACGAGGAGGAGCTGGTCAGCACCCTGACGCCCCGGCCACCCAGCACCCCGTCCAGCCGGAAGAAAAGTAACCCCTTCCTGACGCTGACCCAGGATGCCAAGGCCACCACATACAAGGAGGGGCAGCTCGCCCGCAAGGTGCACGCCGAAGCCGATGGCAAGAAGAGTGAGTGTCGTCCGTCTCCCTGGCAACCAGCATGGGGGGCAGTGACATCCGTTGCCTGGCAGTCAGCATGGGGGGAGTGATACTTGGCAACCAGTATGGGGGCGGGAGTGACACCGGCAACCAGCGCAGGGTGTGTGATGCCTGTTGCCCCAGCAACCAGCCTGTGTGTGTGTGTGTGTGTGTGTGTGTGAGTGAGAGAGAGAGAGAGAGAGAGAGAGAGAGAGATGTGTCACCCCGGGAAACCAGCATTGTGGGGTGACACCCATCACAGGCTGGGGCGGGTGGAGCTCTCACCCTCCTTGGGGCTGGGATGTCACCCTGTATGACCTTTGCCCTTTCAGCACCCTGGGGGAAGCGAGGCTGGAAAACCTTCTACACAGTGCTCAAGGGGATGGTGCTCTACTTCCTCAAGGTAATGCTGGGGTCCTGCTGTGGAGCTGGGGGTGCAGGGAGGGGTGGGCAGCGCCGTGGGGCTGGGGGCGCGGGGAGGGGTGGGCAGTGCCGTGGCTGGGGGGCACCATATCTAAAGTGGCTTTGGGGGCTGTTTGTGGCTCAGATCCATGTCTCCCTGATGGCCAGCCGAAGCCCCCGGCAGACACCAGCCAGGCCCAGCACCCCTGGCCCAGCCCATGGAGCAGGAGCCGCCCTGGGAGTGGGTCCCTGGCGTAGGGGCACAAGGGGCAGGCAGTGGGGGCAGACAGGCTGTGCCGGTGGGGGCTAGGGCTCCAGACAGGGCTGCCTGCTCCCGCCTCTTGGCTCATGCTCCATGTGCCCCTCCCCCGCAGGATGAGACCCGGGCGGAGGTGCCAGGCATGGAGGAGCCGATCGGGGTTCACCATGCGCTGGCCGAGAGAGCCTGCAAGTACAACAAGCGCCCGCACGTCTTCCGCCTCCAGACGGCCGACTGGCGTGTCTTCCTCTTCCAGGCGCTGTGAGTGCCCCCCCAGGCATGGTACTGCCCCATCCTGGGCATGATGCCCCATCCCCCCACCCCGGGCACGAAGCCCCCCGCCCTGCCCTTCTCCCCTGGCCAGGGCACATTGCCTCCCACCCCATCCTGGACACGCTGCCCCCACCCTGGGCATGCTCCTCCCCTGCCCTGCCTGGGCACTCTGCCCCAGCCCCCACACGCCGAGGCACACGCTCCCTGCTCCTTTACCTCAATCCCCCCTGTCCTGGGGCCTGCTGCCCATCCCACCCCGGAGGCACTGCATGTTACATGGCTCTGCCTTTCTAGCTGGAGCTTTGCCCGTGCCCCTCACTCCTGACCCGCAGCCCCCACTACACCCACCCTGGGAGCTGAACACAGACTGGGACCCAGCCAGGGGCAGCCGGCCAGAGCCTTCACCTGCGCAGGCCCCAGGGGTGCTGCCTCCTCCCAGAATCCACCCCCCAGTCTCTCCCTCTCTCCTCCCCAGAAGCGCCGAGGAGATGAGCTCCTGGATCTCCCGCATCAACCTGGTGGCCGCCATGTTCTCATCCCCGCCCTTCCCAGCGGCCGTGGGCTCCCAGCGCAAGTTCATCCGGCCCATCCTGCCCACGGCACAGTGCCGCAGCTCCCTGGTGAGCTCCCCAGCGCTGCCACCCTCGGGCATGGGGCAGGGCTGCCCCCAGCAACTGCCAGCCACGGCACCTCTCAGTGATGGGACCCCCAGGGCCCTCAGTGACTCCCAGCAATGGGACCCTCAGGCCCCTCAGTGACTCCCAGCCACAGGACCCCCAGGGTCCCTCAGCGATTCCTCAGCAAAGGGACCCCCAGGCCCCCTGGGGGTTTTCTCCACAGCCTGAGGGGCTCACTGACAGGGGCATCTTCCTTGGCTCAGTTTTGCCCCCTGGTGCCACGCCTGAGTACCCCCCCATGGGCTCTGCCCCATCATGGATTTGTGGGCCCGTCAGCACCATAGGTGGTGACTGGATCAGCTTCCCGGCTCAACCTATGGCGGCCCCGTGCCCCATGGATTGGCTACTTGTCGTGGCCATCCCTCCGGCCCCAGTGGCTGTGGTTCCCATGGGGGGCTCCTGGGGATGTGTGGGGACTCCTGAACTGAGCTCATGTCCCGGCAGGAGGAGCAGCACCAGGCCCACGAGGCATGCATGGACAAGTTCTCGGATGAGCTGGGCGAGCACCAGCGGAACCTGCCAGACAAGCGGGGCCGGGGTCGCGACCTGGAGGAGTATCGGCTCAAGAAGGAGTATCTGCTCTATGAGGTGGGTACTGCCCTGGGGGCGGGCATGGGCTGGGGCGGGCCGGGAGGTCGCTGTGTCCTCAGTAGGGACGGCTCAGAGCCAGGGGGCTCAGCAGGGGGTGCCGTGCTGCCAGGGGCAGGGGCTCAGCAGGGGGCGCCAGGCAGTAGGGGGCAGGGTGGGGGATCAGCAGGAGGTGCCACGCTGCAGGGTGAGGGATGCGGGCTCAGCAGGGGGCGCTGTGCTGTAAGGGGGAGGGGGCTCAGCAGGGGGTGCTGTGCTGCCGGGAGAGGGGCGGGAGCTCAGCAGGGGGCGCTGGGCTGTAGGGGGGAGGGGGCTCAGCAGGGGGCGCTGTGCTGCCGGGGGAGGGGGTTCAGCAGGGGGTGCCATGCTGCCAGGGGCAGGGGCTCAGCAGGGGACGCTGGGCTGCAGGGAGAAGGGAGGGGACCTAACACTAAAGGGAAGATCACAGGGCATCCCAGGTGCGGCCGTTCCCCCTCCTGGTGCGTTGCCCCCCAGAGCTGGCCGCAGCCGGGGCTCATGCTGCACTCACCTTGCAGAAGCGCCGCTACGAGACCTACGTGAAGCTGCTAGAGGCGCGGCTGTGCGGGGGCTCCGAGGCGCTGGAGCAGTGGGAGGCACGGCTCGGGGGTACCGACTCAGCCGATGAGGGGCTTGGCCTCACCAAGTCGCACTCCAGCCCCTCGCTCAACCTGGACTTGCCGCCCACCGGCGTGAAGGTCAAACGCAACATCTCCGAGCGCAGGACGGTCCGCAAGATCATCCCCAAGCGCAACAAGCAGCTGCTGTGACCCCCACTCCCCGCGGGGCGCCCAGGGATGCCCCCCGGGCACTCGCCCCAGCACAAGGTACGAGCCATCGCCCAGACTGGAACCTGAGGCTCATGCACGACGGCACCGACAGCACGGAGCCCCCAGGTGGCGCCAGCGTCTCAGCAATGGGGGGTCGATGGAGGCACCAGGAGTGGGTGCCCCTCCCGGGGGGTCCCAGCCCAGGACTCTGAGCCCTCCCTGCCCTTGGAATGGGAGGGGCACCGGGCCCTGCCCATGTGTCCCCCCCCAGGAGGCAGCGCTGCCTTGATGGACCTGGGCTGGGCTGGGGGACACCTGATGCAGGACGGTACATCCTGCCAGCTGAGCTGGGCTCTGGGCCCCTCCGGGGGGCCGCACCCCCCACACCGGCTCCTGATTCCTGTTCTCAGAGACTGGAAGCCGCCAGAGCAATAAACCAGAGCGAGCCATGGAACCGTGCCCAGGCTGCATGGGGATGGGGCTGTTCCCCGCCTGGGCAGTGTGCCCCACATCATGGGGGGCAGTGGGGCGGAGGAGGAGAGCGGGGACAGCCAAACCCAGGGGCCTGCCTTGGCAAAGCCCTGCGCTACCCCATCACCCCGAGCCCAATCCTGCAGCTGGGGCTGGGCAGGACGTCGCACTGATGGGTGATGGGCCCTACCACTGCTGCAATGCCCTGGTGATGGGTGCCGGATGGATATGGAATCCCCCTCGCTCGCCTCTGCCCCCACTGGACCTGTTGGAGAGCCCTCGAGTGCTCACCAGAGCGTAGCTGAGCTGCGGGGGCAGGGGCAGCATGACGGGGGGGAGGGCGGAATGAAGAGCACCGCTGGAATTCGGAGGTGCCTGGGCACCTGGGCTGAACCAGCCCCACAGGGAGCCGCCTGGCCCAGCCCAGCTGGAGGCTGCAGCCAGGAGGGGCTGGGAGCCAGGGAGTGAAGGCCCCGGCTACTCCACCATGAGCTGCCCCCCAGCTCTGCCAGTGCCCCTCATGCCCGACCTGCAGCCCCCTGCTAGCCCAGCCCTGGGCTCCTCCTAGTTCTGCTGGTGCCCCTCACGCCCGACCTGCAGCCCCTGCTAGCCCAGCCCTGGCCCCCCCATCCTGGGCAGATGGTGCTGGTTTCCTATCCAGCTAGCTGCTCCGCTGGTTCTGTGGCCCCTCCCCCAGCCCTGACTGTCCCCTGGGCTCTGGCAGTGCCTGGCTGGGGGTCTCTGGTTGCTCCATGGGGGCCGGGGCGCGTTGCCCATGTCTAGGAACTCCCTCGCCCACAGATAGGCACCAGCTGCCCTGCCCCGAGTGAGGTGCTCTCTGGTTCCCCAGGCATTCAGAGGTGTGGGGCCAGGACTCCTGGGTTCTCTCCCTGGCTCTGACATCCTGCAGCCAATCTGTCTTAGCAGAAAGGTGGGGGCTGCTGGGACTCCCAGCCTGTCCCTGGGCACTATGGCCCCATCGCTCCTCCCCTCACACCCTGCCCCATCGAACACTACCCACCTGGCCCACCGCTGGCTCTGCCCAGGACTAATGGGTCACCCAATGGGAGTCTGCTGTGATGGCGTTCCATTGGCTGGGTGCACTGTCACTCATTCCGCACCTGGCAGTAGGCGGAGTCTCTGCAAGAGGCCAGGGATACACGGTTTGGTGAGGAAGAGCCCTCCCCCGCTAACGAGCCCATGGTGCCGGGGTCCCGGGAGATGGAGCTGCCGGCGTTTAACACGCCTGCTCCCGGCCCAGAGAAGAGGCTGAGGCTGCGGGGCTGGAGAAGACAGGTTTAAAGCCAGCTCAGGTGACTACTCAAGAGCACTGACTGCAGCAGATCCGTGGTTCGGTTCTGACCTGGGACCGTGGGGCGGGCAGTGGCTCCGCGGGCACCATCCTCCTCTTGCTGGGCCAGGGTAGATCAGGACTGGCGGGTGCAAGAGTGGCCTAGCCCTGGCGGTCCAGGCAAGTCTGCCCCGGCCACAGCTGCCGTGCACATGGGTGGAGGGGGAGCAGGCCAGGGGCAGAGTGCAGTGCAGAGCGTGGGGCTGTGAACCCAGGAGGGCCTGGGACAGGATGGCAGGAGTCCATGCAGCCTCCCAGGCTGGTTCTGGTTCTCTCGGGTGTCCCAGGCGAGTTTGGAGCCTGGAACCCAGTGCAGGTCGCTCAGGGGGAGTCAGGCAAATTGGGACGAGCCAGGGGGTGGAATGGGTTGAAATGCTATGGGAGATGCCCTGCTATGGGGCTGGGTGCGAACCTGGGACTCAGGGTCCCGGCCAGGAGAGTTTCTGCTCCTTCAGGGTGAAATGGCCCCGGGAAGCTAAACCCTGAGCGGGATCTCAGCAGAGCAGCGGCCGGTGCCGTGCAGCGAGTGCCCAGCCAGCCGGCGCCCTGTGCAATGGGAACTGTGAGGATCAGCCCATTGGGCAGCGCCAGGGGGTTACGTGGCAGCCTGGTGTGTGATTTTGGGGGATCCCTGGATTCCCCGCCCCGAAAACCCTGTGGGCTCAAACTCACTGCCCAGTCTCCTGCTGAGCAGCACGTGCCCCTGGGGGCACAGGCGAGCGGCATGCAGAGGGAGCAGTGACAAAGGCTGGCCAGCAGGGGGCAGTAGTGAGCAGCTCTGGTCTCACAGTCCCTTAGCACTAGCTGCCCCTTGCCTTACGCTCCCTTGGGGCCAGGGCAGTGGCAGATTTCCCGGGCCGTGGCCTGCCTAGCGTGCCCAGTCCCGCCGTGCTGGGGGCTGCACTGGGGCCGGAGTCTTTGCTCCGGCTCCTAGATTTAGGCACCAAAATAGGAACTAGGCTCCACTGCAAACTTGACCCAGGTGTGTCAGGTGGCCCCAGCCCAGAGCACGGCCCATGTGCATGGGGAAGCCGTTGCAGAGGGACCATGGTGGGGGGTGAGACACACCCTGAGTGGGGCGGGAGGGCATTCAGGAAGCATCATGCTCAGCGCCACTGGCAGAATGACAGAGCCATGCCCCCAGCCGGAGCAAAGCACCACGGCCGATCCATTCCACGCCTGCCCTGCAGGGAGCCACTGCTGACGGGATTGTTACAAGGAGCAGAGAAATCAGGACTGGGGGGCGGGGGGGGCTGGGATTGGGGCTGCGGCACCTCGTCTTGGTGCATGGGGACGGAGCCGGGAATGCCGGGGGTGGGAGGGCTTGGGGGGAAACCAGTGGGTCCCTATTATGTCACAGTCACACCTGCTTCCACCAACCCCCTACGCCAGGCCCGGCAGAACTGAATAAATCAGAACAGCTCTACGGGCCTGCTCTGGGCCGCACCCCTTGTGCCCAGTGCCCCGTGGGGACAGGCCCCAAGCGTGGGCCCCAGCAGACAGAGCCGCCCAGCCGATATTCATGGGATTTGATCTGTAGCCCCCGACTATGGCAGATCTGAGCTCCCCGCCCCCCTTACAGCTCTGCCAGTGCCCCTCACTCCCGACCTGCAGCCTCCTGGCTGGGCTGCCTCCCTCCTCCTCCTGGAAGGGGTGAGCTGGGGTAAAACCCTCCTGGTGGCAGGTTCTGCGACCTGCCCAGTCTGCAAACTAGCCCTTGAAGTTTCCGAAAGAGCCATTCATCCCCCCGCTCCCCCGTCGGCCCCCTCACTCCCCTCCCCCCCGAACCCTGCAGACCCAGGTTGCCCTGCCCCCCCCCCGACCCGCCAGTTGCAGCATCATCCCCCTCCCCAGCCCAGAACCCATGACTCAGACGTCCCCAAATCATGAGATCTTTACAGCTCATTTGTAACGGTAGGTCAGGGGTTGGATTCCCCACCCCATTGCAAGGTGAGACCCAGACTCGGACTGTGGCAGACTCCAGCCACAAACTGACTCACTGCCCACTGGCCTCAGCAAGGGCCTCTTAACACAGCCACCCAACCCCCCCGGCCCCGAGAGCTGCAGGGGCAGGCGCCCCCCAGCCCAGCGCAGGCCATGCCCAGGGGGGGGGGGGGGCAGTTCCAGCCTCCTGCAGAAGCGGCTCATTCTGCTGCTAGAGCGCAGCAGCACCAGGGCTGGCAAGCAGGCGAGGTCAGGATCCTTAGTGGTCTGAACTGAGCTCAGGGCCCCGTGTGCTCACACACAAAGTAGTTCCTGCCCCAAAGACTTGACAAGAGCTGGGGGCAAACTGAGGCCGGGGAGGGAAGCGACTGGCCTGTGGTCTCCCAGCAGGTCAGCGGCTGAGCCGGGACTAGAACCAGGGGTCTTGAGGCCCAGCCCTGTGCTCCATCCGCTGGGCTTCCCCACCTCCCAACAAAGCCCCCTTCTGTCTGCGGCTGCTGGCACGGTGCTGGGGGCTGGGCCACGCCCAGGTGGTTAGAAGGAGGAGGCCAGTCCTGCCCTGGTTTTAAAGCAGCAGGGCTCCACCCCCACACGGGGCGTTACCGTCCAATATCACGCGGCACCGGGCCGTACACAGCTATAAATGTCCCAGACACCAGAGAGCTCTGTGCCTCAATACCTGGACATGCCATTCCCAAATGTGGGTGGAGTGGGGGCTTCGAGTGAACTCCAAAGAGCAGCCCCCTCACCCTCCGGGTCCTCCAGGTCTTGGGGAGACGGAGCCCATCTATGCAGAGCTCTTCATGCGTGGGCAGGGGGCTGTATTCCCAGTGCGGGAGGCCGCAGGTTCCAGCCCCATCTTCCCAGCCCGGCGGCCAGCCTGCTCCGAGAGAGCCCTGCCTGGCCCAGCCAAGCCACATCCACCCCGCTATGGCTGGCGGGCGCCTCCTGCTCCTCTAGCACCACCGTTGTCTGTCCGCCATCGCCATGGCACCTCAGGGCACATGGGCACCCTGCCCCCCTCAGCTGAGCTGAAATGGGGGGGCGTGATGTGCAGGGGCTGCAATGCTCCATGCGGCTGAGGCTGGGCTGGCACTGTCTAACGGGTGGTCTCTAGCGCGGCTGCTGGACTCCCACAGACCCTGGGGCCCCTTGTCCCCGGTGTCATCACAGAGGGTCCCTCTATCCTGCCCTGGCTGCACCACAGCCAGGGCCCAGCCCAGCCTGGTAGCACCTGGCTGGTGCCCTGGAGCGGGGCGGGGGTGCAGGCCGTGGAAAAGCCAGATGCAGCAGTTAAAAGGAGGACAGGCGCAATGATCCTGCAAATTGCCACATCTGTATAATCTGCCTTTTATTTTCTGCTTCATGAACTTTTATTTCCTATTATTTATTCACCTCCCCGCCCCCCCCCAACTTCTCGTTAGGATTCACCGCGTTGCGCTCCGCTCCGCAGCCCCCCGCACCTGCAGCCGCCGACGGCTCAGGGCCCCCGTGATAAACAGCCCCCCGCGGGGAGAGGGGAAAACAGAGCGTGAAAACAAACCACACAAGGAGGGAGGCGCTGGGCCAGGGAGGGGGAGTTCGCAGGGATGGAGGGTTTGGGGGTACAGGTGTTTGGAGGGCTGGAGGGTTTGGGGGAGTTTGGGGATGGAGGGTTTGGGGGTACAGGTGTTTGGAGGGCTGGAGGGTTTGGGGGAGTTGGGGGAAGGAGGGTTTGGGGGTACAGGTGTTTGCAGGGCTGGGGAGTTGGGGGATGGAGAGTTTGGGGGTACAGGTGTTTGGGGGACTGGAGGGTTTGGGGGAGTTGGGGGCTGGAGGGTTTGGGGTACAGGTGTTTGCAGGGCTGGAGGGTTTGGGGGAGTTGGGGGCTGGAGGGTTTGGGGGTACAGGTGTTTGGGGGATGGAGGGTTTGGGGGTACAGAGGGCTGGGGGGCAGGAGAGTTGAAGAGGATGCCCACTCCAGAGGGAAATATATGCAGACAGACCCAATTGTGGAGAGTCTGTGAGGTTCCCCCCACCTCCAGCCCTGGAGACCCCAGAGAGGCAGCTGGCTGGTCCGTCCCCCCCCCACAACTCCCCATTGCATGGAGTGTGAGAGTGATGGGGAGGCTGTGTGTGTGTGTGTGTGTGTGTGTCCCTGCCGCTCCCTGCAGGAGGGGATGAGCCCTGGGACTGGGCAGGTGCAGGGGGCTGGACCCATGGTACGGCTGATCTCTCTGCCCTTCCAGGACCCCAAACTCTGGGACCCCAGATAAAATAGGACCAGCTCTTGCCCCAAGGGGCCTGTGCCCCCCCATGTCCCCCATCCTCCCCAGCCTGCCCCCATACCCCCTCCTGCTCTCCAGCCCCTTGTACCCCTCAGCTGCCCTCCTGTTCTCCGTTCTAGCTTCCCCCAACTCTGTCTCCAGCGATTGCTCAAGTGGGGCCACCAGGTGGCAGACACAAGGACAAGGCTCCCCCCACCCCAAGAGCGATGGGAAAGGAGTTGAGGGGGGACCTGATCCCCACCCCTAACCCTCCAGCATGTGGCATCTGGGCTGCAACACTGAGCCCATGAGGCTGAGCACGGGTGGGAGCCATCTGGGAACCTGCCCCTGGGGGGGGCTAACTGGGGTGGGACAGAGCAAAGGGGTTAAGGCCCTCAGAGCTCACAAGCCCCGCCTGGTTGAGGCCCCCACACTGGCAGAGAACAACACCCCTCTTCGCAGCGTGGACAGCACTAGGACAGGGCTCCCCCACCCCTGCTGTTCTGCCCACGGAGCCCCCTTGGGGGGGGACACGAGCTGACCAACGCTGCCCGCCCCTAGCACAGGAACTCTGGCCTGGGCCAGCTGCGAGCGGGGAGTGATGCCTAGAGGCCCCCAGGCAGGGGGCTGGTGCGCAGGTTGACTGATGAGGTGACACCAGATGCCACAGACACAATCCCTCTCTTCCCCTGGGCACTGAAGCCTTTCACTTCCACAGCCTGGTTCAAATCCAGTTGCAGGATTGGGGCTGGATTGGTGCAAAGTGTGTTTCTAAACCTCACTCCTGTTGTACGCTGCAGCTGACATGCCAAAGCCGTTCTGTGAGTGTTTCGCCAAAACCCTTAGCCGCCCACAGCAAGTGCCTGAAGTGCGGCTAGTTCTGGGCTGGAATTTTGTTTTTAATTCAGTAAATACATTTTGAATCAAGTTATTTTCCTTAGGACTTGGAATTTGCCAAAAGTTTTTCAAGCATTTTATCGCTAGTGCAGCACAGCAAAGTCATTGCTTACTTAGCCACATTTCTCATGGCGGTTATGGGACGGGGGAAAAGAGCGCGGATTCACAGGGGGCGGAGGGGTATTTAGAATGAATAAAAACAAAAGCTCTTTCAAGGCTGCAAAGGGAGTGACCATGCAGCTGCCTCTGGGGTGAGACACAGGGATCCCTCGCCTGGTGCTGAGATGCAGCTGCCTCTGGGGAGGAGTGTGGCAGCTGTTTATGTTTCTTGTGGTTAAGGCCGCTGAAGATCTGGGTTTAATTCCTAGCTCTACCACTGACTCCCTGTATGAGTGCTTTAACTCAAGGAAGGCCCAGGCCTGGGTTAAACAGGTCAGACTAGATGATCGCAGTGGTCCCCTCTAACCTTAGAATCTCTAACTCTTTGACTCTGGGCCAGTCACTGACCTGTCCCGGGCCTCAGTTTACCAAGATGTAAAATGGGGCTAATAACCTTTCCTTTCTTCTCCTGTCTGGTTAACCTGTGCTCCCAACACACGCTCAGTTGGGGCCTGTAGGTCCTACTATAAATACAGGTGACAATAACTTTCCTTCTTGCACACACATCACGCCCTTTCCATCCATTGCTCTCAAAGCTCTTCACCAGGGAGGGCAGTGTCATGAGTCCCATTTGACTGATGGGGAAACTGAGGCACAGGAAGGGGATGTGACTTGCCCAAGGTCACCCAACAGGCCAACGGGACTAGAACCCAGGTCTCCTGAGGCCCGGCTTAGCCTTTTCCCATTCTCTGGAAAAGCCTATTTCACCAATGGGTCATTCTCCTCACTCACTACAACACCCCGCCCCTCCCCAACCTTTTCCATCACTCTCAGCAGCAGGATAAATCTCTTTCCTTCCCTGCTAGTGGGGCGCCGTCAGTTTTCACAGCGCAACGGCTAAATCTGCGCTGAAGGTAACGGGCTAGGAGAGAGAACTGTAATAGTTTATAGCTGATGAGCATAAACCAATAACAGCCAGGAGGCATTCACCCTGCCCAGCTGTTCGGCGGCTTCGCTCCCATCCAGGGCGCGTTCCAAGGAAAGGCGCCTGGGCGTGCTCCAAACCCAGAGAGAGTCACAGCAAACTGCTTCCTTGGGCTGCAGCCGATAATGGGCCTTCTGCAGAGGAAGGACAGGCTCATGGTTAGCGATTCCAGGCCAGACGGGCCCATTGTGATCATCTGCATAGCACAGGCCAGAGACCTGCCCCACAATCATTCCTTGGCACAGAACAGCCCTACTTGATGGAGATGCCACCATGGCCCTGGGTAAGTTGCCCCCATGGTTAATTCCCCTCCCTGGTAAACATTTACATCTTAGTTCCCGTCTGACTTTGTCTCATTTCAACTCCCAGCCGTTGGCTTGTGGGACATGACTGAAGGGCCCCTTATGAAATCCCCGTGTAGGTGACAGTCTGATCAACTTTCCCCTTAACTGTCTCTTTGTTCGGTTCCCGGCTCTGCCATTGACACCCCATGTGATCCTGGCCTAGCCAAACTTCCACTGAGTTCACTGGCTGTTTGGTGGCTAAATTCCTGGGAGGCTCTGGACCTTGGTCTGTCTAGGCCTCAGTTTCCCATCTGTACAATGGGGATAGTATTCTTGCCTTTGCCTTGCCTATTTCAGTCGTTTGCACTTAGGGGAAGGGACTGTCTCTTGCCCCGTGGAGTTTCCTCAACTCTGGCAATTTTATCTCCTGTCTCACGCCGCTTGGGGTTTGCCTCACAGGTGATTTCAAATCACGGCGGTATGTAAGTTTCTCGCCCTGGTGGTCACCCCAAAAAAGCTTGAAAATGTGACATACACACATACCCCAGGCTCCAGCCCCACATTTATTATTGTTTTTAAATCCTGTAATTTTTAAGCCAATCTCCTGATTTTTTTTTTGTTTGTTTTTTTTTGAGCACCTGACATGATTTTTGAACGCTGGTGTATGTTTATACAGCACCTGACACCCCAGCACCCTGATCTCAGCCAGGGCGCGCCCAGGGCAGCTGTAGCAATACATGGACTTTTAAAGGGACAGTGTCAACAACAAAGAATCACTCTCCTGGTGGCGTATTTTTGGCCTCTTCTTGTTAATATGAACATCTACATCAGACAGCCTTGAAATTCTCAGCCCAGACTGAGGGCAGAGCCAGTGCGCTGTGTGCCATCCCTGGGCGCATTGCCAGCATCAGCAGGGCCTGGCGCCTGCGCTGCCCGGATGGGTTCCCCGCTGCTCAGACCAGGCGGCTGCTCCTCGCCTTCCATTGTTGCATAAATCTGGGGCTGGCCGAAGGTGCAGCATTGTTTGGTCCCTGGACACCGAAGCCTCTCTCCACAGAATAGGTGTGGGGTGAGTCCCCTGCACTGCCCCCAACCGTCACTCCCTGTGCCCCAGCCGTGCACTCTTGGGATTCCCCCCTAACTGGGGAGCTGCGTCCATCGCAGAGGGCTCCACCTGGGCCCATGGCTTTGCCTTGTGGCCACAGGCTGCGACCTGTGGGCAGGACCAGCATCTGCTCGGTACTGCCCTGGGCTGGCCCGAACCCGGCGGACTGGAGCCCAGCAGCAGGGCAAGCCTGCGGGCTGGAGTCTGCGGGGGAGGGGTCCATTAAACCCTGGGTTTGGACGAAGGCCAGAATCAAACCACTAACAAAATGTTAAATTGGAGTCGAGCGCTTAGGAAAAAGCTGCCCTGGCGTCTCCGCAGACCAGGGCCCGGAATCCCTGCCCCACCTCTGCACAATGGGGCTGCCTCGCCCGCTGCTGGAGCTGCTGACCATGGCCACCACGTGTCTCTCGCTGCCTGCGTGGGGTCAGGGGCTGGATGGGGGACCTGGGAGCCCAGCCCTAGCTCAGCAGGGGTGGCGGTTTCAGTGCTGGACCCTAGTGAAGCAAAGGGCGGGAGGCGTTCTCTGTCAAGGCTGCTGGGCTCAGACCCTGGAGTTCCTTTGGGCTCCCCAGGTCCCAGCCCTCGGGGGCTCTCTCTGGCCTGGACCGTGGGCGTCTCTGCAGCTGGCCATGGCAGACTTCCTGGCCCCTGGCAGCGCTGGCTTCAGGCACTAAATAGTTAATATTGTCCTGCACTGCGTGTGTGTGAGCACCACTGCCCTCTGCAGGATGGGCCAAGAACTGCACACCTGTGTGTCACTGGCCCTGTCCTGCTGATGGTGGAGGGGGATTCTCTGTTACCTCAGGGCCTCAATCCCTGGGTTTCTGAAGCAGGAGGCAGATCTGGGCTCTTTCCTGCTGCCGTGTGGCTCTGAGAGGTCTCAGGGCACAGCGTAGTGACCCTGGGACAGCCGGGGGTGACTGCGGATCCTTCTCCTATGCAGAGTACGCACAACCATAGCTCAATCGAAAGCCCTGGTTTATGATCACTGGCTGGGGGTGAGGCTCCCAGCTACTCCAGTCCCAGCATCTCCCAGCAGGGGGTGCTGCGGGGAGCGGGGCAGGAGGGGCAAAGCGGGGGAGGCAGGGCAGGACTGGCTAGGGCTTTACAGTGTGGGGTTCGTACATGCCTGGCACAATGGGGCCCAACGCGGTTTGGCCGCTAGGCATGGTCACACTCTGTACGTAACCCGTCACCCTGCTTTAGGCAACTCTTTTCTCCTCTAGGTTCTTTGCTTTCCGGTGCTACCGGCGGAGCTCTCGCTGCAGCCGCACTGAGTCGGGGCGGGCGCAGATGGGGGAGGGTCACTCCCACTGGTGTAATGCAGGTGCTGGAGCCCACAGTGCGAATCCAGCTTGAGCAGAGAGTTCCTCTGCTGGAGTTCAGCCAGGCAGCGTGCGGATCCCATCCTGTCCCTGCACCTGCCCTTCCTCCTGGGGTACCATACCAAGCGCCCTCCCCAGGCACCGCCCCACACAGCCCCCTGCAAGGGCTGGACAGGGAGGACACCCACACACACCGCTGCCGGCTCACGCTGGCATGCCTGGCACGCCAGGACAATGGGTTTATTGAACCTTTAATAAAAAGCAGGAGCATCCAAAGGGGAGAGAGCGAAAGAGGAGAACTGAGGGGGCTGCCCCATGCCCCGCCAGGGGAGGGGGTGATGTACAGTCTATACACAAGCAAGGTGAGACTGGGATGGAGACCTAGCAATGGGCGTGGTCCCAAGGGGGGCTGGAATGCCTGTCATGCAGCGCCATGGGGGCAGCTGGCACTGCCCATGGAGGAGGGGCAAGGCTGGCAGGAGGGAGCTGGGCTGCCCCTGGGTGCACTGCCCCTCCCCAGCCGCTGGCAAACACCGGCCCAGTAGGGTGAGCCTCAGCAAACAGAGCTTTCCAGGGCCTCCATCCCAATGGGGCCCAGACGGGTGTCGAAGTCCTGCGCCCAGCCCAGCGTGGCTGGACGGCCAGCGAGAGGGGAGGAGAGAAGAAAGCCCGTGGTGGGGACGGGGCTGGTGAGAAACACAGGAGAGCAGCTCAGCAGGGTCCCAGAGCCAGTCCTCAGGTCATGGGGCTGTTGGGGAGAGTGATCGCCAGATAGATAGAGGGGGTGGATGGAGATAGATAGATAGATAGACAGGCAGACGAGGAGTGTATGGGGACAGACAGACGGGGCGTTCGGGGACAGATAGATCCATAGAGGGGTATATGGGGACAGACGGCTGAGAGGTGTGGGGACAGATAGATCGATCTGATCTGGGTCTCTAGAAGCCATGTGATGATCAAAAGTCCCTGTCCAGCCCCTTTTGTCTGGGGGGTCTCTAGCCAAGGGGCAGGATGGGCACAGAGGTGCTATCCATTGTTGGGTATCCTGGGCCCCCGCATTGTTCTGCCCCCAGTGGAGCTGCGTCGCCCAGATGCCTCTGCCCCATGTCCCCACAAAGCAGTTGTGCCGGTGCCGAGGGTGGCCGTGTCACCCCGTCCCTGCAGGCATCGGGGCTGGCTGCGCTCTCTCGCCGGGTAATAAATAACAATGCCTTTGGCTGGCTGCGCCGGGCCCGTCCGGGGGTCCTGTGCTGCGGCTCCCATGGCAGCTACAGGTGGTCGTAGGCAGCGGCGGGGGGCGCGGGGGCCCTCGAGGCAGAGCTGTAATAATATGGGGAACCTGGGCAAGACCAACAGTGCCTGTTAGAGGGGAGCGCCAGCCTGTTCCCCCCTAGCCCCCAGCCAGAATTAACCATTCACACTGAGCATCACAGGTTAACCCACACCAGGAGCTCCGCCCCCACGCCCCGCTCAGTTCCCACCCCCTCCCAGCTCCCAGGCCTTGTGGCTACGAAGAGCAGGAAGCAGCCAATAGCCGGTGCCCCCACAGCAAAGCCGTGGGGCCCAATGGGAAGGGCACTGGGAGAGGATGCTGGGGACCTGGATTCTAGTCCTGCCTCTACCACTGGGGGACCTTAGGAGCTCTGAGCAGGAACCGTCCCTTGTGGTGTTGTGTGTGTGTGTGTGGCACCAGCACGATGAGGTCCTGATCTCGCCTGGGGTCTGGGCAGGCCCCTTCCCTCCACCACCACCCCCATGCAGTGGAGTCACCTCATCCCTATCCCATGCCAGGCACTCACTCAGCAGGCTGGAGTTGGGGAAGCGCCAGGCCTCACCGTAGGTGGAGTAGGGGGAATGGCTGTAGGCGTTCGCAGAGTAGTCACTGCCTGCTGGGGACAGAAAGAGGAGTTAGTGCCCAGAGAGCGGGCGAGGGCATGGCATACCCAGGGCGGGTACCATCACCCCTGGGCAGCCGCTTCTGGTGTTGGGCAGCCCACAAGGACAAGGGAGCCCCTTCACGGGCCATTCCAGGACAGACAGAGGGTGGGAGTGAGCACCAGTGCACAGGGCACAAAGTCTGGGGGGCACCTGGGGAGGATGCAGCTAAGCCATGAGTGCTGCAGATAGTGCAGCTACCATGGTGAGGGGCCAATGACAGATAGATAGATAGATAGATAGATAGATAGATAGATAGATAGATAGATAGATAGAGGAGTATGGGGATAGATAGATTATTCCCCTCTATTCGGCACTGGTGAGGCCACACCTGGAGTACTGTGTCCAGTTTTGGTCCCCCCACTACAGAAGGGATGTGGAAAAATTGAAGAGAATCCAGCGGAGGGCAACAAAAATGAGTAGGGGGCTGAAGTACATGACTTATGAGGAGAGGCTGAGGGAACTGGGCTTGTTTAGTCTGCAGAAGAGAAGAATGAGGGGGGATTTGATAGCAGCCTTCAACTACCTGAAGGGGGGTTCCAAAGAGGATGGAGCTCGGCTGTTCTCAGTGGTGGCAGATGACAGAACAAGGAGCAATGGTCTCAAGTTGCAGTGGGGGAGGTTTAGGTTGGATATTAGGAAACACTTTTTCACTAGGAGGGTGGTGAAGCACTGGAATGGGTTCCCTAGGGAGGAGGTGGAATCTCCATCCTTAGAGGTTTTTAAGGCCGGGCTTGACAAAGCCTTGGCTGGTATGATTTAGTTGGTGATGGTCCTGCTTTGAGCAGGGGATTGGACTAGATGACCTCCTGAGGTCCCTTCCAACCCTGATAGTCTATGATTCTAAGATAGATAGATAGATAGATAGATAGATACGGAGGTGGATGTAGATAGATGTGGTGTATGAGGATGGCGGGGGGTGTATGAGGACAGCTAGATGGGGGGTGGTAGATGGGGATAGATTGATAGATGTGGATGGACATAAAGATCGGTCCTGCCAATCGCTGTGACCAGTCGATCCATGCCCAGCGTTTCCCTGGCATGCAGGCCCAGCTGGCACCGGCTGGGGATGGAGGTAGCAGCGAGCAAGGCGGTTGGGTTTCTTGCCTTGCTCAGCAGGCCGGGGGCCGGGAGGGCTGTGGGCGGTTGGCGGAGTCCCCAGCACACACTGTCTAACCCAGTCCCGAGTCCCCCCGCCCTGCGCTCTCCAATCTCATTTCACGCTCGAGGAGAGGGGCTGGGGCGGCCCGGGTGCAGCGCTGGATTCTCAACGCTGCATTAAGCACATCTCCAGGGTAACGCGGCAACAAGCCAGTTCAGCATGTTCCCGGCCCAGGGGAGCCGTGCAGCTACCTGGGGCACGGCCCACGGCCCACAGAGATTAACCCTTCGCAGGGAACAGCCAGCTGCAGCACCGGGAGGGGCAGGGGGATTAGGGTGCGGTTGGTTCCCAGCACCTGTCCCCCTCACCCCATTTCTTAGCATCAGGTGCCCTCCACCAGCTCTGCACACACAGACAGCCCTCACCACCGCCCCCCGCCACAACTCCTCCCGGGTCCCTGGAGCCAAAACTCACAGCTAGATCTGATGGGGGGCAGGGGGATCCTGAGTTTTGGTTCAGCCCATTACAGACACGGTCAGCTGCAAAACTGACCTGGAGAAAGAACCCAGGCGTCCAGGATCCCAGCCCCCTGCTCTAACCACTAGACCCCAATCCCCTCCCCTCCCCTCCAAGAGCTGGGGACAAAACCCAGGACTTCTGCCTTCTAATCACCCCACCTGTTCTAATCACCCCATACACTGTATCCCTGAGACCAGGCTCTCCCACCCCCAGCTCTGCTCCTCAATCCCGACCCGCAGGCCTGCCCTCCCCCTGGGAGCTAAATGGCACATGAGGGGCCCCCTGCTAACTACCCCAGGGCTTCCCCTAGCGCAGCTGCCCTGCGGCACAGTGCCCACTGCACCCTCCCCCTGCTGCCCCGGTCCTGCAGGACCCGCTAGCCCACCGCGGCCCTACCTGCCACCATGCCAGCGATGGCGGAGGAGGCGTAGCTGCCCTGCCCGCCGGTGGGGATGTGCGGGGGGTAGCCGGGCAGGGTGGAGCCGACCATCTCGCGCCCTGTAAGGGAGAAGGGATAGTAGGTGAAAGGCTGGACACGCGAGGGGGGCAAGAGGCAGCCCCAAAATGAGCCCCCAGCCCAGCTGGACCCCAGCCCGGGGGACTGAGCCTGGGGTCAGCCTGCCAGGGAGCCAGGCAGAATGCAGCTACCTTGCTGGGGATCTGCCTAGGGATCTGCAGGTGTGATCCTTCTACCTACAGGAGGGCTCTCCCAATGGGATCTCCCTACCTAACTGGGGGACTGCTATATCTGGGGCTCTACCAACTGCAGGATCTCCCTGAAGGATCTGCCTGGGGATCTAGCATCTTACTGACCTAGGGATCTCCCTGAGGGATCTAATACCTTACTAACCTGGGGGAATGTCCCTGGGGGATCTAGCACCTTACTGGCCTGAGGGATCTCCCTGAGGGATCTAGTACTGTAGTGACCTGGTGATCTCCCCAGGCCGATCTAGGACCTTACTGACCTGGGGGGAATCTCCCTGGGGGATCTAGGACCTTACTGACCTGGGAATCACCCCCTCTCTGTCTCCTCTCAATTTCCTGCAGCCCTGGATCCCGTGGTAACCGTGGGCCATCCCGCTCCCCTCCCTGGGGGGTCTCTAGGGTCCAGGGTGCTGATGCTGTTCTCCAGCCCCAGGAGCTGCTGGTCTGATCTCTGGCCAGACACCCTGGCCCGGCTCCCCACGCCTCTTGCCCCTCCCTTACGGATCCAGGCAGCTTTGTCTGCCCTAGAGAGACGGGAGGGCTTCACTGGAGCTCATCGAGCAGGTGTCAGCCCTGGTGAATCCCAGAACATTCCCCAGGACAGACAGAAGCTAAGGGTTTAACTGGACAGCGCTAACTCCCTCATCCCAGGTGACCCTCCCTTGTCTTTCTAACCCTCTTCTACTCTGGCGCTGGCAGGGGCCTAAATCCCTGTCTGAGCCCCCTGTCCCCCCAGCCCTGCGCTCTGGGGATGAACCCACCAGCCTGAGCGTCGGTGAAGAATGCATGGGAAACATGGAGTGCACGGTGACCTGCAGCAGCAGAACGTGGCTGGGATAGGCGCAGACACAAGGGTTTAATGAGCACGGCCAAAATGCTCCGGGCCCAGAGCTTAAGGGACAAGGTTTTATGCCATGATTTGTATTATGGTAGCACCTGGAAGCCTCAACCGAGATCAGACCTTGTCGTGCCAGGCGCTGCCCAGACCCTGACCGACATCAGGGCCCGTTGCACCAGGCCCCACTCTAACCTGGTGCTAGAGCCAACAGTTTAACCAAACTTACAGAGGATGATTATCCTCCTTCTACAGCTGGGGAAACTGAGGCACAGAGCGTGGCAGGGATTTAGCCAAGGTCCCCCAGGGAGTCAGTGGCAGAGCTGGGCCTTGACCCCAGATATCCTGTGGCCAAGCTCAGTGCCCTAAGCACCAGGCTGAGGTGAGTGCCTGTAGGGCTCTGGGCAGCGCTGCCCAGCTGTGTTGGTCAGGCGCTCTCTGTGTTCATGCCCACCTCACGAGCTGCCTGTCCTACCAGTGCAGAGGGCCTAAGGGTTTGGATGCCCAACCTGCTCCAGCCTCCACCAGCCCGTGGCCCCACTGGCAATAGTGTTGCTGCCCTCTGGGACCAGGCTGCCGAGGAGGCGGGGCGGTCAGGGCAGGAGGACGCCGGCTCTGAGATGGCAACATAGCTGCCATGGGAAGGCCAGGGGATCCAGTCCTCAGTGTGTAGCTCTGTCGCTAGCCAAGGCCCATAACCCTCCCTCCACCCCAATTCCTGGATCCCTGGGGTGCCCCCCTGCCTGTAATGCCCCTCCCCTGGTATCAGCACAGCTGGCAGGTGGCCTCCTTTCGTCACCCTCCAGCGAGCCGAGACCCAGCAATTTCCTCTCCCATGGCCAAGGGGGAGGCCTCCTGGGCTGGAGCCGGCTCTGCAGCTCCCCCTGCTCTCCAGAGGCCTGCGCCGACCCTCCCCTGTGCCCCGAGGACTGGATCAGAACCCCAGAACCAAGCCCCCACGGTGGGGAGGGGGAGAAGCGGGGTATCACAATCCCGTCCATAGCCTGAAAGCTGCATGTGGCAAATGCAATTAGCCTGTGGAACTCCTTGCCACTGGGGAGCACTGGGGCCAGGAGGGTTCCAAAGCAGAGGAGACACTGATGGATAAATGGGCACAGGCCCACCTTCATTAGCTGGGCTATAACCCCTCCTACCCCAGGGCAGTGTCAAGGAGAAACATCACCGTCAGGTGATTCCTGAACAGCCCACTTTGGGGGGGCGCTCTGGCACCTTCCTCTGGAGCAGCTGGGACTGTCCTCATGCGAGACAAAGCCACAGGAGGGTGGGTCCGGTTCTGCTCTGGTGCCACAGACCCTGCTCCCAGCTAATGGCCCAAGCTGCCCCAAATCTTGGGAGGCCTCAGAGCCTGGTGTTCTAACCCTGGAGCCAGGCGGCTGCCCCTCTGCTGGGCCATTCAAATTCCTGTCGCTGGAGAATCCCCATTCTTCAGGAGCAGTGCGGGGCCGGGGACACACAGCTGAGCGGCGAGCCCTGTTAGCCAGCCGGGGGCTCAGAAGGCTAGCTGTGGGAGTACAGATTTGGGGGGATGTCTGAGAGCCCGGGCAGGGTTTCCCCAGGGTCTGGCTGGGGAGGGCATGGCTGCAGTGTTTGAACTCCAGCCCAGCTGGCCCCCATCCAGAGCCTGCAGCCCAACAAAAGGACAATTGAGGAGGGCAGGGAGGGGAAATGCGCCTTTGATCTCAAACCAAGGTGGACAGGGGAAGGGTCCGCTCATGTTCAGATCTGGGTTAGCCCAGCTAAGGGGGGCTAACCCAGATCTGCCTTAGCCCAGCTAAGGGGTTCCTGGGCTGTGAACAGAACGCCCGTGGGCTGGGCTAAGGCAGAACCTCAATGGTTCTGTGGGGGACACCGGTCCAGAACTGCTGCCCAGCTCCTGCAGGGAGTCCAGAACCTGGTCATCCCTGCGTCCAGACCCCAGCGCGAACCAGACTCCAGAACCTGCCCCTGCCTGGGCTCTCAAGGGAACCCAGAACACACTGGCCTGCTGGGTTCTGGAGGGAGGCTAGAACCCGGCATCGCATAAATTCTGCCCAGGTCTACAACACTCCAGAACCCACAATTGAGCTGCCTTCTCCAAGGGGAGCCCACAGACCCAAACTCCCACTTGACCCCCAAGTGAGTCTAGAACCTGTGCCCACAGACAGCTGCAAGGAGGAGCCTGGAACCCAAATCTCCAACCAGCAGCTGGAAGGAAATGTCCTCCTATAAACTGGGGTCTGGAGGGGGGTTCCAGAATCTGATTTGCCAGCTGGGCTCTAGAGTGAGTCTTGAACATGGTCTTGCAGCTCAGGTCAGAGGGAGGGCTGTCAGTCTAGAACCCCAGGGATTGCCCCTGCATTGCAAGAAGCCAGCCACTGCCAACAGCCCCCGCTGCACTGGAGCCGTACCTGGGACGAGGCCCTGGCCGGGGAACTGGCCGTAGATGACGGAGCAGTGGGGGAAGGCTCTGAAAGGCGGCCCAGGCTGCAGGTCCGAAAAGGCGGCGCTAGATAAAGAGGAAGGGGTGGCGCTCGGGCTGGAGGCCTCGGGGGTCTCCTGCTTTACAAGGAAGGGGGAATGCGGGTCTGGGGGGGGATGGTGGAAAAAAAAAGAGACAGGAGATGAAATGAAAATGGGCTGAAATGATCACAGCGTCGGTGCTGACGCCCAGTCGGGGGATCTGGAGCCAGGGGGTGGGATCACAAAGGGGGCACTGGATCCCATGCCCTTCCCCACACTCCCCACCCAACCCTGGCCCACTGGTGGGGCAGGGGCAGCTGGCAGCACGGGGGCAGGGCAAGAGGGGTTGGGCAGCAGAGGGCTGGCTAAAGGGAGTGGAGGTGAAAGGGAAGTGGGGCTGGCAGTGCTGCACAATGGGAGGGCCAGGGCCATGTACTGGTGCTGGGGCAGCTGTACCAGGGGTGGGGCAGGAGGAGGTGTCAGTGCTATGTAGTGGCGGGTGGGTGCACAGGGCCGTGCAGTGGGGGGAGGGCTGTGCAGTGGGGGTCAATGTATTTGTGTGCAGTGGGGGCAGGACTGTGCAGTGTGGGGACAGGCTGTGCAGTGGGGGTCACTGTGTGTGTGCAGTGGGGGTCACTGTGCATGTGCAGTGGGGCAGGGCTGTGCAGTGTGGGGCAGGGCTGTGCAGTGGGGGTCATTGTGTGTGTAGTAGGGGCAGGGCTGTGCAGTGTGGGGACAGGCTGTGCAGTGGGGGTCATTGTGTGTGTAGTAGGGGCAGGGCTGTGCAGTGTGGGGACAGGCTGTGCAGTGGGAGCAGGGCTGTGCTGTCGGGAGCAGGAGTAGGGTCCCAACAGAAATTCCATCTCCCTATTTGTCTTCCCCAGAGGTTCATTTCCCTGGCGGGTCCTGGGCTGGGGGCTGGGCCTGTAGGGAGGGGCTGAGTTAGGAGAATCTCCTGCAGGCTCCCCCAGACAGCAGGGTCCCGGCGGGTGCTGGCCTTGTGGCCCCTGGCCCTGACCCTCTGGCATCTCCCCACGCCAGCCCCAGCCTGCCCTAGACTCCCCCGGCTGTGGGGAGCAAGCCTTGAGTGTCAGCCCTTACCCGTCACGGCCGCGTATGGCTGGGGGGTGGCCAGGCCGCGGCCAAGTGACGTGTTGGAGGCGGTCAGCGCAGCTTTGCCGTCGTCCAGTGCACTGCTCAGCAGGGGCAGCGGGTAGAGACCCTGAGCGAGGGGGCAACAGAAAGGTCAGTGACCCCTGGTAAGGCTCAGCCCCCCGAGTTCTCCTAAGACCTCATACTGCTCACCCCCCAGGGGACTCCCCAATACTGGTCATCCCCCCTGCTGGGACCCCCAGTACTGCTCAGCCCCTCTGAGAACCCCCAATATTTCTCACCGCCCCACTGGGACCCCCAGTACTGTTCAGCCCCCTGCTGGGAAACCCCTCCAATACTGCTCACCCACCACTGGGACCCCCAGTTCTACTCACCCCCAGAGGGGACCCCCCAGTACTGCTCACCCCTGCTGGGATCCCCAGTACTGCTGACCCCAGGGGGCCCCCCCATACTGATCACCCCCCTGCTGAAACCCCCTGTACTGCTCCCCCCCACTGGGAAAACCCCAAAACTTCTCACTTCCCCCCGACTGGGATCCCCAATATGGTCTCCCCCCACTGGGATACCCCCAATATGCTCACCCCCAATGGGAAAGCCCCCACCCCCAATACTGCTCACCTCCCACTGGGATCCCCAATACTGCTCATTCCCCCACTAGGACCCCCAATACTGCTTCCCCCCCACTGGGAAACCCACAGTACTGCTCCCTAGGGACCCCCCCCAATATTGCTCACCACCCCGCTGGGACCTCCCAATACTGCTCATCCCCCAGAGCGGTGGGCACAGCCCAGACCTGCTCGCCCTTGGCATGGCTGGGGGAGGCGTAGGCCTCGGGGTAGTGCTGCCGCTCGAAGGGGCACTCCAGTGGCTCCAGGGGGGGCTGGCCGAAGGCTTCGGAGCGCAGGTGCTTGCGGGCGGCGCTGGCGCTGCTCTGGGTGTCCATCCTGAGCCGGCAGCTCTCTGGGTCGCCTGCTGGGCAGAGCAGCCATGAGACCCCCATCCAAGGCATGGGCATGGCCCAATCCCCAACCGGTCCCCCCACAACCAGCCACGGGAATGGCCCGATCCCGGACTGGCCTCCTAGCCACTGGCGCGGCCCGATCCCCGACCGACCCCCCAGCCACGGGCATGGCCTGATCTCTGACCGGTCCCCCCAAAACCAGCCACGGGCATGGCCCGATCCCACAACCAGCCACGGGCACGGCCCGATCCCCAACAGGTCCCCCCACAACCAGCCACGGGCACGGCCCAATCCCGGACTGGCCTCCTAGCCACTGGCGCGGCCCGATCCCCGACCGACCCCCCAGCCACGGGCATGGCCTGATCTCCGACCGGTCCCCCCAAAACCAGCCACGAGCATGGCCCGATCCCCGACCGACCCCCCAGCCACGGGCATGGCCCGATCCCACAACCAGCCACGGGCACGGCCCGATCCCTGACAAACCCCCCAGCCATGGGCATGGCCTGATCCTCGACTGGCCCCTACACAACCAGCCACGGGAACGGCCCGATCCCCGACCAGCCTCCTGGCCACTGGCATGGCCCAATCCCCGACCGGCCCTTCACTGCCAGCCCATAGATCCTCCAGGCCTGGCCCAGCTGCCCCAGGTATGCCCGGGCACCACACGGCAGCATGATGGCACCGCAGAGGGCATTGCTGCCTGCTGGGCCCCTGGACCGGGCACAGGACACTGACACCAGCCTCCATGGGACTGAGGCAGCCACTCTGGAGCCACATGGGAGCCGCCCTGGGCCCAGCCAGTCTCAGCGTCGCCTCTCCTTGGGGGGGCTGGTAGGAGCAGCTCTGGCTAGGTCTCTGTCGCCATCATGGGGCATTCGCACCCACCCCCCCTGGCATCAGAGGCTGGACCCCTCTGTCCCCATCTGCTGCCAGCCCGGCCCCAGAGAACCCTTTCCCCTGGCACTGTCCCACCCCCACTCACTGTCGTCCATCTTCCTCTTGTTGTCGCTGCTGGCCTGGGCGATGCCCAGGAGTCCGCTGATGGAGTAGGTGGAGCCCAGCGAGTCCGACTGGGGTGACTCCGGGGGGGTCACGGCTGAGCTGGGGACTGAAAAGACGCCCCCCCGGGTCAATAAGCCTTGGCGCGAGTGCCAGGAGATACGAGATAGGGCTGGCACGACGCCGGGGCACCTCACCCCATGGTGCTGGGTCGTGCAACCTGCCCCGAGGACGGGGCAAGGCTGGGTGTCCCAGGCGACCCAGAGGAATCAACCCTTGCGGATGTTGCTGGCGCACCGGGGACTATGGGAGCTCCAAGCCTGATGCCAGCTGGCTGTGTGACCCATCCCTTCTCTGTGCCTAGGCGTTTCCCTGCCTGGGGGCAATGGCATAGGGTGGTCAGAAATGGAGGGCGTTTTCCACAGAAATTTTCAATTTTTTGGGTGGAAATTTAAATACTGAAAAATTTCAGGAAAAAACAGAAAAAAATTTATTTGGCAATGTCGCTGCAGTGCCTTCTGGGAGTTGTAGTTTGGATGCCTTGCGTCACACCACACATAGGCCAGGATCCCTAGTGAGACTACATCTCCCATGATGCACCACGGAAGCGTGGCAGTTGGGAGTCCCTGGCTATGGTGCATAATGGAAGATGTCCCCAGCCAGGGAGCCCAGTCCATAGAGGAGAACAGTGATATGGGGCAACGAACTACAATTCCCATGAGGCACAGTGGCGACATTTCTGAATTGAAACATTTCAGTTTGGGAGCATTTGGGGTTTTTTATGGAAAAAAAATCAAGGTTTTTCTGCAGGAAACTGACAATTTTCATGAAAAATTCCGTTTTGTTGAAAAACTCAAGTTTCCATTGTTTAGGTGGAAAATTTCCCACCAGGCCTGGGCACGAGAGCTAGTTCCATATTTCTGTAGCCCACCCAGCACGGCCGACTGTGCCGATCTAGGGACTGGGCCACACAGAGCACATGATTAGAGCTGGGAGAAATATTTTGGACAACACTTTTTTGGGGGGGGAGGGGAGGGAACAAATGTGGATTCCGGGCCACCGAAACATTTCGCCATTGAAATGGTTGTTGGAGGGGGGCAATAACAAGATTCGGGGGGGAGGGGGAAGCCGTTTTGGGGGGAGGCGGGGGTTGAACTGACATTTTGCTTCAAAATGGCTCAAAACCAAAATGTTCCGTTTAACCCCAGACGGGTTCTTTGAACTTTTCCAACTGGCCAGAGATTTTTGACAAACTCCACTCTTTGCCCAGCTCTGCTACTGCCTGGAAGCCAACAGAGGGGCCGACTGAGCGGCGGGTGCTTTTGAGATTTGTGGGCTCCGTCCCCGCCCCGCTGGAGTGAGGGACAATGCTCTAGAGACAGACCTGGGAATCAGCCACTATAACACCCAGCCCCCGTACGAGACCCTGCCCCAGAACTCACTCAGGCTGTGCCCAGGGCTCAGAGCTTTGGAGGCCACGCAGTTGTCCATCGGGAGGTTGAATGGCTGCTGGACTTTGGTCCGGATGATTCTGACGGGGAAAAAGGGCATCAGAGAAATTAAATGGCAGGCCCTGGGCATGGGTGTGTCCAGTGTGAGAATCGGGGCTGCTCCGGCACAGACTGGCTGGACCGACACCTGTCCGGGAGGAAGCCGGAGGCAGGTCCCCTGGACTTCAGTGAGTGGTTTCTAGCACAGATTGAGGGGAGATTCATCTCTGGGCAAAGTCCTAGGTACTACTTCAGACCCACTTTGCCTGAGGGGCATCACAACGTACTTTAGCCCCATGTTCCGGATGGGGAAACTGAGGCACAGAGTGGGGAAAGGGAGTTCCCCAAATCTCACAGGAAGCAGGACTGAAATGGTGTCCAGGCCTTGTGGGATTTAAGTGGTACCAAGGCCTAATAACCCCACCAGCCCCATTTCGGGCACCTCCCTGCCCTTCCCAAAGGATGGGTGTCCCAGCTAAATGAGAGTGGGGGAGCCCCGATGGATAGGAGGGGTTCCTGGGAGATGGGAGGGGACAGGACTGGCTACATCTAGGGGAGATGGGGTCCCCCAGCTCTGACCTGTTAATGGAGCTGACGCTGGGCACGGTGTCGTTGTCGCAGACGCCCTCAGCCAGCAGGCGGTCACGGATCTCCCATGCGAACATGGTGGGGTTCTGCCGCTTGTAGTCCCCAATCTTCTCCACCACCTTGGGGGTGGCCACCTTGGGCTTGGAGCCTCCAATCACGCCGGGCCGGATGCTGCCGGTCTCGTAGTACCTACTCCAATAGAGAAAGCAAGAGGGTTACCGGGTAAACCGAGGGAAGGGGATGGCGGGTACAGCTGGGGTATGAGTGCTTGGGGGGCTATGATGTGATACCCTCCCTATGGCGTGAGCCAGGGGCTCATCTTTCAGCACAGCACCGCGATCGCTCGGAGTGAAATAAACAGCTGGTTCCTCCCAGGTCACTGAGTTGCCTGTGGGGCATCGCAAAGTACTTTAGCCCCAGATGGGGAAACCGAGGCACAGAGAGGGAACAGGGCATCACCCCACTCTCAGATGGAGTCTTTGTAAATAGTCAGGGGGAACTATATCAAGCTGTTACCTGGTCAGGCATGTCCCGCTTCCTCCAGCCATCCGTTCCTACTGTGCCCATCACAGTGGTGTCTGGTGCTACTCTGGGACCCTGGGCTGGTCAAATTACTTATTGCAGATAAATGACCCTCCCCATACAGCCCCTCCCCAGCCCTGCAGGACTGTGCCCAGCCTAGGGCATGCTGCACAGTAACTCACGTGCACTTCAGAGACTAACCAGTGGCAGGGGATGCACTGAATATTGGAGTGAAGAACCCATACTACCAAACTCCTGACACCATCCACCCAGAGCCCACCACTGGCAGCAGGAACCACTAGCTCCCGTGTGGGGTGAGCGTTTCCCAGCCACTCTGCACCAGCCAATTAGCCTTGCTGGGAGCCAGGCGCGGGGATGGCACCAAGCCACCAGGGACTGTAGTTTCTGCAGCTATTTGAGCAGAGAGTCCTGTCCCGCCATGCCGAGAGCTGCCCGAGAGGATCCCAGCCAAGCGCAGGCCCCGAGATCATTGTCTTCATTAACAGATGGTAAACTGAGGCATGCAGAAATACAGGGAGAGGCCCAAGGTCACAGAGGATCCGGGGCAGAATCAGGAATTGAACCCCGGGCTCTTGAGTGCCAGACAGTGCCCTAGCCACTAGACCAGCCTTTGCGTCCCCTTAGCTCTGCCCAGATAGGCCCTAATTACCCTGGCCGGGGTCTCTGCAGCGGGACCGTTCTCAGACTGGACGGCAAGCTGTGCCAGCCTGTAACAGCTCCTGGCCTGGCTCCTCCCATGGAGGGCAAGCTGGGGGAACTCTGCTGGGGTCTGCTGGGAAGGCAGGTGTGGCTGGCCGGGAGACTGTGCGGCCCCGTCCCGGCTCCACCGCCAGCCAGCAAAGGGCTCCCGCTTCTGCGCTTACCTGCCCAGGATTTTGCTGACGCAGCCGTGGCTGACTCGCAGCTGGCGGGAGATGTCGCAGGGCCGCACGCCCTGGTGGGCCAGGTCCACAATGCGCTGCCTGACCACTTCCGGCAGCGGGCGGCCGTTCACGAAGGCCCCGCCTAGCTGGTTCAACCCGCCGTGCCCTGCCGAGAGACAAAGCCAGCCCCGGGCAGGCCAGGGGAGGCCTGGTATTACTTAGGGGCCATGTACCACAGCTGGTTACACGCACTGGCTCAGCCCTGAGAGATCGGGCTGTGTGCAGGACCCCCGGGGGATGTTCTCTGGCCGGGGTCCTGCAGGCACCAGACACATCGCACCATCTCCTGGCCTTAGACTCCAGGGATCAATGAGATTTTAACAAACTTTGGGCTGCTAACAAGTGAGATTCCTGGAGCCCAAACTAGGGTCACCGACGCCTGTGATTCCATCACGGGGCTCACGATATTGGCTGTTTTCCTACAAGCCCCAGCTCCCAGAGTTGCGGGATGACAAGAGGATCTCTGCTGGCATTTTATTAAAAAGTAAGTAAGTTTCTGTCTCTCGTGGTTGGGGAGATAATGTGACCCCCAACATGACCCCAATGGCTCAAACCCCAGAAAGCAAATAAAAAAACTCTCATGATTTGTTTAGCCTGGCTCGGGATTTGTGCTCCCTTGGAATTGGCGGCACTGCTAACAGCCTCTGTCCCCAGAGATGGCACAGGCACTGGATTTCCCCGCACCAGCCTCACCCAAAGATATATTCTGGTAGCACCTAGGAGCCCTGGTCCGAGATTAGGTGCTGCACAGGCAAATAAAACAAACATAGATTATATCTGAGATTGTTGGACAGAGCAGATGTAAGGGATAAGGGTTTGTGTAAAATGGGTGATGTGTAGGAATTCCCACTGGAGCTTTTTTAGGTGGAACAAGCAGCGACACCTATTATTAAGGTGGTCTGATACTTCCCATTATGAACCCCTGTTTTCAGTTATGTATAACTTTGCAAACTTAAACTTTCAGGGATGAAATTTTCCAGGCCAGGGTCTGCCACAGGCTGAACTGATTTGGAAAGTTTCAGGTAAAATGGTTCCTCTGTTTCCAAGACCGAGGCTGGGGGGAAATACATGGCTTTGCACGTGTTAAAAATATCTTGTAGCCCTTTTGTTGAGAAGCTCTAACACCTCCATGCTTTGGAGGAAGAACTTGAAATTTGGCAGGTGGGAGGTTGTTCTGGGATCAGTGAGGTGCCTTTTGCCATCCCCATGAAAGTTCACCTAAAGTTGGCCATTTGATGAGCCCCTAAAATCTCAGTTCGCACATGCTCAAAGGAGACTTGTTAGAGTTTGGCAGCTAAATTCTCCAAAGATTCCATCTGCACTGAGCGTGCTCCATCCCCTCACATGTGACCAGATGTTGCTTGCTCCATCCCCACAGTGCGAATGAGCATGCTCCATCCCAGGGCTGCAGGGGCTGAGCAGGACTCCTAGAGGCTGGGGCTGCTGTGGTGCTGGGATCAGGGAGACTGTCTGTCCCATGCATTCAGCAATTCCCGCTGCAGGCCACAATGCCGAAGGGGAGGAATGGGGGAGGGTGAACAGGAGATGTAGGATGGGGCAGGACAGCAGCGGAAGAGGACAGGGAGAGGTTAGAGCTGGATGGGAGCAGAAGAGTCTGTCCCCACTAGAGACACTCTCCAGCAGAGCCTGGAATGGAATCCAGGAGTCCTGAGTCTCCCCATTCCTCTGCTGTCTAGGAAATAGCCATGAAGCCCCCCATCAAAGTGTGTGTGTCTTATCCCTCTCTAGTGGCAGGCCCGCATAGAAGATAACAGCCTACTACTCCTGCCAGTTACTCAGTTAGCTCAGGTGGCAGAAGTCTGTAGACATAATGACCACAGACCCGCTGGTGGCCCATGTAGGGAGACAATATAGTTCCACAGGATGAACTGCTGGGTTTTGCTACAGTTTTAAAAACCATCAGAAATGACCCTGTCGACATCTAACATTAACAGAATGTTCAGGCTGCAAAGTCAAAACACTCAAGGGTTAGGAGATGCCAGCTTGAAGGCTGCCCATGCAACCTGCATTCAGCACTCCTGACTTATGAGCCAGTCTTTGAAAAACCTGCTTCACTTGGGTGCCTTAGTCCACAGCCAGTGATGAATAGGTGGACCAGGACTCCAGGAAGCCAGGTGATTTCATGGACTATATTACAGTTCTTTCTATGGATCTAGCATCCTTCATCTGCAGCTCTCTAAGCCAGGGTTCCTACACCTGGAGTCATCAAGCTGCCCGATAACCTGTGCGCCTGCTTGGGTTTCCATAACACAATGCGGACGAGGTATTAGGGAGACAAATGGGGGAGGTAACGGCGTTAAAAGCTCTGACCTCACCCACCTTCTCTCTAATATCCTGGGACCGACACAGCTACATCACTGCGCACTACAGTGTGTTAAACATGCAGGCGAGCTCAGCATGAGCCGCGCGCACAACCAGAATGAGAGTCCGCACTCAGCTGTAGCAGCCCACTGGCCTCACTAATTCATTATCCAGGCAGGTGCAAGGGAGAGTTGCAACAATGTTGAATGCTGTAAGAAAGAAACAACGCTGGTGCTAACAGGAACGACAGCTCAGCCAGAGTGCATAAAGCGGGATATAAATAACCCTTTGGGGACTAATCTCAGGGGATTTTTAACGCCGTAGCACAAGCCTCGTGAGCCTGAGTCTGAGACTCGCTGCCACCGGTGTATTTTTGCAGTGTAGACGTCCCCATAGAGGCCAGGAAGAGACCTGCCTGGGGGCAGCTACCCCCAGCTGCTACTGCCGGGGATTTCGACCTTTCTCTGAAGTGCCTGGCGCTGCCGCTCTCCCAGCGAATCCTCGTTTGCCTTCCCCGTATTCCGGGAGTTTGTGTCTGACGCAGCCGACCATGCTCGCTCAGCCCGCACGGAGGCTGGGCTTTGGGACAGACCATCCCTCTGGGCCTGTCTCCCCTGCAGCTGGGAGCAAGGCTCAAGCACAAGTAGACAGACCAGCAGGGCCCAGACCAGTGCGCTAAAAATAGCAATGGGGAAGCCCGCCTGACCTCCCCAGCATGAGGGACTGAGAGCCAGGCTGTCCTAAGCCTGACGCAGGAGGTTTAATCTCCCTCCAGTGTTTGTTACAGCGTTGGAATGCTCCAGAACACCGTTCTGGCACTTTTTTAGGAGCTGGGGGGCGTTTCAGTACCTCTGCAGGGCCTGGGCCAGGAAGATCCTTTCCCCCACCCCCAGCTACAGAGCATCCTCTGAGCCAGAATGCACCGGTGCCTGGCCCAGGCAGGGCACTCAGTGGTAGGTCAATGCAGACGGAGCCGGGGACACTGCAGCCGGGCAGAGTGGGAAAAATTGATTGGGGGGGGGGGGCAGAAATCGCATTTTTTTATTTAAATACATTTTTGGATTTTATTGAAATGACAATAAGTTTTTCTTTTTAAAAATACACCTGTTTCAAAGGCAATCTAAATGTCATACGAAATATGTTCAGGGCTAACACTCGTTATAATCTCTTCAAACATTTCAATACAAATACATTGGCTGAATCCATGCGCCTCCAGCAAAACCTCTGCACCAACAGCTGCTTGTCTCTAGAAAAAAAGAATCAGGGGCAAGACACCTAAGTTTGGAGGCCAGGCTTTGTAAATAAGGCACACTAGATCCTGTGCAGTATTAAGGTGACCTGGGACTGTGCGAGTGGGTGCAAGAGACTGGCAAAGTCATCACAGGTGTTGAGACCTGGCCTCTGACTCCAGCAGACACCATCAGGTGTCATTGGGATCATCCTTTGAGCCTACCTGGGCGAACTCCTGGTTTATAGCTTCTGGTCGGACTAGCTCCGTTCTCACATTATGACAACCATGGAAACGCACTCTCCAGCTCATGGAAAAACACGGACCTGCCGGTAACTTCCAGCTCTGCTTCTGGGTGGATCTGGGCCCTTTGCGTAAATAGCCTTGCTCCGTCTCCTTGTGAGCGTACATGGACAGAGATACAAACACACCAAAATCCATTCATTTCCGTGCCAGCCTCCCTCTCTGACTCCAGATACTGCAGCGCCACTGGCACGTGGGCCACACCAGCAGGAGTCTTGGAGTCACGTTCGTTCTTTTGTGTTTCTGGGGGCAGAGGTGGGGGGGGGGCAGGAGGGTTAGATAGCAAAGGAGAAGAAGCAGGACGGGTAAGGCTGCTGTCAAGGAAGGTCAATTTCAACACCTGGGAGCTGGAGAAAAAAACCTGCAGTGGCGGCAGGTTGTCAAAGAGATCCTGTTTGGGGATATTTTCAAGAAAACCCTGTAAAAAGGGAACACGCAACAAATGTGAACAGTGCCACAAAGAGATGCAAGGCCTGCTTGGCAGAGTGAACCACCGTGAAAAATGCTCCTCAGAAGGGAACAACTTTGTGAACATGTCTGATCTGGATCTGGCCTGGATCAATTGGTTAGTAAACTTATTTTTGCACCGTTCTCAAAGACTAGCTACCATGCCCTACTGTGCTTGCAAGGGACACCTTGGATTATTGTCAGACAGCTGTGTTTTGAGGGCATTACTTACATAGGAATTTCAAAATGTTGGTGTTCAGAATAGAACTGGCATGTTAGTTTGTTGTGAGAGGATTTATCAATTACTGCGGGACTTCTGAGGTTTATTTTTTTTATACCTCAATATAATCAAACATCCTGGGTGACAATTTCCCATTTAAAAGTAAAGGTTTATTTGGCATCTAGGAATGTTAAAAAAAATTTCCAAGCTGTTTGGTGTGTTGCTAGAGATAAGGGTTTAAATAGATTGAGATATTCCTTATGATTTATTCTTTTCCCTATAAAACTGGATTTAGAATAAATATCATTTAAACAGTGGTACAAACAGCTGCAGTAGGAGGAATCTATCATACAATCTCATTTTTTATAAAGAAGTGCAAGGTGCAATACTCCGTGATCGAGAGTGACTTTTTTATCGCTTTGTTTCAGGGTCCAGCATAGACATACATGGTTATGAACGTCCATCATCTGCAATGTCTACAACTTTAGAGTTATCTGCTGATGCCACCAGCAGTCTAAAGGAAAAGGTACATCAGGCAGCAAATTACTTGGATTAAAAAAATCAACAAATCAAACTTTCCTTCATTGTCCAGTAAAGCTATGGATGAGTTTGTAATCAGGAGCAGCAAATTCCACCAAGACTCCATAGATGCAAAGATTGCTCAGTTCATTTGTGCAACAAATTCTCCCTTTTGTCTTGTTCAGGACAAACATTTGATTGACATGGTTCAATCATCTGAGCAGGCTGCACTCCACCCAGCAGAATAGCCACTGCTGGACAGTTGCTGGCTACAGCACATGAGAAGGGAATTCAACAGTTCGCAAAAATCATTGACGGGAAATTTGTTAATCTGAGTCTTGATGGGTGAAGCAATGTACACAATCATCCAATAATAGGTATTGTGTGACATCAGAAGATGGAGTTGGCTGTCTTATAGAAACAACTGATACATCAGGAAATGCCCATACAGCAAAGTACTTAAAAGAAGTAGCAGGAAGAGTGATAACAAACCATGAACAAAAAATCAAGTGTCAGGTGTGTAGCTTTGTCCCAGACAATGCTGCCAATGTAGCAAAGATGAGAAGAAATCTAGAAGAAGGTAATGAAGGGAACATGACACTTATAACCTGTGGATGCAGGGCTCACGTGATGCATCTTTTAGCCAAAGACTTAAGTTCAATTCCAGGAATCAAGGAAAATGTTGTTGAAATTGCACAATATTTCCAGAACAACCACTCTGCTTCAGCGTCACTGAAGAGAGCAGGAGGATCCAAACGAAGTCTCCCCCTAGGTGTACAATGGGCTTTCAGCAGCTGACTGTTTGAAGCTGTTTATTAAGAACTGGCCCGTTCTGATGGCCATTTGTGAGGAAAATTGTGACACAATAGCTGGAGCTCTCCCAGCCAAAGTAGCCAACCAACAACAAGAGAAATGGAGAAGAGATGCTGGATATCCTGAAACCTGCCTCCGACAAACTGCAGCAGGATGCTGCTGTATTGCTGCTGGTGTGGAAATATGGAAAGAACTTCAAGAGACGCTGAAGAAAGAAATAGCCACCAACAGAGGTAAATTGCAGACAGGAAAGAAGCGGTTGGATCAAGCACTTACTCCGATTCATGCTCTTGCCGATATTCTCAACCAACGCACCTGGGGAGATGAGTAAGTGCAGAAGAAGATGCTGCTCTGACACGGCACCTAAGAATCACCCATCAATCATGCCAACCGTCATAAAATTCCAGGCTGGAGGTGAACCCTGCAAACAGCACGTATTGGTTGCTGGTGTTTTAAAGGAAAGTCCCACCACTGAACGGGTGGAAGTCACTGGTGAAGCACCTGGAACCAGTGTGGTGAAGTGCTAGCCCAGTTTTTGCAGCAGTCGCCTCTTCTTCATGTTCTTCATTCGGACCAATTCATTCATGGTTGAGAAGTTGACTGGGAGTTGAAAAAGCCGGAGCATGTGTCGTGAGGAGGGAAAGATGAGATCTCCTAGTTTGAAGGACGGCCTAAGTCACTTAGGAGGCTGTCGTCTCATTTCAAGAGACAAGCGTCACGGAGTTCCAGCATCTAGTTTCTGCCCAGCCTGTCCCCAGTCTTCTGGGAATGACCCCTTCGCTGAACTGAGCCCCAAGGACCCGCACAGTTCCACCAGGGCAGGCCCGTGGCCTCCACCGCTCCGACACCCCCTGCAGTGAATCCAGCCAAGCTGACTGAGCCCCTCAGGGCGCGATGCTCTCAGGGAATATTCACAGCGACACAGGCAGCCTTTCCCAAACAAGGTCACCATTGATTAGTCACCTGGCTACAGAATCTGGACATCCTTCGGTCAGCACAGAGGGGCAGGGTTCCGCCATAGTCCATCCCGGTCCAACTAGTGCCGTGATGAGCCAGCCAAGCAGTGATGGACTCCACCTCTGGCTCCCTCTCTTGGATCCCCCAGTCCAAGCTCCTGCGCCCCTCTAAAAGGCCCCTTCTTCCAGCCGTCTGACCCCTTGTTCTCCAGCTCCCTTCCACGTCCGGAGTTGTTCTATCCTTGGGGCATCTCTTTAATTGCCCCCGACAGCAAAGTGACAACCCCCACCCTGCTCCTGTGCTACTCCAGTGTTAACCCTTATGTATCCACTGGGTAGCAATGCAACATGCAAAGGGAAACTGAGGCACACCAAGGCTGCATAAAAATATTATCGAAAATTCCCATTTTGTCACGTTAAGTGAGTAGGAACTTATGCTCCAGTCACTTTCACTTAGGTAGACTTGAAATTTTTCCCAGGCTGACCTGAAATAATCTGATTAATTCACTAACTACAGTTAATCCCTCTGTTCCTTTAACAAATCATTTAGCTGGAACTGTGAAATACGGTTTGATAAGCGAAGGTGATGTATCCAAAACATCTAAGGTTGTTTTCTTTAATAAAAATAAATTGTAGATGCTGTTTTGGGTGTTTATTTAAATTCCCAGTTACCATCCTAATGCTGCTTGACACAACCCATGAACAAAAAGTTAATTATCTAGGAAATAAGCAACAGATCAGTCACCATTTTCAAACAGACTAAAAATGTACAATTGATAAGAATTGGAACATATTACAAGATATAATTGCGTAAATAAATGTATGTAGTTAGTGGGGACCCTGCCAAGTGCCAAACCTAGTGTCAAGGCTCCATGTGACGGTAAAGCCTGTGTTTTAATGGTTATAGTGCCAATGAGAACAAACAGAAAAGCAGATTAAAATCGATGGTTTGCAGGATCCCCGCGCTCCGCCCAGTGGTTTGAATCACTGCAGCCTGGACTGGCCTGGGGCGCCAGAGCCGGGAGATGTCAGGAGCTAAGCAGCAAGGACACCCCAACATTGGAGCCCCCTATGGGGAGCACAAGCAGAAGGGAAGCAGAGAGCTCTGTGTGGAATCACCCCTGCTCCCCCTCCTCTAGCTCCCCCACTGCCCTAATTTCCTCCCACTCCCCACACACACCCCTAATTTCCCTTTTCCCGCTCTGCTCCCTCCTGGCTTCCCACTGCCCTGCGTTCCAGCACTTCCTTCATCAGAACTCCGGCGCGGATTTGTTATCCATAGAATTCTGTATCTGCTTGGTAGACATGTCCAGTCTCTCTTCGAATCTTGCTTAGTCCGTGGCCTCAACAATTACCAGTAGCCGTCAGTTCCACCGGCTAATCCCGCCAGGAGTGACAGTGGGCCTGGCTCTCCCATGGCGACACCAGGGCAGTCCGTAGGGTTACCCCACGTGACCAAGTGGAGGTGGGAGGACAATCAGCACCGCTAACGTTCGATCCTGTCCACGCGATGGGCCAGCTCCACCGCTGGTGTAGACGGGGAAAGCTCCAGCAAGTACAGTGGAGATAGCGGAGCTGCGGCCCTGCACACCAGCTGGGGATCTGGTCAGCACAAACTCCGGGCCAGGCTCTTCCAATCCCACGGTGGTGCCAGTCCCCTGCCCTCTTCTTTCCACATGCCTTGGCCAGAGGACACTTGTGCTCTCCCGGGCGCTGGCGATGCTGCATTCTGAGCGTGGGTCAGCTAGCCTGGGTTAACACGGCAGTGAAAACACGGCAACCTGGCTTCCCACTCGAGTTAGGGTTCGTTGACGCAGCAAAACCCCCACGGCAGCAAGTCCAGGGCCTGAACGACTTACTGAGGATCGCGGGGATCGTGCTAGGCATGGGCCGTGGGTATAAGAGGCCAGGGGAGGCTAAGCCCCACTGCCGGACACCTGGGCCATGGTGGCTCCGCCTCTTCCCCTCCCTGCTCTGCCCCTTCCCCGAGACCCCCACTGCTGCTTGGTGAGCCTGTCCCTCCTTTCCTCCACCCCGTCCCCTGCGAGACCCCCCTGCAGTGGGGGTGGAGGAGAGGAGGGACATGGCCAGCGGTAGCAGGGGGGCAGAGTGGGCAGGGGGCGGGGCCTGGGGTGGAGCAGGGGTGGCGTGTGGGCGGGGCCACGGACGGAAGAGGTGGGACAGGGAGCTAGCCTCCCCCAGAGGAAGCTTCATCTGCCCCCATGGAGCCAGGGGCTAAAAATAGCCGTGTAGATGCACCCACTTGGGCTGGAACCTGGAGCCCGAGGGCCTCTACCTCACCGGGTCTCAGAGCCAGGAACCAGCCCGAGCCCAGATGTCTCCACTGCAGTTTTTAGCTGCACTGGGAGAGCCCCATGAGCCCAATCAGTTGACCTGGGCTCGGAGACTCGCTGCCGTGGGGTTGTTTTTGCTATGTAGACGTACCCTTAAAACCTCCAAGGGAGCCTCTTCCCACCTGTCCTGTATCCTTCTGCAGCCAGTTTCCCGCTTGGCGCCATGCAGGGGGAGCCGGTTGGAAGGTGTTGATTTGAACCCCCCAGCTGAGTGCTGCAGGTCCGTAAGCACACGGCTGCCCAGGCTCGCTGCCTGCGTTTTCCTCATGTTCTTTGTACTCAGCAGTGCCCCTTCAGCTACATACCGGCTCCTCGGTGCTGCCTGGCAGCTTGGGCTCACCGCAGCATTAACTGAGCTGCCGCTGTGGCTTTGGCCCTGCCTGTCCACACACAGAACCCCGTCCCTGGAGCATGGTGGTGCTTTTAACTCCCATCCCCCGCTGCCCACACAGCCTGCTCTGTTGCTGTTACCTGAGCTAGGCTAGCTCCAGAGGAGGTGGCTCTGTCATGAGGACCTAACGTCTGCGGGTCTTTGGGCTTGGGCCTCTCTTTGTTCCTGCCATCTGGTGCCAGCGATTGGCCAGCTGCTTGGAGCGGGAGGGAGGTGGAGGAGCTGGCACGTGTGATGCCCTGCGTGATAGGGAAGCCATCACAGCTTGGACCAGGCTGCCCCCAGGCCAGACTGGGCTGTAGCCAACCTCACATGCAGTTAACAGTGACACGGAGCCTAGCAAGGAAAGCGTCAGTCGCTCGTTTCCATGCCAAATACATTACATGCCCATATGGAGCGGAGTGGAACAATTCTGCAGCCCATGCTCCTTCGGCAGCATGTGTCTGTGCAGACTCAGATCTCCTCTAGGTCAGTTTTACACCAGTGAAGTCACCGGGGCTACCCTGGGTTCGCAGGAACGTGAGATAAATCAGAATCAGGCTATTCATTTGGAAAGAACTTTATGCTCTGGGTCGTCCTCGTGCACTAGGCGAAGGGTGGGGCTGTGGTTAATGCATGGGACTAACAGCCAGGATCCCTGGGTACAAATACCAGCTCTGCCGCTGACTCACTGGGCAACCTGAGGCAAGTCCCTTCCTATCCCTGGACCTCAGTTTCTCCATCTGAAACCTGCAGGGTTGTTGTGGGGTAAATTCCTTAAGAGCTTTGAGGTGCCCAGATACCGCTCTGGTTTGGAGAGGAAAATGTGAGTACCTAGTCAGGATGATAAGTCTGACGATTGCCATTTTGCAAATTGGGGAAACTGAGGCACAGAGAGGGGGCGGGACTTGTGCAACTTCATGCAGCAAATCAAGGGTAGAGCTGGGAGGAGCTCAGCACTTCCTGGTTCCCAGCTCCGTGCTCTGACCCTGGGCTGTGACTGTTTGTGTACAATGTGGCAGCATTCTCCCTGAGTGAGTGACCCCCAGACCTACATGCACATGCCAGGATCTACACACATGCACACGGATCTGCACACAGAGCAACACGCATGAACTGACTGACACACATGCACACAGCTCTACATGCATGCAGGCCTGCATGCATACACAGATCTACATGCACACAGATCTATGTGCAGGCACACAGACCTGCATGTATGCACCCGAATCTACATGCGTGCCCACCCCTACATTCACAGCAGGGAGCAACACACTCGTATCTCTGCGTCCCCCAACACAGACACCCAGCCCTACACGCACACACCCGGCCCCCCAGCCATTGTCCCTCACAGCACCTATACATTCCAATAGTTGCCAGCAGTGCTCCCTGCCTGCTCCCACCATGTGCCCACTCCCTTCTCTCCAGGACTGTCAGGCTTGCCTTGGCCACTTTAATACGTTAAAGGCAAATGGGCGTAAATATCATCTGACGCCCAGGCAGTGGACGGGAAGGCCCATATTTGGCTTGGCGTCGTTACAGGCCAATGTACGGGCAGCTATTGGGTGCAGCACAGGTAGAGAAATGTAGTAACCCTGGCCCCAGCACCAGTTGCACTTTCAACCGAGAGGGTAAGGCTAGGGCGGGCAGCTGTGATGTGGCAGCATAGAATGTGGCCCTGGGAGAGGAAGCTGCCTGCAAGGAGCCAGGTGGTGAGGAGTACAGAGTGTATGACGGGTGAGGTTGAACCACTGGGACCCTGACAGAGGGGTACAGTTCGGGCGACTGGGGACCAGGCGTGGCCATCCGGAGGAGAAGCTGTTGGAAAGGGGTGTGGAAGCAAAGGAGCGATGCACGCCAGAGAGAGGTGAGGCAAAGCCGGACTTCGCAGCCAGGGAGAGGGTGGATTCCCTCTTGGGACAATGGGTTGCGGTGCTGACAAACGTCTTGTACTGCGATGAGACAAGGTGGGTGGAGAAAGATCTTTTATTGGCCCAACTCCTGGCGGGGAGGGAGTCCAGCTTTCGAGGCACGCAGAGTAAATTTACAGTTTATTTTCCTAACCTAGCATTCGATGGCACTAGATGTTATTTATTTTCTGTTCTTGTTCCACCAAATTTCTGGGTTTTTCCTTTATACGGTTTAAAACTGGAAGTTCGCTCCATTGTCCTGGTTTACCAGAAGCTGGGAATGGGCGACAGGTAATCATTTGATGATTCCCTGTTCTGTTCATTCCTTGTGGGGCACCTGGCCCTGGTCACTGTTTGCAGACAGAACACTGGGCTAGATGGACCTTTGGTCTGGCTGCTCTTACATTCTTATGTTCCTCTCCTCCCATAGGCATCGCCGGACTGAGGCCTGAGTCGCTGCATAAGCACCAGCGTAAGGTTTGAAGATCATTGCAAGGATTTTGTCAGACTCCTGCGGGAAGCCCGGCCATGGTGCAGCATTGGTAGACAGATTTCTGTGACACATACATACACGGGGTGGGGGGGGATCCATGTGGTAGGGACACAAGAACTCAGCCCCAAGTAGCCAGTGGCTGGTTGTTCCAATGACCTCAGCACTTTGGGCATGGAGCATTGGAAAAGCTGCGGGTGCTGCTTTAGAGCTGGTCACAACTGTTCTGCCTACATTCCCCACACACACAACACACACATCTGAAAATGGCCTTTTGACCCGGGAAAAGGGTGATCTGCCCAAATAATCCCATTTGGGGCAAAAAAATTCATTGTTCATTCAGCAAACCCCAAAAGTCAACCAAAGGCCAGTGTTTTTGGGGATTGAACGAAATGGTTTAAATGCAGATGGTTTGGTTTAAACAACAACAAACGGGGGATTTGAAAAAAAAATCAAATGACCCTGCCCAAAAAAAACAGGAAAAGTCAAAGAAAAGGTTTTTCAGTGAAATTTTTCAGAGGGGGGGGGGGGGAATCACTTCCCGAGCAGCTGCCATGTTGAGCAGGGAAAATCTAAGTCTCCCTGGAACCCAAGAGCCATGCCCAGTGTGATGGGGCCGGGGGGGGAGGGGAAATCATCAATGAACAGTTATGTTTTGAGGGGGGTCCCACAGGGATAGGTTGATGGCTCTCCACATAATTTGTTTGCCGTTGATGTAGAAGACAACATAAAACGCTCACTCAGAAAGTTTGCAGATGACGCCAAGCTTGGGGGAGTGGGAGATACTGACGAGGAGGGGTCACTGATACAGAGCGAGCTGGGGTGCTGGTAAGCTGGACACAAGCAAACACTACAACTAAATGCCAGGTGGTACATCCAGGAACAAAGATTGCGGGTCATACTGACAGGCTGGGGGGCTCTATCCTGGAAGCAGGGACTCTGAAACAAATCTGGGTGTCATGGTGGAGAATCTGCTGAACACAAGCTCCCTGGGCGATGCTGAGGCCAAAAGGACTGATGTGACCCTGGGATGGGTAAACAAGGGAATCTCAAGTAGGAGCAGAGCGGTAATTTCACCTCTGGGTTTGGCACTGGTGCGACCGCTGCTGGGATCCGGTGCCCAGTTCTGGTGCCCACAATTTAAGCAGGATGTTAATAATGGGGGAGAGTTTTCAGCAGAGCCAGAAGAATGGTTAAAAGCCTGGACAACCGCCATCGACCCCAGGAGCTCCATCTATTGAGCTTCTCAAAGAGACCGTCAAGGGGGACCTGGATCCCAATCTGTCAGTATCTACAGAAATTGATACCAGAGGGGTCTTCAGTCTAAGGCCTGACACGATCCGCTGGCTGCAGGTCAAAGCTCGACACACTGAGACTAGAAATAAAGTGCAAATTGTGACCAGTGAGGGTCACTAACCATTGGAACGACTTCCCAAGGGCCTGGGCGTGTTCTTCAGCACACCCCTTTGCTAACAGCTCTGCGCCAGTTCAAAGAGGGATCAATTCGGGGATCGGGCAGTTGGACTGGCTGGTTCCATAGCTCTGTCTGGCCTAACAATCTCCGACTCGATGTACCACTCCCAGCCCCGCTCCCAGGAACATAAGGTCAGCTGGGTGGGAGTAGGGAGCTGGAGGCACCAGTAACGCTTAGAGGTGTTCAGTGAGGGACGTGAAAGGGGGTGACATACAGGGGCTGGGGAGGTCGGGGTACAGTGCTTGGGAAGGGAGGTGGGGAAGGGGGTTGGGGAGAGGAAGTGGAATTGGGAGAGCCTGGGTGGTTCTGGGAAGGTGTCCAGGGGTGGGGAGCAGGGGGTGGAATACAGGGAATGGGGGACACAGGGGTGGGGAATGGGAGCTGGAGTACCAGCGATGGAGGGGGTGGTACAGAGAAGTGCCATTAACTCTCCAGAGCAGAGTTTTTTCCATCTGGCCTGCTCCTAGTGGTCAAACCCATGAACCAGGCTCCCCAAAATGAAAAACCACAAGGGTTTTTGCAATGCCAAAGGTGGGGTCCTTTTGTCTTTGCTTTTTGGGGGGGGCCTGGGGCCTTCTGCTGGAGCAGAGACTCCCCTGGCTCCAGGAGCTGGGGCTTTACAAAACACCCCAAATAGAGGGGGGGCAAACCCCCAGAGGTTGCTGGGCTTGTGCAGGATGAGCCTGGCTGGGTCAGGGAGGGCTCCCCATGGTGTTGGGGGGGTCAGGCTGTAGGGCAGGCCCCTGGTGGGTGGGGGAGCTGGGATCTCAGCACTCGTGGGGGCACCTGGGAGGATGTGGCCTGTTTCTGGGGGTCCCGTGTGGCGTGAGAGCCAACACATGGGGGGCTCTGAGCAGGGGCCTGTTCCTCTGCGAAGCCAGACTGTTTTCCCACCCCACCAGCCCCAGGGCAGCCAGGAGTTAATTTAAAGGGGACTCAGTTTGGGATGGGTGGGGGTGGGGGTGGGCGAATGGCAAGAGGAAACCAGATTAATAGAGAAACTGGGGGGGGGGGGCATTAGAGAGACAAAGAGGAAATCAGGCCGGAGCAATAGAGAAGCAAAATCTAATATCAACGAGGGAGAAATAAATGGAGATTAGGGCGAGCAAATTAGCTGTAATGGGCTCGGCGCTAATACAAGAATAACAGGCGAGGGGAGAATGCCTCAGAGGGGCGCCAGGCTGCGGAGCTGGAGCACTCATGCGGGCAAGAACGATTATGCAGGGGAGGCGAGATGCAGAGCTGGGCGGGGAAGAGAAAGAGGGGGGCAGCTGGCAGCCAGGCAGTGGGTGTGCATGGAGAGGAGGGCACCACGCAATGGCGTAGGGCTGGGGCGCACTGCCCGGCTGGCTGGTGGCTCTGTGCAGGGCGCAGGGCTGGGGTGCACTGCCCGGCTAGCTGGTGGCTCTGTGCGGGGCGCAGGGCTGGGGCGCACTGCCCGGCTAGCTGGTGGCTCTGTGTGGGGCGCAGGGCTGGGGTTCACTGCCTGGCTGGCTGGCGGCTCTGTGCGGGGCGCAGGGCTGGGGCGCACTGCCCGGCTGGCCGCTGCACTGCACTGCACTATATTTTAGCTGAGCCCACACCTTCCAATGGTTCCCCACCCGACTCCTGGGCTGGCCCAGAGACCCCCCAGTCCCGCCACAGGCCATACGGGGTGGCCCCAAAGCAGGGGGCACTCCACAGCACTGTGGGCATAAGGCAAAAAGTCCTTTCAGAATCTGTCCCCAAACGGGGCTCTGTTAGGGCCTGATCCTGTGAGGTGCCAGCTCCCCTCACTCACTGGAAGGGGGTGCTGCACCCCACAAGGCTGGGACCAGCAACGGGGACCCTCATTGCTCCCCCTGGTGATCACACCAACAGGGCTATCTGCCCATCTGTCCAGCCATCATCATAATAGAATCATAGAAGATTAGGGTTGGAAGAGACCTCAGAAGGTCATCTAGTCCAATCGCCTGCTCAAAACTGGACTCACCCCAACTAAATCATCCCAGCCAGGGCTTTGCCAAACTGGGCCTTAAAAACCTCTAAGTATGGAGATCCCACCATCTCCCTAGGTAACCCATTCCAGTGCTTCACCACCCTCCTAGTGAAATAACTTTTCCTAATATCCAACCAAGACCTCCCCCACTGCAACTTGAGACCATTGCTCCTTGTTCTGTCATCTGCCACCACTGAGAACAGTTGAGCTCCATCCTCTTTGGAACCCCCCTTCAAGTAGTTGAAGGCTGCTATCAAATTCCCCCTCACTCTTCTCTTCTGCAGACTAAATAAACCCAGTTCCCTCAGCCTCTCCTCATAAGTCATGTGCCCCAGCCCCCTAATCATTTCCGTTGCCCTCTGCTGGACTCTCTCCAATTTGTCCACATCCTCGATCTGCTGGCAATGCTCCTACTAATGCACCCCAATGTGCCACTAGCCTTCTTGGCAACAAGGGCACACTGCTGACTCATATCCAGCTTCTCATCCACTGTAATCCCCAGGTTCTTTTCTGCAGAACTACTGCTTAGCCAGTCGGTCCCCAACCAGTAGTGGTGCAAGGGATTCTTCCATGCTAAGTGCAGAACTCTGCACTTGTCCTTGTTGAACCTCATCAGATTTCTTTTAGCCCAATCCTACAATTTGTCTAGGTCACTCTGGACCCTATCCCTACCCTCCAATGTTTCTATCTCCCCCTCAGCTTAGTGTCATCTGCGTACTTGCTGAGGGTGCAATCCATCCCATCATCCAGATCATTAATGAAGATGTTTAACAAAACCGGCCCCAGGACCAACCCTTGGGGCACTCCGCTTGCTACCGGCTGCCAACTAGACATGGAGCCATTGATCACTACCCATTGAGCCTGACAATCTAGCCAGCTTTCTATCCACCTTATAGTCCATCCATCCAGCCCATACTTCTTTATCTTGCTGGCAAGAATACTGTGGGAGACCGTATCAAAAGCTTTGCTAAAGTCAAGATATATAACGTCCACTGCTTTCCCCTCATCCACAGACCCAGTTGTCTCATCATAGAAGGCAATCAGGTTGGTCAGGCATGATTTGCCCTTGGTGAATCCATACTGACTGTTCCTGATCACTTTCCTCTCCTCTAAGTGCTTCATAATTGATTCCTTGAGGACCTGTTCCATGATTTTTCCAGGGACTGAGGTGAGGCTGAGCGGTCTGTAGTTCCCCGGATCCTCCTTCTTCCCTTTTACAGTTTGGTCTGAACATGTATCAGTCAGCCACTTATCAAGCTGTTTAATCTGAGCCCCCTTGATTTTATATTGTTCTAGATTCTTGATCAAAATGTCAGCACAAGGTCACATGTCTTAGAGGAGTATAAGTATATTACAACACCACTATTCACTTTACCATTCGACCTTGTATTTTCATTTTTAAAATATACAAAGTGAATTTGACAGGATCTGTTTTCCATAAACCCACATTGATTGGCATTAATTACATTACCTTCCTTTAATCTTTATTAAAGGAGTACCAGATTGGCCACAACACTATTTTGCTGATGTCTGGCTGACAGGCCTGTAACTCCCTAGGTTGTCCCCTTTTTAAATATTGGCACGACATTAGCTTTCTTCCAGCCTTCTGGGGAACTTCCCCAGTGCTCCATGACTTAGCAACAAAAATCAGCACCAATTGGCCAGGAGGTGCCTTGGCCAGCTCTTTTGAAACTCTTGGGTGCAAGTCCTCTGCTCCTGCTGATTTAAAGAGGTTTGACTTTAGTAGTTGCTGTTTGACATCCTCCTGAGCCAGTGTTGGAGAGGAGAGTATTTCATCATCTTATGATATGAATACTTCATCCGGCTCTTTTCCAAATACACAACAGAAATATTTATTGAAAAGTCTGCTGCAGGGACACACAGAAAGAGAACACCCCTCCCCCTGAGCCCTCCAGCTCAGACAACAGACACTGCAAAAGGCTGATTTTCAGAGGACAGGGCTCAGGGATTCCCGGACATCCTTCCAGGCCGTCAGCCATCTTGGCTGTAGAGTGCAGTCTGTCGGACGGGTCCAGCTATCTCGTCACATCAGCCTCTGAGACGCCAAGAGCTCTGTCCCAGCTTTGCTCCAACCAAACCCTCCACGGCACTTTGCTTCCACGACACTAAGTGACCCCATTCAAACGGGGAGTGGAGGTTGCTGGCGGGTGGGTTCATTCGCAGTCTATGTTGGGGGCCAGTCGGGGTCAGGGATAGCCCTGGGGGGAAGGAGGGGCAGAGGTCAAGCTACAGGGGACAATTCAGGGCTCTTGCTTTCTGCCCTGCAGGACCTGATCCAAGCCCATGGACTGCAAGTCCATCCACAGCTCAGTGGGCTGTGGATCAGGCACTGCGGAGGTGATACATGGACCTCCAGCCCTGCTTCCACTGTTGCCTCAGAGAATGCTGTTCTGGCTGACGTAATAGCATGGCTGGTGCAGCCGCTGGTAAGGTCTAGTGCTGTCCAAACGTCAGGGCGGCCAAGCCATCCGGGCCCGGAGCGGAGCTGGGTCAGAGCCAGCAGCTGCCAGAGGTAAGGATGTGCTGCTAGCCAGGAGCCAGCTGTGACAAGAGTGGCACAGAACCTCTGCGTGGCGGCGTTGGGGGCAGGCCACAGCAGGCTGGCGTGGCCAGGGGGACGTGGCCTTAGCAGGGGGCATGGACCTCCACTGAGGTTCCCACTGGGCCAGGTGCCGCCCAGACACACAGTGAGAGGCTGCTTCAAAGAGCTCGCAGTCTGAACTGACGAGGGCTGGGAGGGGAAACCGAGGCATGGGAGAGGGACTGGGGCTTGCCCAAGGTCACCCGGCAGGGCCTATCCCTGCTAGAGAGGCCTCCATACTACAGGAAGCAGCTGGGGGGTCCACTCTGGGGCGGATGGAGAGAGGCATGTGGCCCCCTTCCCAGTGGGAAGGCAAGACGTCATGCGCGATTCAAATGCCTTTAACATGAAAAGCTGAACCTTTCCTCCAGCCCCATAGCTGAACTTCCCAGACCCCGCTGCGATGCCTGGCTCCCCCCGTCTGTAGCCAGTGGCCACCCCAACCTCACGCTCAGCCCCACCACCCCAAATACTGACCCTAGCCCCGGCATCCACCAGCCCCCACCATTCCCAGCGACAACCTCCAGCACCAGCCAAGCTGCCCCACTCGCCCCAGACCCAGCTCCAGTGCCTGACAGGGAGCTCCTTCACCTTCCCCCAGCCGTACACCTGGCCCTCAGAGTGGGGCTCCCCTGGGCAGGGAGCAGAGGCCTGGGGGGCACAGCTCCAGCTGGGGGAGCAGGGAGCTTTGCCCCTAAGAATCCGATCTGGAAACTCCAGTTGGACTTGGCTGAATAAGGGGAGCAGGAGCAAGGCCAAAATTTGTATCCCACTCCCAGCTCTGTCACAGACCAGCTGGGTCAGGCCCCACCCTGTGTCTCAGTTTCCCCCACCTGTACAATGGGGCATGGGCAGGGTGGGGGGAGTTTCCATTGGGTCCCAGCAGAGCTCTGGGCTGTTTTGAACAAACCCTGTCGCCCCTACCCGAGACGGCAGCTGCCCCGCGACCCCAGGCAAAGCCCTGGCAATGCCCTGGTGCAAATCAGGCGAAGGCCCATAGAAATCAGTGCTGTCCCTAGAGGCAGAATCTGGCCTGCGACTCCACAGCCTGGAGCGATGAGCGTTGCGCTGCACAGCCCCGTTCGACGCTCGGCCGGCGCGCATCGGCCCCAGCGGGTCTCCGGGGACCATTAACGCTGATGAGCTCAGCTCTCGGGCCCAGCAGCCGTGAAGGAGCCTGGCTTTTCCCTTCCCAGAGAACATTTAACACCAGCCAAAGGGACCCAGGAACAACCCCCGAGAGCCCTGTGGTACATCGCCCAATGCCCCCTGGCCATGGGCTCCCTAGGCCGCCCCAGAGCAGTGGTTCACGACCTTTTTTCATTTGCGGACCCCTAACAAATTCTGAATGGAGGCGCAGACCCCTTTGGAAATCTCTGGTCTGCAGCTGTCGTTAGAGTCTGTTCAGTGAGTTTTCAGCCTAAGCCCTCAGGGGTCCGCAGAGCCCAGACTGAGAACCCCAGCCCTAGACATCGCCCCGGCGCACGATCCCGCTTGGCTCCATTTCACTGCGTGGATCCAGATCTGCCCCTAGCCTCGCCAAGCACCTATGTGAGGTGGTTCCTTGGTCAGTTGCTCTTGGTCCCGGGGGTTTCCATGCCACATAATTATGGCCCCATGGTGCAGCGTGATCCCGTCCCGGGACAGCACGTGGCAGCGTGTCGCTGCATGGGCCACGTGTCATCTCAGCGTCACCTTGGGCCACGTCCTAGTTTGAGGCCTAATGATGTTGCGGGTCTGTGCCAGAGCCTGCGTACACGTGGTCCCCACCACAGGGAAGCCCCAGCCCCAGGGCCGAGCCTTCTGACACTTGTGCATGGGAGGGACTCTGCTCCATCCCCTGATGCCAGTAGGATCACCCTGGGCAGGATTGGGCCCTTGCTGCAATGAGCGGAGTCTTGCTGAATCACACCAACTCCTCAGCTCCTTGCCCGATCCTTACTCGGGGGAGTAAGGGCTGCAGGGTTCACTCCTCTACTCTGCTTTCGGATGGAGATCACCTCACAGCATCCCAGGGGCACCCCCTTCTGGCAGAAGGCTGCCCCAGCCTAGCCCAGCTGCTCCCTACAGGGCGCTGGCTCCAGAGGCTGCAGATCACCCAGGGGTGGGTGTTTCAGGAGTGGCCCAGGTATCTCCATTCCCCTCTTCCCTTTGAACGTGGCGGGGAGGAGGAGGGGGGGATTTGTGTGGCGTTGTGATTAGAGGGCCAGATCTTTACTTGGTGTAAATCAGCAACTCTCCCTGACTGCACCCGGGATTTCAATGAAATAGGGGGGTGATTTTCAAAAAGCACAAGGGTGGGGTGAGATGCACAGAGCCCTTTGGTTTCCCCCAGGCCTGTGCTCCTCTCTGAAAATCTGCCCCATATTCAGCGCTATTATTACAGCCAGATAATAAGTGACAATACATTACAGCCACCCAATTGCTCCATCACTGCCTGGTGAGGTGATGCACCAGTAACGAAAAGCCCTGTCTGTCTGTTTTGTACGATACCGGCTGCACCACAAGGTGATTTACGCAGATGTATTTCTCCCTTGATTCGTTCCGATTCCTGCCTTGTCTCAGAGAAAACATGCTACAGCGACGTTCCAGAGACCAGGGCCGGATCCTCAGCTGGTGTCAGTCACTGGGCATCTGCTGGAGCCAGCGGTGCGCAAGTTTGCACCAGCTGGGCGTCTCGCCCCCTCACATTGTTCCAGCTGGCAAAAATACGTGCAGCATTTTTCAAATATATTTTCGGCTCTGAAACCTATTTATTACCATGCTGTGTGTCCATTCTCTCTCCCCAGAGGGGTGGGGAGTATAGGGACATCTATACATATGGGTGTGTTCATGTATGTTGGCTGTGTTTATGTATGTTAGACTGTGAGTATGTTGTGAGCTGGTGCATACCTGTATATTTGACTCTGTGTGTTTGTATAGACACACAGGGGGTGGGAAGGTGTTCATACAGAATTATGGGGGTCTGTGGATGCTGCAGCTGTCTGTATGTTGGCTGTGCACCTAGTGGGTTGTGGATGCTGTGTCGGTTTGTACATGTCTGTCTGGATGGATGGTGGGTGTAGGTTGGCGGTGTGTGTCTATGGTTGTGTGTCTGTCTGTTCCAGTCTATGTATGTGTCTGTACGATTGCATTCTTTGGTGTGGGGATCCGTGACTGTTGGTGTGTTGACAAGTGTATCCTGTACACTGGTGTGATGATGCATGTCAGTATCCTGGAGTGAGTGTGTGTGTGTGTGGATGTGTTGGCCTGTTGACACAGTGGTGCATGCATGGTGCGTGGGGTGGGCAGCTGGGGGCGTGCAGTGGGGAAGTGGCGGGGTGCCGGGGGGGAGTGGTGCATGGAGGTGGCTGGGTGGTGGGTGCAATGGGGGTGGCTGGGGGGGGGGCACAGTGGTGGGGGTCACAGTGGTGCATGGGGTGGCTGGTTGGCGGGGCGCAGTGGTGGGGTGGGGGTCACAGTGGTGCATGGGGTGGCTGGGTGGGGATGCAGTGGTGAGGGTGTGGGGGGCACAGGGATGCATGGGGGTGGCTGGGGGTGGGGGAGTGCAATGGTACATGGGGTTGGCTGGGTGGGGGTGCACTGGTGAGGGTGGGGGTGCAATGGGGAGTGCAGTGGGGGTGGAGATCACAGTGGTACATGGGAGTGGCTGGGGGGGTGCAGTGTTTCATGTGTGACACATGGGTTGGGGGAACACAGTGGGGGTGCTCTTACCTTCCCCGGTTGGGCCCCATGGATCCCCACTCCCCTAGGCTCAGACTGGGTTTTTAAAGCTTTTTATGCTGTTTAAAAAACAACTCTCTCATTTCTCCACACCTGACCCCCAGCTCTGGGCCGTGAATGATTAAACCCTGGGCCTGGGCTTATGCTCCCCCTGCACCTGCATACCAGCACCCATTAATAATTACAGCAAGGCGGGGGCGGGCTGCTGAGTCCTGCTCCCATGGCACCAGAACCAAACCTGTGCTCACCGCAGCCACCACTGGATCGGGCCCATGGATAAGGGGCCTGGTTCTTGTCCCTGCTCCCCAGTTCCTTCAAAGGCAGGGGGGCTCCTTGGGTTGATGTAAATTACAAGGGAGAGAAGGATCAGTCCCTGGGGCATGCACTAGGGTGACCAGAGAGCAAGTGTGAAAAATCAGGACACTTTTTTTTTTGCGAGGGGGGGGGTGTTATAGTTGCATATAGAAGACAAAGCCTCTAATATTGGGACATCTGCTAGCCTGCCCCCTCCTGGAGCTGAGCAGGGCCGGGTTACTGGGACTACTCTCGTCGAGTGCTATAATTACCCCCCCCCGCCCCCCCCCAGCCCATCAGCCTTCTCAGCTCCTGTGCTGAACTGCTCCTGCTTCCGGACAGAGCAAAACGTTCCAAAGAGCCTCAAAGCGACTTGGGACATGAAACCCACTTGGACTCCAGCCCTGAGATCACTCGCCAGACGCCCCTGCCTCACGGATCCGGGCTCCCGGCGCCCGAGCCACTTTACAAATGGCATCTACAGGTTCCAAGTTTTGCCAGCCTGGCTCTGGGGATGGGGGGAGGGGTGCCCACAGGGGCATTGGAACAATTTGTACAGTGTGGGGGCTGAGAGCCACTGAATCAAACTAAACCCTGCACCCCGAGTTCCAGCACCCCTGCCTCAGAGCTGTACCGGCAACAGCCTCAGCTGGTGATACTGGTCGCGCTTGTTTGCCTTGAGGATCTGTCCCAGCCCCAGGACAGGATTGGCTGCCATAGCCAGGTCGGTACAGCTCTGCTGGCTACACTCCTCCTGCAGACAAGGCCTGGAGTTGCTTGGGACGGGATTCACATGTGAGTCGTGCGGCGTGGTTCACATGTGTGCGATTGAGACCCGGGATGGAGATACAAGAATGAGCAGCTACCTCCTGGCTATGCCCATGTCACAGAGCTGGGTGAGCGTTCTGCAATCTATGGTTTGTGGCTACATGATCTATCTGGGTGACCTTCCTTATTCTTGCTCAGATGTAGGCCCTTGTAGGCCCTTGTGTGCGGTACACACCCACTGCTAGACTGCAGCTTGCTACACAGCTCCATATAAAATGTACACAGTTACAAACACAGGAGAACACAATGCAGCTTGCAATACACAGACACACACCCCACAGATACACAGGGGAATCCCAGCACACTTTCACCTGTCTATATAGCATAGACACTGGTAGGCCTCTAGACATAAAACGTACACAGCAGAGCTCTAATGTAGACACACTAATACACATCTACCTTGCTATCTAGGCAGGTGTGCATATGTTTGTATTTAGATAGATAGAGAAATACCCAGTGATAAGAAATCACAGCTATGCAGCACCCAGGTCATTTCTTTTATGTATTTACTTGTTTGTCTGATGTCGCTGTCCCTGGGCCCAGACATGAAGGATCCACCGCGCTCCGTCCTGTGATCACAGAATGTCTTTTTATATTTAACCCCTTCCCTCAGCAATCACACACATTCCTTTGGATACATTTGCAGCCTCTTTGCCCCATTGTCCCAGGCCATATTTAAAAAAAAATAAAATCAGAAGGACGAGTGGCAAGATGACCCTTTAAAATTAATTAACCTTCCCCCTCCTTTCCCCCCGGAATGTAACCGTAGATTTATGACAAGATAATGAAAAACCCTGGGTAAACTAAGAAAACAGAATAAATTCCTGAATGTGACTTCAAAAAAAGTGTCAGTCAAAAACAATTACTCTCCATCCATCACTGGGACAATTAAAGTGACAAAGCCTGAAAAGATACTTATCTTGAAACTAATTCAGGAGGTAGCTAAATTATCTCCTAATTAACTTTCATTGAGGACTTTTTCTTGCGGGGCTGGGAGTGGGGGCGGAAGCGGACGAGAACCGTCTAAAAATAAATAAAAATAAAAATATAAGGCTGGGTCTTAAAACCTCCCCTCCCCCCCCCCCACACACACACACAGGTCTCTGGGTAGCCGGGGATTGGGCCTCTGGGGGCCTCGGATTACACTGGTGTCTTTTCAGTCTAACACCAACCCCAAAATTCTCCGTGTCTCCCCACTGAACTAACCCTGGGTCTGGGGGAGCCCCGTGTATTGTAGTTTAGATTTCTTGTCCTTTCCTTTTTAATATTCTTGCGCCCTATTTTTGGCCCTGCATGAAACACGAACCTGCCTGGAAAATGGCCCTTCGTGCCTTTGAAAATGGCTTTTGGTGACAATGTTCATTGTTTAGTTGGGATTTTCATTTTTCCCTGTCCCAGCAGAGTCAGCCGAAAAAGAAGGACCAGCCGCTCGGGGAATTCCAGGTCCGAGCATAGTCCGACGTCTGAAGCCGGGCCGGGGGCGATCAAACTACCCCCCAAATCCACTAGCCGGGGAGTGAACGAGCTGGCGAGAGAGAAAATACACTGACCAAAACCCCGGAACCACAGACAACTTGACTTGTGTGTTTGTGCCGGAGACGCTGGGAGCAGAATCGCCTGGAATCAATTTTTCTTTTTAAAAAAAATGACACTTCCTACAATCCGGCCGCGCTTTGTAGGGTCCCGGTGTTTGCTGTCGCTTGGGTTGGAATAATGCTGGGGATGGAAACAGACCTGGAGGTGGCAGAGGACAGCGCAGCTGGGTCGTTAAGGGGCTTCGTTGTTTTAAAAACGTGTCTGGCTTTTCTCCCCGGCGCAAGCCAGGCCAGCGGACATTGCATTGCAGTGACCTGCGGAGAGATTCGTTTCTCCTTAAACAAGGAAACTGCAGAAGTAGAAACGAATCCTAGAATATCAGGGTTGGAAGGGACCTCAGGAGGTATCTAGTCCAACCCCCTGCTCAAAGCAGGACTGATCCCCAGACAGATTTTTGCCCCAGATCCCTAAATGGCCCCTGCAAAGATTGAACTCACAACTCTCGGTTTAGCAGACCAATGCTCAAACCACCGGGCTATCCCTTCCCCAATCAACTGATTGGAGTTTACCGACCGATTTCGCGTGGGAGAAATAGATTTATTTCCTCTCCGATTTTCTTTGTTACATGGTAAAGTCCCTGGATCAGTCTGATTTGTTTAAACTCAATTCGGCCCGGTGAGTCCGAATTCAGGCTCCACACTGCAGCCCCCAGTATGTACCGGTTTACACAGGGCCGGAGGGAGGGCAGGCGAAGGAAAAGGGACGCGAGATAGCGAAGAGAAATGTGGGATTTGATGTGGAGGGGGAAGAAACACGTTCGGTACATTTATTTTTAACGCAAAGAAAATAACCTGGACACCCCCCCCCCACCCCCGCCAGGGGCTGCTGGCAGAAAAAGCGGGACCCGACCCGCGATCAGCACAAAGCCGGGCTCAGGTCTGATGTGCCAAGGGGCAGCGCAGATCCGAGTCCCTTCGCTACTGAAACCACACAACTAAAACATGCCCCGATCCGGATCAACGAGGCCCCGCTCCATGGAAACACACTGCTCGGGGCCGGCAGCTCAGCCACTGACATTCTCACCAGTTACCTGGACCCGCTGGGTTTACACAAGAACCGGAGGGACACTGGGGTGTGTTACACAACAACCTGAATAAAGAGATACATCGATACCTCAGTGCCCTGCTCCGACCCCGCGTTATTACATCTCACGCGTCCTTTACGGGGCTGGACTTTATCTTCGCCCGGAATTAATGTGAACTATCGATTGTGTCTCCGGGATCAATAGACGCGAAGCGCTCTCTGTAAATCCCCGTTTGTCTCCCTGCCTGCCCCGCACACACCCCGGGTTAGTAGCTTCGGACAGACACACAAGCTTGTGGGGCAAATAGCCACTTGGATCCCCTCCCCCGCCCCGGAAAAGGTGTCAAGCCGAACCCCCCTGGCCCCGCCGCGTGTCCCCAAAGCAGCCACGTCCCACCAGCAATAATAATGTGCAGCCGACTTCCATCCCGTTCCCACAGTCACCTCCGTGGGCCAGCAGGACCCGAAGCGGAGCCAGCCGAAGCGAAGGAAAAGTTCTGCAAACTCCCCGCTTCCCCAACTCAGGTCCCCCTGTCCGCCCACCTGCCTTGTCCCCGGCCCGGTCACCAGAGCCCGGCGTGGCTTTTAGCAGCCCGCGCGGGGTTTGGTTTTGTTTGTCAAGGGCTTTTCTCCATCCGTGCCCGCCCCTGCCCAGAGCCCCCTGCTTCCCGCGGGCGGCTCGTGTTTATTCCCACACCGGGCGAGGGAGCGGTGATTTCCCGGTACACTCGGATCCCCGCTGCCCCAACCCCCCATGTATTCGCCCCGCCAACTGCCCGGTCAATATTCAACCCGGGCCGTCTCCTGCAGCTCAAGTGCTCAAGTGAAACTCACACATCGCAGGATCTACGCCCGTGTTTTCCCTGCTTTCGGGGCGCCCGGCTGGGATCATTTCTATATTTTAATGAGGAGGTTTTAATTACATAATTACCCCTGGATTAACTGCGGGGTATTTAAATCTGGGAGAGTTTTTTCTCCTTCTTTGGGGAAAAAAATCCCACAATTCTCTCCCGTTAAAATAAACTGTACTAGGCCCCGCAAAAGCAGCCTCCGTCCTGCTAACGGGGGTCGCTCGGGATGGAGGCTGGGTTCAATCCGGACCCTTGGTGAAGTGACTGGAAACTCAGCACTCAGAACGGGGCAAATTTGACTTTAAACTTTATTCCAATTTGACTTGAAACTGAAAATGCCCGTTCCTGCCTGGCCGCCCGAAGGGGAGATTTCCTTCTGTTCCGGGGTCTCGCTCCCTTTTGGGAGATTTCCCAAAGCGAGGGGCCCGCGATCAATCAGCCATAGAAGGTACCAGGGAGCGTCACCGCAAAGCAAACGTGCCCGTGGGGAGAGACCCACAGACACACCCAGTATCGGGCTGGCCCGGCTCTCGGGCAGGGGAAGAAATGGCCCATCCACAGCAGACCGGAGGTGAACTGCTGGAGGGGCTCATCTCGGGCGGAATCCCTCCCCCCTCCCTGGAGCCAGCATTTCTCACACACCCCGAGCCCCAAGTCTTCCATCGCCAAGTGGGTTCGCAGCGCAGGCTCCGATCCAGCCCAGCGCGGGGATCGGATGGAGGACGGAGGAGGCCCAGGCTGGGCAGATCTTACCTGATCGGATGGTGTTATGGGGCATGGCTGGTTAGGGGGCGGGGGAGATCGCCCCTCAGAAGGAAGGCGGGCAGCTGCTCCTGGCGGCAGATCTCTTCTTCCCAAGCAGGCGCTGGGCGCTGCAGGGGAGGGGGGGGTCACCTTTGGATCTCAAGCCCCCCACACAAATGTCTTGCAGGCCTGGAAAGGGGAGAAGGGGAAAATGAGATGCTGGAAATGGCCAGGAAACCCAGGCAGCCCCCTTCTGCAGCCAGGAGGGACCCAGGAGTCCGAGGCAACCTCAGCTGTGGGATGCTTAGGGGTGAAAATCCAATCAGTTCTGGGAGATGGGGGGTCACAGCCCAAGCCCCCTCCGCTAAGGGTCGCCCCCTTCACGTGGAAGAGCGATTTTACAACCCCCCCCCCCGAAATCTGGTCTCCCCCCGCCCCTGGGGAGCAGAGATCTGAGCACTCATGGGGGGGGGGGGGTATTGCTGTTACCTGTTCGGCTGCAGCACCCGCCTCCAGCTGCCTGTCTCCGAGTACCCGCTCGGCGGGGGGAGGGGCGGGGGCAGCACCACCAGAAATCTCCGTTTGACTTTTGATTGCTTGGGAAGTTTTTTCCAATCAGAGTCATTTCCAGCCGGTTTTATCCCACGGGGTCCCCCCGAGAGCGGCCCGGCAGAGCGGAGAGGCGCGGGATTGGCTGGCTGGGGTTTTGGAGGGGGAGGGGGGTCATGGCTGAGTGGCTTGAAGAGTTAAAAAGAAAGACACAGGAGCCGGGGTTTGTAGACTAGGGAGGACCGGGGGGAGCCCCTCACACTGTCCCCCCCTCGCCTGGGCCAGGGCTTAGGGCCACGGGTCTGGGCAGATCTGGAGCCAGCACATCCTTCCCTCAAGCCCACGGACCTGTTCCCCTTGCAGGCTCCTGACCCGGCAAAGGTTCCGAGCCCAGAATCACGTCCACGCAGCGCCAGGTGCCAGTCCCTGCAGGTGGGGCCCGAGTAGAGCCCACAGGAGGGTGCAAGCGGCTGGCAGGCCTGGCCCCAGCGAGCAAAGGCCAAGACCAGCCCTGGGTGAGCAGGTGTGTGCGGGATTGGGCCCTCCTGTCACGCCAGCAGTGTTCAGGTGCCACGCAGCGGTGGTGGGAAAGCGACAGCCTCCGGGCAACGCAGGCTGCTTTCCAAACTGCCAGCTATGCCTGACCAAGGGGTGAGGAATCAGGATCAAACCGCTCTACCTTGCATCACTTGCCCTGAGACATCTGTGAGTGTGTGTATGTGTGTGTGTGCGCACACATGCATGATGAGTGTGTGGGCGTGCACATGTATGATGAATGTGTGGAAATGCACATGTATGGATGAGTGTGAGAGCACGCACACGTGTATGGTGAGGGTAGGATGCGTGGAGGTGATGATCTAGAAAAGGGCACAGTGTCGTTATTGATAACATTTCACCATTCTTTCCACATGCTCCTTGCCCTGCCTGTGTCCCCTCTGTGTTATGTTCCTGGCACACACCCCAGAGAGCAGCTTTATAAAATAGAAATCCTCTCAATGCCACATAACTTTGTCGCTTACAATCAAGCACACACAAGAACCATAAAACAGAGAGAGACAAAACAGGCTGCTCCCGAAGGCAGCAAGACGCAACACACCCCACTTTGATCTAGCAAGCTGGCTCTCTGCAGATTGACTCTGATCTCACCTTGCCCTGCAGAGCCCCTTGCCTGCAAGAAGGACCAGGAAAACACCTGAGAATTTAAAGTGAGACATCACAACATTAATACTGTTTTCAATACAACTATAGTTGCTGGGAAGTCGACGCTCACAGAGCAGGGAAGGGACTTGCCCAAAGTCACCCACTCAGCCAGGGCCACAGCCGGGCACAGAACAGTTCCAATTCCCAGCCTGGCACTCTGCCCACCAGGACACACTGTCTCCTGTCAGAGATATGGTTCAGTTTCCCTCCTGGCTTTTGTCTTGGTGTTTATACAACATTAGCCATTCTGGGTGGGATTCTCCACTGCAGCTTGTGTGGGCCAGTTCTGCTCCCCTTGACGCCTGCCATAACATTCCCCAGGGCTCAGCAGGGCCAGGCCCGTCAGTATACATCATAGCAATGTGGGTAGCTGTGGGACTCCCCGCTGAAGACTCCGTGGTGCTAGGTGCTGTACGAACACAACACAGAGAGAGGGGTTCCTGCCTTGTGCTGCCCCTCACCCTTGGAGAGCAGCACAGATGCTAGGCCCAGCTCTGCCACTGGCCTGCTGGGTGACCTGGGGCAAGTCAGTGCCCTCTGCCTCAGTTTCCCCATCTGTAGAATGGGGATAATGACAAAGCCCTCATTTATTGTTCTGTGGAGCATGGCCCTGCATTGACTATAATAGGCTGCCCACTCAGGCCCAGGATCAGAGCCACAGACAAGCCAAAGTCCCTGCCCCAAGTGCCTTTCACTCTGTCCTGGAAACTGGTGAGAGATGGGGGGAATCAAGGCCCTGGCAGCAAAGCCTGGCACTCTGGGAATGGGGGGCAGGATGGACAGGGCACTCAGCATAGGGAGAAGTGTGGTAGAGTCCTTGGTCTTGGAGGAGAGAGGTAGAGACTGGGTAGTGAATGGGGTAGGACCAGGCCAAGGGCTCATAGGGTCTTGCAGGCATCACACCTGCCCTTTGGTGTCATTGCAGGGCACTGGTGTTACTGTCCCTTCCAAACTAAGTGGGGTGGGGAGAGAGAGCAGCATGTGCCACAGCCCCCGGTGCAGGAGGAGGGATTGCTGCATTCTGGGGGGCTTTGATAGCACCATCCCAGGACATGTCCTGGCGCACAGGTGGCTGCCTGCCATGCTGGATGCCAGAGGGCCAGCTGGAGTCCAGTACTTGCATGAGGCAGGGTCACATGCAGGGCATACCGTGGGGCACTGCAGAGCACATACCCTGTGCTGCATGACCATCCACACACTGCGAGTGTGCTGGGCCCATGGCCCGTCACAGCTGGGGTTGGGTGTCTGAGCTGTGGGTGGTGCTGGGAACCCAGGTAAGTGTTGTGCTGCGTCCCATGGCACATCATGCCAGGCCACGTACTCGGGGGCCCACCAGGATATCCCGACATCACAAAGAGGGTACTGGCTCAGTTCTGGCTCTGCCCCCAGCTCCCTGCGGGACTCTGGACAAGTCACTTAATCTACCTTGGGCTGCATTACCACCTGTACAATGGGGAAACTAGCGCTGCACTGCCACACAGGGTGCGTGAGACTAATGCCACTAATAACTGTGAGGTGCCCAGACATCACGGTGATGGGGGCTGGATAATTAGATGGATAGATATAGGCGGGTGGGTGGGGATGGAAAGGTAGATAGAGGGACTGTATACAGGGTTAGATAGACAGACTGGGAGTATGGGGATGGATAGATAGATAGATAGATAGATAGATAGATAGATAGATAGATAGATAGATAGATAGATAGATAGATAGATAGATAGATAGATGGGCTGTATTGGCCTGGATGGATAGAGGTGTGTGTATGGGGAGGGAAGGATAGATAGAGAGGTGTGTATGGGGTTGGATAGACAGAAGGAGGTTATGGGGATGGATAGAGAGATAAAGGGGGTGTTTGGGGCTGGATAGATGGATGGAGTGTCTGGGGATGGATGGATAGATAGAAGGAGTATCTGGGGATGGAGGGAGGGAGAGAGGTTGTGTCTGGAGATGGATGGATGGATACAAGGAGTGTCTGCGGATGGATGGATGGATGGATGGATGGATGGATGGATGGATGGAAGGAGTGTCTGGGGATGGATGGATGAAGGGAGGGAGGTTGTGTCTGGGGATGGATGGATGGATGGATGGATGGATGGAAGGAGTGTCTGGGGACGGATGGATGGAGGGAGGGAGGTTGTGTCTGGGGATGGATGGATGGATGGATGGATGGATGGATGGATGGATGGATGGATGGATAGAAGGAGTGTCTGGGGATGGAGGGAGGGAGGTTGTGTCTGGGGATGGAGGGAGGGAGGGAGGGAGGGAGGTTGTGTCTGGGGATGGATGGATGGATGGAAGGAGTGTCTGGGGATGGATAGAAGGAGTGTCTGGGGATGGAGGTAGGTAGGTAGGTAGGTAGGTTGTGTCTGGGGATGGCTGGAGGGAGGAGAGAAAGGACATGATAAAAGGGAGAGACATTTGCCATGCTCTCTTTCTCTCTTCCACCTACATCTACAGACACCACCCCCAAATGACTGAAGCGCTAATCAAAAGGGAGAGCCTAGCTGAAGAGCAACTAGCCAGCCTGTGGTGAGAAGCATCTAAGTTTGTAAGAGCAATGAGGAGTCCGGTTGCACTTTAAAGACTAACCGATTTATTTGAGCATAAGCTTTCATGGGTAAAAAAACCATTTCTTCAGATGCATGGAGTGAAAATTACAGATACAGGCATAGACATACTGGCACATGAAGAGGAGGGAGTTACCTCACAAGTGGAGAACCAGTGATAACAAGGCCAGTGCAGCCAGGGTGGATGTGGTCCACTCCCAATAATTGATGAGGACATGTCAATAACAAGAGAGGGAAAATTGCTTTTGTAGTGAGCCAGCCACTCCCAGTCCCTATTCAAATCCAAATTAATGGTGTTAAGTTTGCAAATGAATTGTAGCTCTGCAGTTTCTCTTTGAAGTCTGTTTTTGAAGTTTTTGTTGTTGAAGGATGGCTACTTTTAAATCTGTTATAGAATGTCCAGGGAGATTGAAGTGTTCTCCGATTGGCTTTTGTATGTTACCATTCCTGATGTCCGATTTGTGTCCATTTATTCTTTTACGTAGAGACTGTCCGGTTTGGCCAATGTACATGGCAGAGGGGCTGACACTGATGGCATATATCACATTAGTAGATGTGCAGGTGAATGAGCCCTGGATGGTGTGGCTGATGTGGTTGGGTTCTATGATGGTGTCGCTAGAGTAGATATGGGAACAAAGTAAGCAACGGAGTTTGTTACATGGATTGGTTCCTGGGTTAGTGTTTCTGTGGTGTGGTGTGTAGTTGCTGATGAGTATTTGCTTCAGGTTGGGGGACTGTCTGTAAGTGAGGACTGGCCTGCCTCCCAAGGTCCGTAAGAATGAGGGATTGTTTTCCAGGATAGGTTGTAGATCATTGATGATGTGCTGGAGAGGTTTTAGCTGAGGGTTGCATGTAATAGCCAGGGGTGTTCTGTTTTTTCCTTTGTTGGGCCTGTCCTGTAGTAGGTGACGCCTGAGTACCCATCTCACTCTGTCAATCTGTTTCCTCACTTCCCCGGATGGTATTGTAGTTTTAAGAATGCTTGATAAAGATCTTGTAGGTGTTTGTCTCTGAGTTTTTTACACAGGAAAGCTTATGCCCAAATCTGTTAGTCTTTAAGGTGCCACCAGACTCCTCATTGTTCTTGTGGATAAAGACTAACACAACTACTCCTCTGATACTTACATTTGTAAGGGCATTGAAAGTGTTCAGATCAGCTTAGAATGTGTTTTGTTTTCATTTCATTTGATCAAATCTGACTTGTTATGCTCTGACTAATAATCACTTAAAATCTATCTTTATAGCTAATACATGTGTTTGTTTATTCTACCGGAAGCAGTGCGTTTGGTTTGAAGAATCTCAGAGACTCCCCTTGGGATAACAAGCCTGGTACAGATCAATTTCTTTGTTAAATTGACGAACTTATATAAGCTTGTATCATTTGGTTGCACATTCGGTCAGTCATAGTGGCTAGTGTCATGCGGTTGCAAGTAGCTCGGAGTGGCTTACATGCCAGAGGCTGTGTGTGAACAGCCCAGGAGTGGATAACATCAGAGCGGAATGTCACACATTCCTTCTATCCATCCCCAGACACTCCTTCCATCCTTCCATCCATCCATCCATCCCCAGACACTCCTTCCGTCCATCCATCCATCCATCCATCCATCCATCCATCCATCCATCCCCAGACACTCCTTCCATCCATCCACCCATCCATCCCCAGACACAACCTCCCTCCCCTGATACCTTACAAGGCATGCTTTATATGTAAGATCACGATTATATGAAAATGAGGAATATGGGGGTTACAATACGCTCCCCCAAGGTACAGAGCATTACATTTCCCCCGTTAGTTTACTGCAAGAGGGTTAGTCACTGACTAGCTCGAAGACAGTTTGTGTTATAGTTCTCTTGGTACCCAGCCATCAAGGCCATGAGGCAGCATGCCTCAGTTTCCCCATTCACACACAGCAAACCAGGTTTTTTATGGTTTCTCTGCTGTGTTAACCAGGTATTAATTGAAAAGTAGCATTATCATAAGGTTTAACATCCGTGTCAAAATTCTTATCCCCAAAATTTAACATTAATACCAAAATTGTTATCACAGATGGGTGTTTACAAGTATCTTTATGATACCACGCGCTCTGTTCAGATAATCTGGTTCGAGGTTAGTTTGTTCATTACCCAGGGTGTCCTTTGACTCTCTCCCATGTAATCAGTGACTGGCTTTTCCTTCCCTCCAGGGTTCCCCTCTGCCTGGGCTCTTAATTTAATAATGTTTCTGGAATTTTGGTGCCTCAGGGTCTGGCAAGATGGGTGTTCAGGGGGATCCTGCACATTGGCTGGCCCCTTGGGGAGCGGTCTCCCAACCCCAAGACTGTACATGTGCAGAAAATCCACCTCCCCTTTGGGGTTACCCGGTGTTTCCCCCTCCCAGCACTGAGTCCTTCCCTGCCCCCTAAAGGGCTGTGATCTGTGCTCTGTGGGCAAGGTGTGTTTACCCTTTGATCAGATTCACCTTTTCCCAGCAGCTTTCCCATAACTGCTCCCTGTGTCTCACCAGCCTGGGGGAAAACACGCCCTCCCCCCCATCAGTTGGGTCATTTGTATTCTGGCAGACTACCACCTGGCAATTTCCTGGTCCCAACTCCTCTGATTATCACAGGCATTGGAGCTGCATCTTGATGTAAAGAGACACAGTTACTTTCCAAAAACCTATCAGAAATAGCATCCTGAAAAATTGGGACCTGGATTGGGGTACCTCCGCCACCCCTTTGTCTGTCCCCGAGAAGTCAGCTGTGTGACTGCTCCCCTCCAGGAGGTCAGTTACACAGTTCCTTCTCAAAACCTGGGTCACAGGCTGAGTGTCCTGGGCATCCTGCCCCAAGTGACTAGTGAGGACACATTCCTGTACCCCCACTATTCCTTCCCCAGTTTCCTCCTCTGGGCCCCCCTCTAAGACACATTCCTCTGTGCTCCCTAGGAGGGGGTCTGTCTCTTGTTCATCTGCAGAACTCTGCCAGCTAACAACTGGGGCAGTTTCCTTAATCACTGAGAACCCCTCTCCTGCCCCTGTGCCTGAGGGCATGTTGCCTTCTGCTGGAAAGGAGCTAGTCTTAGCCCCTCCCCTACTTGGAAGCACCCTGCTTCCGTGTTACAGAGTCACAGGAATCCTCATCCACCTCAGTGGTTTCCGAGATTCCCTGTCCCTTCTCTGGGCTCTCCTCTGGGACACATTTCTCTCTGCTCTCTAGAGCCGGGTTTGCCTCTGGTTCAGCTGTGACCTGCCGGCAGCTAACAACCTGGACAGTTCTCTCCCTGGCCAGCATCACACCCCCATCCCTTCCCAATGTGGTGTTGCTTCCCGCTGCAGTGCAGGAGTTGGTCTCAAACACCCTCCCACCTGGAAGCATGTGGCTTCCCCCAGCTGCAGAAGAATCAAGAAGACTCTCTCCCATTCTCTCAGCAGTTCCTGAGACCGTACCCTTTCCCTCGGGGGTCCCAGCATAACACTCCCTCCTGCTGCAGGCAGATACTTTAACCTGAGCTACATGGAAAAAATCATTACCCAGGAGCAGGTCGACTAGGAGGTGTTCCATCACCCCCACAGTCAAAACACTTTCCAAACCTTCCCACGCCACGTGGATTTCAGCTAGTGGTACAAGGAATCTGCTTTGCCCACCTCCACAATCTCTGCCATTTGGCCAGGTAACATACTGGCCTTTGGAACCACACTCTGCTTAACCAGAGAGATCTGGGCCCCTGTATCCCTCTGCCCCAAGCATTCCCTGCCATTAATTTGGACAGCCGAAACATACTCCACATCTGGTTCTGCAGAGGCTACGTCACAGAACCAATACGATAGGTTTCAATTGCCTGGGGGGTTTCTGTGTTGAGGATGGCACAACTAACATGAGCTATTGGTTGCCTGCTTCCTCCTAGCACAGGGCATCTATTCCTCAGGTGATTAGTGGAATTACATTGATAACACCTGGGCTCTTCTGTTTTTACAGGAGATTTGGGATGAGAGTTACCAGTAGAGGAATGTTTTTGGGGTAAGAGAGTGTTTTGGTTCCCAAGCCCCTTCTCTCTTCCCAGGGCCAAAATGGGATCCTCCCTTCCCACCAGTTTTAAACTTCTCTTTCTGTGGCCTGCCCTCAATAGAAGCCTGATTCTGTTTGAAGGCATCAGCTAAAAAATCCATCTCCTCCACAGACTTTACATCTTTGTCCCATAGACACTGCTTTACATCCGCCTTACACATGCCTAGGAAATGCTCTTGAGCAACAAGATGCAACATTCTCTCAAAACTTGCCGCCTCCTGACCCCGCACCCATTTCCCCAACAAATCGATCATTTGGTTACATATTCCCCATTACTCATCCCAATAGCCCTCTTCAGATTCCTAAATGTAACTCGATATGTTTCAGGGAAAACTTCGCAAAACAGTATTTTTAAATTTACAATAGACTAAAGCATCTTCAATAGGCATTCCACTGACTACATTTCGAGCTTTGCCAGTTAATTTCACAATCAGGATAGAAACTCTCTTATCATCAGGGATTTCATGTATTAAACACAGCCTTTCAAAGGTAGTCAGATATTCAACAATATCATCGTCCTCACTGTATGCAGGACATAAGTGTTCCCACTTGTGGATTTTTGGAGTGATGGGAGTCGTTGGGGTCGGGGGGTTCTGGTTCTGGTTCTGGTTCTGCTTCTCTAGGAGGTCCAGTTGGTGTTTGCGCTCTCTCTCTCGCTCTCTCTCTCTCTCTCTCTCTCTCTTTTTCTTCCATGGCCCTTCTGTGTGCAGCCTCCTCCCTGGCTGCCTCTGCCTCCATAGTTTCCCTGGCTGCAGCTGCTTCTTTGAGCCTCATTTCTGCCTCCCACATCTGAAACTCATGGTCCTTTGCCTTCTCTGCCGCTTCCAGTCTGGCCAGCTCTAGTTTTGTAGCTGCGTCACTGCTAGTCATTTTCCTGCTTTCTTGTGCTTATTTCCCTCACTCGAAATAAACAAACAGAAAATAACAAACCTATGACCTCCTCCTGACTGTTCTTAGCCACTGCACTTAAGACTCACTTAAAATCACAAATATCAGTGCTTAAAGTGTGAACTTCACTTGGAGTAACAAGCCGCGCATACCCCCTGCTCGCTGCACCACTGCAACGTTCCCCGGGTGTTGTCTGGACCGGTGATCTGCTAGGTCACCCCAATCCTCGACTCTGGGAGCCAGTCTTACCCTGCTCTGCTGTGAGACCCCCACTCCTGGGCTGTTCACACACAGCCTCTGGCATGTAAGCTGCTCCCAGCTACTTGCAACCGAATGACACTAGCCAATATCTCCAGTCCCAGACACAACCCTAGGAACCTCCGTCTTGCAGTGCCCAGTTATGCCCCATGGACGCTGCAAGCTTATATGAGTTCGTCAATTTAACAAAGAAATTGATCTGTCCCAGGCTTGTTATCCCAAGGGGAGTCTCTGACACACTTCAAACCAAACGCACTGCTTCCGGTAGAACAAACAAACAAATTTATTAACTACAGAGATAGATTTTAAGTGATTACAAGTCAGAGCATAACAAGTCAGATTTGGTCAAATGAAATAAAAGCAAAACACATTCTAAGCTGATCTTAACACTTCCAGTACCCTTACAAACTTAAGTGCTTCTCACCACAGGCTGGCTGGCTGTCCTTCAGCCAGGATCTCCCCTTTGATCAGCGCTTCAGTCGCTTGGTGGTGGTGTCTGTAGATGTATATGGACGAGAGAGGAAGAGCATGGCAAGCATCTCTCCCTTTTATCATGTTCTTTCTTCCCTCTTGGCTTTGCCCCCTCCCCCCAGAGTCAGGTGAGCCTTACCTCATCGCAGTCCCAAACTGACCAAAGGAAGGGGGGTGGGTGACTTGAACAGATCCCTTTGTTGCTGCCTAGGCCAGCATCTTTTGTTCCTGTGTGGCTGGGCTGAGTTTGTCTCATACCTGCCCTGACGAGTTGTGAACTGCCCCTCTGCTCTTGGAGAGTTTTTGTCTGGGCTTATTTTAAATGATGAGGATACATTTTCAGCCTCATAACTATATACATGAAATTATAACCTATAACATTACCATAGCAACAATGCTCAATGCATCATGAGCCTTCCGAAGACACCCAACATGACAAACTTTGCACTGATACCACACAATCATTTTACAAGGATGAACATGGCGGTGCTGGGTGTTCCCCTGAGGTACAGAGCATCACAGAGTATCTGGGGAGGGAGGGAGGGAGGTTGTGTCTGGATGGATGGATGGATGGATGGATGGATGGATGGATGGATGGATGGATGGAAGGAGTGTCTGGGGATGGATGGATGGATGGATGGATGGATGGATGGATGGATGGATGGGAGAAGGAGTGTCTGGGGATGGATGGATGGATGGATGGATGGATGGATGGAGTGTCTGGGGATGGATGGATGGATGGATGGATGGATGGATGGATAGGAGAAGGAGTGTCTGGGGATGGATGGATGGATGGATGGATGGATGGATGGATGGATGGGAGAAGGAGTGTCTGGGGATGGATGGATGGATAGAAGGAGTGTCTGGGAATGGCTGGAGCAATAGTAACGGTGCCTGCTGTCTCCTTCACACTCTGAAATCCAGTCTGCACATCTTGCCATGTATTTCCCAGCAGGCTGGAGGAGTTGGTTCCCCGAGGATTCCACCTCTCTCAGCCAGTTGGGACCCTGATCTCTGGTGTCCCATGGGCCCCCAGCCAGTGAGGGATTGGGAAGCTCCAGTCTCTCTGATGCTGGCCTTGTCTCTGAAGTCCACTTTCCCATCAGCTATGGGCGGGTTTGGCTCAGGGCCGGGGCAGGTTGCCTGGAAATACCTACAGCGATGATCTGCCAGCGAGGGTCCAAAGCAGAGCTGCTCTGACGACCCAGCAGTGACTCTGCCAACCAAAGGGACATGCTCATTCCCTCGTGCTCCAGGCAATCGTGATCTTTGTTGTGCACATGGATTTGCATGGCTGCTGGGGATTCATGTCCACGCTCACTGACCCGTGTTTCACCAACATTCGCACGAGTCCAAAAACTCACACTGCAAAGTGCGCTTTAAATGTTCTCCCCGCCATCCAATCAGGGAGCTGACATGCCTCCACATGACTTCAATGGCTGGCCATGCATCATGAACCATGGAAGGCAACTAGCCAGTGGGATCAGTTTGCTAAAAAGACTCCACTGGCCAAAGCACCTCTCGCCAGTGTATGGGCGGGCTTGGAGCAGGCGGACCAATGAGAGGGGTTTGTGTTTGCAGCACATGTTCCTTGTAATGAAACTTCCTGCTGCTCTGCTGTGATGCCTCTCGGGCAGGGGCAGAGCCCAGAGCAGGGGCAAGGGAAGCGTCTGAGCTGCCAAAGGATCATGCTCCCATCCGCCCTCTCTTCAAGGCAGAATCCAGCCTCAGCCCACGTGCCGGGTCCCCAGGTCACAATGGCACCAAGACCACGGCTGAGAAAGCCAAAGGGCCGTCATGTGGCTACCTGGGCATCGTCTCCATCAGAGCTATGAGCCCACAGGTCCTTGTCTCTCCAGCAGTGCTCTTCACCTAGCAGTCACAATGCAGGGGGCATGTTAGCCTGGGGGAAACTGAGGCATAGAGAGGGGAAGCATCCCATGTGTCATTAACTCCTGTGCTGGAGTAGCCCTTGCTTTGTGGCTATGGGCTCTGGAAGCACAGCTGCCGCCCAGCGCCCATGTGGCAGGAAGGGGAGAGCAGGGAAACCAGGCTGAGCCATTCTCCCAACTTGCTGAGTCAGCACAGCAGGCCCTCGTTACCCATTGCCAGCCTAGCTGTGCACTGGGGCTGAAACAGGGCAAAGGTGACGCGCTCCCACTGGAGGTACAAAGGTTTCCCTCCAGCCACGTCTCCGAGGGGCTCGTCCCAGGAGAGCAAAACAGAGCTGACAGCCCTAGAGACCACTGGCCTCCATCCATGGGTCATGGGCAGCAGCAGGGCAAGGGTAACATGCTAAGTGGGTGTGTCACAGCCCCCTCTGCTAGCTGAACCACGCATAGGATAACAACCTACTCTTGCCAGCAACTCAAGGAGTTGCTACTTTAGCTCAAGCGGCTGCTTGCAGCTGAGCTAAGACCTAACAAAGTTGGATGTCTTAGATTCGTTGATTCCAAAGCCAGAAGAGACCAATGTGATTATCTTGTCTGATCCTCTGCATAGCACCGGCCAGAGACCTGCCCTAAAACAATCCCTAGCGCTGATCTGTTCAAAAAAGAGCCAGTCTTGATCTAAGAATGGCCAGTGATGGAGAATCCACCACGGCCCTGGGCAAATTGTTCCCATGGGTAATTACTGTCACTGGTACAAATGTCTGCCTCGTTTCCAGTCAGGATTTGTCTAGCTTCAACTTCCAGCCCTTGGATCATGTTAGACCTTCCTCTGCTAGATCGAAGACCTAGGTTTAGGTTGGATATGAGGAAACACTATTTCACTAGGAGGGTGGTGAAGCACTGAAATGGGTTCCCTAGGGAGGTGGTGGAATCTCCTTCCTTAGAGGTTTTTAAGGTCGGGCTTGACAAAGCCCTGGCTGGGATGATTTAGTTGGGATTGGTCCTGCTTTGAGCAGGGGGTTGGACTAGATACCTCCTAAGGTCCCTTCCAACCCTGATGTTCTATGATTCTATTAAATATTCGTTTCCCATGTAGGTATTGACAGACTGGGATCAAGTCACCTCTTCACCTTCTCCTTGTTAAGCTAAATAGATGGAGCTCCTTGAGTTTCTAACCATAAGGCAGGTTTCTAATCCTTTAATCATTTGCGTGGCTCTTCTCTGCCCCCGCTCCAATTTATCAACATCCTTCTTGAATTGTGGGCACCAGAACTGAGCGCCAGATCCCAGCAGCGCTCGCACCAGGGCCAAACACAGGGGTAAAATAACCTCTCTGCTCCTACCTGAGATACCCCTGTTCAGGCACCCCAGGGTCTCTTTACCCCTTTTGGCCCCAGCATCACACAGGGAGCTCGTGTTCAGCTGATTCTCCACCATGCCCCCCAAATCTGTTTCATAGTCTCTGCTTCCCAGGGTCCAATCATCCTGTCAGTACGGCCTGCGTGCTTTGTTCCCAGCTGTGCACATTACCTGTCCTCTTCGTTATCTCCCACTCCCCCAGACTTTGGATCACCCGCAAGCTTCATCAGTTTCATCAGTTCATTAGTGATGATTTTATTTCCTCTGCCAGGTGATTAATAAAGATGTTAACTAGCCCAGGGTCAAGAACTGATCCTCGCAGGACCCACTGGAAACACGCCTGCTTGATGACCATGCCCCATTCACAGCTGCATTTTGAGACCTCTCAGTTGGTCGGTTTTAATCCATTTCACGTGGGCCATGTTCATTTTATACAGGAATCCCCTATTATTGCGGCAGCTGAGGTCAGGGCTCACAGTCTGAACAGACACAGGAGAAACGGAGGCAGGGCCGCCCAGAGGATTCAGGGGGCCTGGGGTCTCCGGCAGCAGGGGGCCCCCACTGCTGAATTGCCGCTGAAGACCCGGCACTTCGGCAGCGGGTCCCAGGGCAGAAGGCCCCCCCGCCGTGGATCTTTGGGATACTTCGGCCGCGGGTCCCGGAGCGGAAGGACCCTCCGCCGCCGAATTGCTGCCAAAGACCTGGAGAGAAAGAAGCCCGGGGGCCCAGGCCCCGTGAGAGTTTTCCGGGGCCCCTGGAGCAAGTTAAGGACCCCGCTCCAGGGGCCCCGAAAAACTCTCGTGGGGGCCCCTGCGGGGCCTGGGGCAAATTGCCCCACTTGCCCCCCCCCGCCCCCGGGCAGCTCTGAATGGAGGCACCAACAGGGGAGTGATTTGTCTGGGCCAGTAGCGGGGCCAGGACTAGAATCCAGCTCTCCTAACTCCTGATCCAGCTCCTCCTCTCCCCGGTGAGATGCTTGCTGATGTTTGGTCTCCACAGCAGAGCTGGCAACACCCAAACACCGGCTCTTCCCCGTCCCCAGTTTGTATCTAGGCTGGGGTCTGCCCAGGCAACTATAGTAACATTCCCATCTCGGGATCCACACTCAGGGTCATCGCCCCCATTTCACAGATGGGGAAACTGAGGCATGGAGCGGCAGCAGATCCTGCCCAGCAGCTTCACACGCAGAGTCACTAGGGGGCTATGTGACTCAACGGCCGATTTACTCCAGCTCAGCGAACCCCTTTCAAAGACTGCTGTGTGGGCCCCTATCAGGACTCGCCGAATTTTAATCACAAAGGGTTGGAGCCCGGGACAAGCAGGAGGGGCGAGTCCGCACCTGCTGGTGCACAGGTGCTCACTCCCTGCAGTTAAGTGGCGAGCAATTCACTCTAGGCAAAGGCCCCCACCAGGGCCTAGGAGGGTTGTGGGTAGAACTCAGGGGTTTAGGCACTTCTACAACCTCACTAGGCACCTCTTCAGGTGCCTTTGCACCTCCTGGCCCAGATCTCCTGCCAGCCCTTTCTTTGGCTGACCCATGAGAGTGGGTCCTTCATCCCCCCACCCCCTTTTTGTCCTAATGATCCTGCCCCTCGGGACCTTGGCACCAGCGTGCCACTACGGGGCTGCTTCAGAGGTAGGTGCAAGAAATGTCCCTTGGACTAGCCCGCCGATAGGGCACTGTCCTTCTTGAGCCTGTTTGCCGGCCACTTTCAGCAGTGCCCAGATGTGTGCCCACTCCAGAGCATCCCCCATCAGTCCCTGGCACAAGTGATTCCTTCGCCACCGTCCCCGACTGCCGGTGCATTGTGCGGATTCCTCACCACCGGGGCTGGCTTCCAGGTGCCTTTTTTAATTATAATTAATTAATGACCCTCATTTGCATGGGGCTCATTTCCTTGGTGCTGTATAATTACAAGCTGCAGTAGGTTAGCGAAGCGTTCTGTGTAGAGACACTAACTCCCCTTTCCAGAGCTCCTTGTCAAGCCCACGACGGGGATAACTGTCAAGGAGGTGGTCTCTGGGCGTCTAGCCACCCGCAATGGAGATGGGAGGGGATCATCTAGGAAACAGGAGGGGGTGGGGAGGGCAGGGCAGCGCTTCCTCTGATCACCGAGCACCTAGAGTAGTGCTCTCAGAGATTCCAAAGCCAGACGGGATCATGGGGATTATCTCGTCTGACCCCCTGTATAGCACCAGCCAGAGACCTGCCCCAGTCATTCCTAGCGCTGAGCTGTTAGAAAAACGCCCCACCATGATTTAAAAATTGTCAGTGATGGAGATTCCACAACGACTCTGGGTAAATTGTTCCTGTGGCTAATTACTGACACTGGTAAAAATTTACACCGTATTTCCAGTCTGAATGTGTCGAGCTTCAACTTCCAGCCAGTGGATCGTGTGAGACCTTCTTCTGCGAGGCTGAAGAGCCCAGTATGAAATCTTTGTTCCCCTGTAGGTACGGCTAGGCTGGGCTCAAGTCACTTGACCTTCTCTTTGTAAGCTAAATAGACTGAGCTCCCCGAGTCATGTTTTCCAATCCTTTAATCATTCTCGTGGCTCTTCCCTGCCCCCTCTCCAATTTATCAACATCCTCCTTGAATTGTGGGCACCAGAACTGGACACAGGATCCCAGCAGCACTTGCACCAGTGGCAAAGAGAGAGGGAAAATCACCTCTCTGCTACTCGAGATTCCTCTGCTTGTGCGTCCCAGGCTCTCATTAGCCCATTTGGCCAAAGCACTGCAATGGGAGCTCGTGTTCTGCTGATTCTCCACCACACCCCCCAAATCGGTTTCCAGGGTCCAGTCCCCCAGCCTGTCAGTACTGCCTGCATGTTTTGTTCCCAGAGGTGCATATTTACATTTAGTCATATTAAAGTGCATACTGTTTGCTTGTGCCCAGCTTACCAAGTGATGCAGCTCGTTCTATATCCGTGACCGGTCCTCTTTGTTATTTCCCACTCCCCCCCGTTCTTGTGTCATCTGCAAACTTTATCAGGGAGGATTTTACGTTTTTTTCTAGGTCATTATTATCAAAATGTTCAATAGCGGGAGGCCAAGAACAGATCCCCATGCTGGAAACATGCCCACTCTAAGATGATTCCCCATTTACAATTACTTTTGAGACTTTTCAGTTAGCCAGTTTTTAAGCCATTGAATGTGCGCCGTGTTCATTTTATATCTGTCTAGTTTTTTAATCAAAATGTCATGCGGTACCAAGTGACATGCCTTGCACAAGTCTAAGTATATTATATCACCATATTACCTTTATCAATCAAACTTGTAATCTCCTCAAAAGAAAAGATATCGAGTTTGTTTGATGGGATCTATTGTCCATAAACCCCTGCTGATTGGCATTAATTACATGGCCTTCCTTTAATTCCAATCAAGTCCCATATCAGCTGCTCCATTATCTTGCCAGGATCGATGTCAGAATCACAGGCCTATAGTCGCTTGGGTCATCCCGTTTACCCTTTCATAGTATTGGCATGACATCAGCTTTCTTCCAGTCTTCTGGAACTTCCCCAGGGCTCCAAGACTTAACGAAAATCAATATTAGCATTTCCACTTGCTCCTCAGTCAGCTCTTTTAAAACTCTTGGATGCAAGTTCTCTGGAGCTATTCATTTTAAAAGGTGCAACTTTAGTAACTGCTGTTAACATCCTCATGAAATACTAGTGCAATGGAAAGAGTGTTCTCATAGGATGTGACTACATCACATTTTTCCCCAAATACAGAACAGAAATATTTATTGAACTCTTCTGCTTTTTCTGCATTATTATTGATAGCTCTACCATTGCTATCTAGTAATATACTTTTAAGAAATCCTTATTCCTGTCCTTAACTCTGCAGCCCACAGCTCTCGCTTTGCTTCATTGGGCTGGCTGCTGTACAGACAAGTCAGTGACAGAGCCAGGAATAGAACCCAGGAGTCCTGTCCTAACCAGCAAAGCACATTTCCCTCCCAAGCTCCAGGCAGAAGCCAGGAGTCCTGATTCCTATCTTCCCTCACAAGACCCCCCTCCTGAACCCAGGAGTCCTGACACATTATCAATCACTAGCTCCTTGTCCCTAAGGGCTCACAGTGTGAATAAACAAGGGGTGGGGGGAGAGAAGGCAAGTGGTAGAGCTGGGACTAGAACTCAGGTTCTTGGTGCCCCAGGCCAGAGCGCTACATAGAGACCAGGGAATCTCTCAGAGATACTAGCCAGCAGGGGGGAGAAGAGGTGCCCTTTCCCCATCTGCACTTCTGTTTGAAGCGCTGACCTCTCACTGGCACCCTCTGGGGGACGAATCTGTAACAGCAGCCATCACCGGTGGCTCAATGAGACCCCCTTGCTGCCGCCCAGGATGGGGACCTGGGGCAGGGACATGCACACACCCACCCCCTGCCCAGCAGGTGCTCTTGAGGCTCTACCGTGGTGGCAGGAATATAATGACTCTCATGAAACAGGGACCTGGGCCCGCAGCGCTGGCCTCGTGGCCCACGCGGCCACACCTGGTGCATTGTGGGTACTGGACGTCTCTCTCTGGTTATATTTTAGCAGCTCCTTTGCCCTGCACTGACATTCTCGGAAGGAGATTGGCTCAGAAAAGGCTGTTTGGCCACAGAGCCGCTGGCACGGCAGGAATAATCAGAGGACAGGACAGAGAGGCCCAAACCCCCAGCGGGGACAATAGCTGACTTATTCAGGGCTGGCTTGTCCTGTACACAACTCATTATGGCGGGGGGGGGAGAGGGCGAGGGGGAGTCAGTGTAGGTGAGTCAGAGGCTGCTGAGTTTAAGGAAGCGCTGAGAAATTCCCAGCAGAAGGCAGGTAGGTCATTAATGTGCTGGAGCTGTATCGGCACAGGAGAAGGTCGGGGGGTGGGGGGAGGTGACAGAAAAAAGAAAGATCTCGCAAGGCCAAATCCTGCTGCAATGCATCTGTATCAGAGGCTGCGGGTTTGCACCCGGGGGAGTTGATGCCGACCAGGGTTAAATCTCTTCACTGGAATATTCGTGTTCTAGTCATTTCAAGGGCGTTAAGGGAGCATAGCAGCCTTGCAGTTCATTGGTCCATCCAGTCCAGTCTCCCGCCAATAGTTTATGCTTCAGAAGAAAGTGGGAAGTTCCCCACTCGAGCAATGGTTGGTGACGTTCCTGCCTGACCCCACTCAGCGGTGATGAGCTGATGCCCTGGAGCATGAGATCTGATTATCCTCCTCAGGCTGAGCAACTACCAGTGCTATTATTGGACATGGTCTGCTGCAGCAGTGAGTTCCACAAGTTGGTCCCCTGCTATTCCCTGGCAATGCACCTGCCAGTCATGTCATCATGTGGCCCCTTCTTGTAAGCCGATGAGATGCTGGGTTGGAATTGATCCAATGGACACTAAGGCACAACTAATAATAATTCTTTGCCTTTCCTTATTGAAGGACTCTGAGTATTTCACAGATGTGATGGGTGCAAATTCTCAGCACCTGGGGTTGAGAGGAGTGAGGCAGGAAGGTAAAGTGACTTGTCCCAGATCACTAGTAAGCAGAGGCGGGAGCAGAACGCAGGAGTCCTTCTCTAATCAGTAGATCCTGCCACCCTCCCAGAGCCAGGAATAGAACCAGGCCAGTAGACCCCACTTCTCCCATCCCCTCTGCTTTTACCTCTAGGTCACACTCTCCTCACAGAGGTGGGACTAAAACCCAGGAGTCCTGACACCCTGGCCCCTGCTCTCCTGTTAGCAGCCACGTTACAATGCTGCTGGTCAGTTCTGGGGTGCTCCATGGCTGTCAGCAGCAGCCCCCACACAGAGACTTGAGCTGCTCTCTATCCTAGGCCAGGCCGCGTGGGCGTGAAATGCCGCCTGTCCGCATTCCATGTGGGCAGAGACCCCGTGAGTCTCACTCGCCTGGGCCCGCCGCACTGAACTGCTGTCATTTCCCGCTGCATGGGGCATTTCCCCTGCCCACGTCCTACCCTGCAGGGGCTTTGGTAGCTGAGACCGAGTGAGCCGGGGCAATGGGGCAGCAGCTGGGAGCAGCTCTTAGGGAGCGAGGGGTACTGGTCCGAGATGGAGGGTGGAAGCGGGGCAGGGTGCCTGGTTTTGCTTTTCACGTACCCACACGCAGAGAAGATCTGAGTACTGGTCCCCAGAGACAGGGAATAGGGGAGCAGGCCAGGGGGGTAGAAAGGGGAGATTGGGACCTTCTGTTCTCCCGGCCTCCTGACACCAGCGCAATGAGACTGAATGGTGGGAAATTCACAGCCAATGCGAGGAAACACACTGGGGGCTTGGCCTGTGGAACTCTCTGCCACAGGGAGCCACAGAGGCCAGGAGCTTCACAAGAGCTGAGCAGGAACTGGACAGCTTGACTCTCTGGAGTGATCGGTATGAATGATGACATCCTGCTTCAGCGCACAAGCCCTGTTAGGGCTCAGGGGAAGACCTCATGTAAGGGGGCAGGGTCCATGGGCCACTGGACTGACTGGGCCTCGAGTCAGATCCAGTTAGCAACACTGCCTGCTGGAAGCGATGCCCGCCGCTCAGGGGGAGCCGGCCAAAGCCGCAGGTGTGTGGAAGCCCCAGGTTGGATGGCCCAGCGCTGCCCAGCCCAATGGCCCTCTGGCACGCTCAACTCCACAGCGTCTCCAGAGTCAGGATCAGGGCATAGGGCACAGGGCAGCGAATGCCCTTGGGATGACAAGAGTCCCTCCGAAAGAAGGGGAAATAGGGGCAAGGTGGGGTGAAGGGCAGAGAGACACGGTCCCCTCGTGTATGTGTCTGTGGCTGCAGGGGAGAGGGAGTGTGTGTGCATGAGCCTGCAGTGCTCTGTGTGTGTGTGTGCTGTGTGTGTACTCTGGGTGTATTCTGTGTTTGTGTACTCTGTGTGTGTCTGTGTGCTGTGTGTGTGCATACTGTGTGCATGAGCCTTCAGTACTGCATGTGTGTGCTGGGTGTCTACTCTGTGTGTGTGTGTGTGTTTGTTGGGTGTGTACTCTGGGTATGTTTGTGTGTCTACTGTGTGCATGAGCCTGCAGGAGTGGGTGTTTATGTGTGGAAACGAGTGCTCAGGTGTGCATGTCAGTGTGTGAGCAGCGGGGGGGTGACGTCTGTGCCAGGGCGGGCCGATGTGCGGGGAGGCCAGCAGGGGGCACACAGTGCGAAAGGGACAGCCCTGGGGTATGTGGCAGCCTGTCTGGGCCCAGCCGGCCCTCCCGCCAGGTCTGGCTGGGTGCTCAGGTGAAGGGAGGCAGGTGGGCAAGGGAAGGAAAATCAGCAGCCGACTCTCGCGACAGGGGGGTTCTGCCTTCCCCACGAGCTCTTGGTTCTCGACCTCAAACTCACGAATTTCCCCCCCATTTAAAATGGACACCAGCTCCCCTTTTCGTCCATGGGGCTGAAGTCAAATGACCCTCAATCAAGATGGCCGCCACCACTTCCCTACATTCTGGGCGCATGAAAGTGAGGCTGCCCCTACTAAAGATGGTCGCCATCATGCTTTCAATGGACCAGAAGCCAGGCTGTGGCCAGGGAGCTGGAGACAGCCGAGCCCTGTGGCCTGAGGCCAGGGCAGGGTGGGGGAAGGCATGTGGGTGGCCAGATGCCCTCTGAGAAGGACAGAACTGCCCCATGAGCTGAACGAGATGTGGCTCTGCCTCCATCCTGCAAGGCATCCTGGGTAAAACTGGAAGCAAGCGGGGCAGGGAGGAAGGAAATTCTCCCTCCAGTGCTTGCCCCCAAAGCGGGGGGAACGGCAGCTCCAGGGGGGCCCAGCCGAGGACTGAGATGGGACATAGCAGCCTGGAATGACGGGGGAGCAGCACCCCCTGGCCATGGCGGCACCAGCTAAGTCGTGCAGGGCACCGTGAAAGCCTTTGTCTCTCCCACACCCCATCAGCCAGCCTCCTCTCCTGCCCTCAGAGGCAGCATAGCCTGGTGGGGCACGCCAGACCTGGGTGCTATGCCCGGCCCTGCTGCTGACCGTGGGGCAGTCCTGGCCCCGCTCAGTGCCTCAGTTTCCCCTCCCACCCTTTGTCTATTCAGCCAGTGAGCTCCTTGGGGCAGCGCCTGGCACACCAGAGTCCAGTCTCTTAGGTCCTCCTCGAGCAGAAATAATCCCAGGAAAGGGCCCCGTTCAGCGAAACAAGAACCAGCGGCCGGAATTGGGAGGCGGCTCAACTGCCGCATCGGCTTCCCCAGGACGTGGGTGGAGATCTCCCAGGTCTGGTACTACGCGGGCTGGATCACAACGGGCCTGTCCGGCCTGGAACGCTCGGCGTACTCCCCCGCCGCGGCGGGTGGGCGATCTGGCAGCTCCGGCTCCTGGCGAGCACCGGGCCCGGCTGCATTGCACGGCTGCTGAGTGATACATGGCAGCCAGCGCCTCCTGTCAGCGCCTGACAGGCGGAAGATAAACAGCCCCCTGTTAAATCTCACTTAATGCTGATGTTTATAAATTTATTCGGCTTGTGTTTACTGAGTCGAGAGAATGCGGCTAATAACATAACGTGCTTCATCTCACAGGGCCCTGCTAATGAGAATGCAAAGTGCAGCTTAATTTTTTTTTCCCCATTTGCTATTTTATTTGGGGGTGGGGGTTTGTTGGGGATTTTAATCTGTTGTGAAGCTGCCGGCAACTTCTCCCTTCCGGCAGAGCCCCAGGTACCCGGTTAGCCTGGCAGAGCCTGTGCTGGGGCGGGGTTGGCTTGCACCCGCTGAGCAGGGTGGGGTTTGATGAGTCTATGGATGCATTGGAGAAAGGGTGTGGGGGGGGATGACTTCTTGATGCACTGGGGGGGCTCTCAGATAAGGAGTCGGTCTGGATTCCTGGGGGAGGGGCAGTCTGGGCTGGTGGGCAGAGCACCAGTCTGGGACTCAGGAGAACCAGGATTTTATTCCTGGGTGACCATATGCAAATCCCTCCTGCTGTGTGCCTCAGTTTCCCCTCCTGCTCTGTGTCTGTCTTGGCTTTGTAGAGGGTGAGCTTTGGGGGTGGGGAGCAGGGACTGTCTCTGTCCATGTGTCTGCAGCACCTTGGCCTTAGTGGGGACTGCTTGCTCCCTGGCCTGGGGCATCTCAGCTGGGGGGCCTGACATCTGGGCTGTGGCTCCAGAGCAGGGCTTGTCCCCTCCCAAGGATTCAACACTTGCCTTGTTCCGAGAGCATTGATTCTTCTGCCCATGAAAGTGTGGGGAGCCCAGGGCTGTGGGTTGGGAGTGAGGCGCACTGGCAGAAGTGGGGGGGGGGAGCCTGGGGCTGGGACAGTAGGGGGCTGTGGGTTGGGTCAGCCAGGGTTTGGCTTTGAAAACATGGCCCAACCAGACTTGTGGAAGGAAGGAGCTAGGAGCCAGGACTCCTGGGTTCTCTCTTCAGCTCTGTAGTGGTTAGAGCAGGGGGCTGGGTTCTGTGCCTGCCATCACGGCTCTGTGCCTCCCTTTTCCCAATCTATGAAGTTGGGAGGATGGGGCTGTGAGGCTGGGACGAAGGGGTGATGTTAGTAAAACACTTGGGGATCTGGGGACACCACTATAAAATGGCACATAAGCCTCTCTTGAAACTGGACTAGAATCCAGGAGCCTGGGCTCCCAGCCCCCCTGCTCTAACCCACTAGGCCCCATTCCTCTCCCAGAGCTGAGGAGAGAACCCAGGCGTCCTGGCTCCTCAGTCAGCCATGCTGCCTTCCTTTCCAGGCAGGCCACTTTGCTCCGCCCTGGCTGGGGCTAGCTGTCCTGCATGCTGGGAATCCCCAGGCTCTGCCCAGCCCCTCTCTGCTGGGCTGCCAGCGTGTGTGCCCCTTGCTCTTTGGGGAGGGAGCTGAGCTGGGGGGGGTCCAGCCTCCCCTTTGTTTTCCCGTCCCCTCCCACTTCCTCTGCCCAGCTGCCCCCTGCGACCTTTCCCCACCCCCAGGATGTCCCTCAAAGGCCCGGGGGCTGGTTAATGGCTGGGCTGCGGGGCGCTCACAAAGCCGCCTGGAGCCTTTGTGCGGCCAACAATGGCCAGCGCTTCAGCCATGGCACCGCTGCGCTGCTGTCTGGCAGCCAGCGTTGCCGTGGCGAAGAGGGGAGGGGGCTGCTCCCATCCCTCCTGGGGCTAGCGAGTCCCAGGCAGGTTGGGGCATTCCCTGGCACAGAGCTGGGCCCTGCGCGGCACGAGGAGGCTGGGCATGGAAATGGCACCAGGAGAGGTCCCCTACAGAGAGACTCTTATAGATAGAGGATCCCCTAAAGGGAGACTCACAGAGGGATCCTCTGTAGAGGGATTCATCTATAGAGAGAGCTTATAGAGATCCACAATCAATTATCTACCTAGATTCCCTGGTAGATAGCTCCTCCTCGAAAACAATACCTAGATCAACAGCTGCTCCCCTAGAGATAGCAAGCACCTGTAAGGGGGGATCCTTTATCCCTTGCAGGATTCCCCACCCCAGGAGGTGGTTTCCAGAAGGTTCTCCTCAGTATCTGTTACCGAAACCCTGGCAGAAGGAGCAGGGCGGAAGGGAGAAGAGTGTGAACGAACTCAGGAGTCCGGGCACCCCAATCAACTCAGCCCTGGCTGCAGTGGGCACAGTGGCACTCAAGCCACCCTCCACCGGGGCTACCTCCCAGCCCCACCCTGGGGTGCCATCTGCCCCACACACACACACACACACAGAGCGGGTGAGGGAGCTCAGGCCCAGAGCCTTGCCAGGAAGAGCTCATGGCCAAGCTCTGTGGAGGGGACATGCTACGGGGAGCAGAGGGTATGGTTCTGTGGGGAGCGGAGGTCATTGGGGTGGGGAGAGATAAGAGGGGGGTGGGCATTGGGGGTGATATTGAAGTTTGTGGGCTGTGGGGCACTGTGGAGTGTTGTTCACACCGCTGCAGATGCCTCAGTGGAGGTGGCTCTCAGGCCCCCCAGCGCTGCTGGAGCTAGCAGAGCGTTGCCAGCAGATCGAGGGATGTGATCATCCCCCTCTATTCGGCATTGGTGAGGCCTCATCTGGAGTACTGTGTCCAGTTTTGGGCCCCACACTACAAGTAGGATGTGGAAAAATTGGAAAGAGTCCAGCGGAGGGCAACAAAAATGATTAGGGGGCTGGAGCACATGACTTACGAGGAGAGGCTGAGGGAACTGGGATTATTTAGTCTGCAGAAGAGAAGAATGAGGGGGGATTTGATAGCTGCTTTCAACTACCTGAAAGGGGGTTCCAAAGAGGATGGATCTAGACTGTTCTCAGTGGTGGCAGATGACAGAACAAGGAATAATGGTCTCAAGTTGCAGTGGGGGAGGTTTAGGTTGGATATCAGGAAACACTATTTCACTAGGAGAGTGGTGAAGCACTGGAATGGGTTACCTAGGGAGGAGGTGGAATCTCCTTCCTTAGAGGTTTTTAAGGCCGGGCTTCACAAAGCCCTGGCTGGGATGATTTAGTTGGGGTTGGTCTTGCTTTGAGCAGCGGGTTGGACTAGATACCTCCTGAGGTCCCTTCCAACCCTGATAGTCTATGATTCTATGAGTAGTAGGTTGTTCTCTTGAGGTGGCCCAGACACACACCTTACAAGCGTGTTACAGCCCCCCCCCCCACACACACACACAATGGGGTGCTTCTCCCAAGTGTCTGAGCCCCTCAGGTGTTCAAATCCCAGTTCATAACCACCCCCACCTAAGCCCTGCATATGGGTCACACAGGCCCTCTACCCCCAAACCATAGGCCTCATCCCCTGGATCTGAAGGGATAACTCCAGTAGCTAGAAGCAGTAGTAGGCTGTTATCCAGTGCATGGACCCGCCCCCAGAGGATGGTGTGACACATGCATTCTGCCGGAGGGGGGGGTTACACCCAGTGAGTGCAAGACGCATGGGCCAGCTCCCCAGCGGCTGGAAATTCATGTCATCTTATGGCAGGCGCAGACAGCTCGTGCCCTCATGTCCCGGGAGCATCCTGTCACCCCCGAGCCCGGCTGCTCTGGGTGCAAAGCAGGAGTGGTTCTGCTGGGCTGTGGGAGAGCCCTGGACCGGAGGGGGGGGGTCCCCTGCCCCCCACCACATAGGCTCCTTACCCCCCTGCTCCCACCCCCGGCCTGCTCTCACTGCCCTCCTCCCCGTACCTGAGCATCTCCACCCCATACAGACTCTATCCCCTTGACACCCTGTGTGATCCGGAGGAACCCTGACAGGGACCCTGATTCCAAGCTCCGCCCCCACATCCCCAATAGCAAGGCAGCCCCCTGCCATGGAGCCTGGAGAGCGCCCCCCCGCCACACACATCCCGTACTTGGGGGGGACATTCGCTGCTATTAAATCCTCCCCCCACCCGGGAGTCTCTTAATTTTGCTCGTTTATCTTAAAGGCCTGGTTGAGCGCGGGGAGCGGCTGGGGGGGGCGGAATCTTGGCAGAGAGGAACCTCCCCCCTGCCCCCTTTCCCCTCCCAAAGGAGCCATCCAGGCCCGGCACAGGCTCATTCCCCACAAATAGTTTGTCAGAAGCATCAGGGCAAGTAATAAATCATACGTGGGAGAGCAAGGGAGTGAGACGGGCAAGAACACGGCGCATGGGGGGGGGGATGAGGGGTGGGCATGGGGAGTGGGGGGATGGGAGGGGGTGGGAATGGTGGGTGGGGGAGATGGGAAGGGGTGGGCATGGGGGTGGGGGCAGATGGGGTGAGCATGGGGGTGGGGGAGAAGGGAGGGAATGGGAATGGTGGGTGGGGGAGATGGGAGGGGGTGAGCATGGGAGTGGGGGAGAAGGGAGGGGATGGGAATGGTGGGTGGCGGAGATGGGAGCAGGTGGGCATGGGGTGGAGGAGATGGGAGGGGGAGGGAATGGTGGGTGGGGGCAGATGGGGTGAGCATGGGAGTGGGGAAGAAGGGAGGGGTGGGCATGGGGGTGGGGGAGAAGGGAGGGGTGGGAATGTTGGGTGGGGGAGATGGAAGGGGTGAGCATGGGGTGGGGGAGAAAGGAGGAGGTGGGAATGGTGGGTGGGGGAGATGGGAGTGAGCATGGGGATGGGGGAGATGAGAGGGGTGTCACAGAGGAGGCCGTGGGGCTGTCTACACTGCAGTGCCAGCAGATGTTCTGAGCATGGTGGAACTGGACTTGGCTTTGGACTGGCTCAGCCCCCCGCTGCAAACCCGGGCGAGTGTTGCCGAGCTGGAGTGGGGGAGCTGAAGAGGAGAGAGGAGCTGGGGGAGACCGACTGGGGAGGGGGAGCTGGCATGCGTAGCAGGAGTCAGGAGGCCTGGGTTCTATGCCTGGCCTAGGGAGTGTGCCGTAGTGGTTAGAGCTGGAGAGGAATCAGGACTCCTGGGTTCTCTCAGCCTCTGAGCGGGAACATGGAGATGGCCAGAGGGGATCATGGCCCATCTAGCCCAGGCTCCTGTCTGGGACCCTGGCAGAGGGAGGTGGCAGAACCTGGCAGTGGCTGCTGTGGGGTACCCTGTCCCTGGGAAGGTCCCGCCCTGTTCTCTGGCTTAAATCCTGAAGCTGGAGGTTTAATCGCCCTTTCTGAATTAACGCTGGAGATTCGGCCAATCCCACTCTGAGTCTTGCTAATTTCTTGGCCTGGAGGGTTTCCTGTGGCAGGGAGTTCCAATGTCTGATCACACCTTGTGTGGGAAAATGCTTCTTTTTAGCGGGTTTGAACTTGTCATGTTTTAAAAAAGGTCATGGGGTCTCCTTGTTAGAATAGGATGGGCTGGGAGTCAAGACACCTGGGTTCTATCTCCAGCTCTGGCTTGCACTGTGATTTTTGACTTCCCTTCCCTATACCTCAGTTTCCCCTGGTGTAATGCACCCACTCCGAGATCTGTGGATGGAGAGAGCTATTTAATGGTGAGGATTTGTTATTAACAAGCTCCAAGGAGAGTAGCCCTGGGGCAGGTGTGTATGTGGGAGCGATCTCTGTTCCCCCTGGCCCCGGAGTGTCCCCCCCGACCCAGCGAACACCACCTCAACATTAGCCCAGCCTTTACTTCCATTCCAGTTCTCGGCTGGCTCTTCCAAGCTGCTCCTGGAGCCTCATTAATGACCCTGAGCCTGGGCCCCTGCTGGTACAGGATCCCTCCCTGCACCTCCCAGAGCACAAGCCTCATTGGGGCCCATAGCTCCGCCCCGGAGGGTCCCCCTTGCTGATGGTGGCACTGGAGGGTGCTCCCATGGGGTGAGGCACGGCTGGGCTGGCAGCGGGGGTGACACAGGTGGGCCAAGGTGTTCTCCCTTTTGCCACACTCCAGCTGTGGGTCCCTGCTCATGCCCTAGGCCAGCTGGGAGTGGCTCTCAGGCTGCCGTCCCACCATGTGGGCCACATGCCTGCAGTGGCTCGTAGGAGTCCAGATTGGGCCAGTGGGGCTGTTTCCCAGCCTGACACCCAGGCTGGCCGAGCAGAGGTGACTGGGTGTCTCTGCAGAGGCTACTGGACACAGACGGACCCTGGACTGCACTTGGGCGCTCCTGCTCCCGGCCTGCACTGCCCAGTGTCACCACCTGCAGGCTCCCTACAGCCCAGCCTGGCCCCCCGGGAGAGGCCGTGTCAGAGGCTGGGCCCTACACACAGGGGCCATCGCTGCTCCCACATGGCACGAGGGGGCGTTGTGCTGTGGATGGCCATAGCTAGAGACGCTCATTCCTAGCCCCAGCATGAGGCTGGCACTTGGGCTGGGATGGGTTAGATTCACTTGCCCATCGTTTGGAACCCCAGGAATCACAGCTGCTGCGCGTAGGACCAGGGCAATCACTGAGGGCTTTGGCCAGGCTGGCTGGGAGGCTGCAGGGGGCCTAGTGGACAGAGCACAGGGCTGGGCTCTGGGGCTGTCTCCCCCAGATCACCCCCCGCCTCAGTTTCCCTAGCTGTGCAGCAGGGGCTGCGAGGGCTAGTGCTGAGGAGGTGAGTGGCCGGATGCCCACGGCTCCCATGCCAGGCAATGCTCACCCCCCCACACACACACACACTGTCAAGGCAGAGAGGGGACGAGACGGATACCGCACTCTGTCACTGGGACTGGTTGGCATACGGCACTGCCGGGCAGCCCAGCATCAGCCCCACCGGCCTCAGTACCTGGTGATCTCATTTCCAGCACCTTAGCCCCACAGTCATTATGCAAATGGGGGGGAGGGGTACGGTGCTCTTAGCCTAGAGGTTAGGGTCTTGCCCTATCTCCTCTGGGGCTGGGAGAGCTGCCTGTAGCCACTCGAGATGCCCCCACCCCATCCTGCCCCTCGCTGCAGCCCGGAGTCAGAGGCATAGGGACCACTGAGCCCTGGGCTGGGAGTCAAAAGATGGGTCTATGGCTGGGGCTGCGCCGCGGGTGCTCTGGGCAAGCCCCCTCACTGCCCCATGACTCCGTTTCCCCTCCCACACTGTGCCCAGTTCGATGGAAGCACTTTGGGCAGCTCTGATCTCAGCAGGGTCCTCCAGCTACTACCATAATGTACCCGATAGTGACCCACCCTGTTGTTCATTTCACACCAGGGCTTGATGGAAATCAGTCACCACCAGCCTGAGCTGTTGCAGGGGAATCAGCAGCAACAGGCTCCAGATGGCATCCCAGCTGAGCAGCCAGCCAGTCTCCTCCCTGGCCTGCTCCTGGCTTGGCTAAACCAGCTGCCGAAACCTTTGCCACCCCCGCACCCTGCTGTACCTCCCCTCCCCTGCATGCCTGACTGTACTCCCCGCCCCGCCCAGCTGTACCCACCCCCATTCCCGGCTGTACTCCCCCCATGCCTGGCTGTATCCCCTTGTGCCTGGCTGTAACCGAACCCCCGAGCCCAGCTGTACCCTCCTGTATCTGTCCCAGCCCAGGTGCCAGCCTCGTGCTGTGGCTAGAGGCTAGGAACAAGCGTCTCTAGCTATGGCCACCCTCAGCACAACGCCCCCTTATGCCATGTGGGAGCAGCGATGGCCCCCATGTGTAGGGCCCAGCCTTTGACACGGCCTCTCCCGGGGGGCCAGGCTGGGTTGTAGGGAGTGCGCAGGTGGTGACACTGGGCAGTGCAGGCCGGGAGCAGGAGCGCCCGAGTGCACCCCAGGGTCCGTCTGTGTCCAGCAGCCTCCACAGAGAACTCCCAGATTGGTGACTGTCCCGCCCCGGCTCAGCTCAATGGCAGGGCCGGCTCTAGGCACCAGCAAAACAAGCAAGTGCTTGGGGCAGCACATTTGCAGGGGGCGGCATTCTGGCCATCCTTTTTTTTTTTTTTTTTTTAAACTCACTTCCTCCCCTCTCGCAACGCTGCAGAAGCGGAGAACCCATGGGACCCTGGGAGCTGTAGTTCCTTGCCTAGCTCCCTGCCTATAGAGCCAGCCCTGGAGCAGGGAAAGAACTACATTTCCCAGCAATCCCTTGGCAGCTATCAACAGGAAAGGGAGGGGGAGGGAGTGAGGTAGCTAAGCCATGCTGCAGCTTGCTGTGAATGGAGTGCTGGCTGCTAGAACGGGGTGGCACTGTGAGTGGGGGACAAGTGTGCCTAGCCCAAGGAGTAGAAGGCTTTGCCCCAGATATCCCCTTCAGAAGACTTCCCCAGACTGGATTAGGGATACTGGTGTGACCTCACCTTGCAGCCCCCAAAGAAGGAATTGGGAGGACTAAAGGGACAGTGCACCTCTCTATCTGAAGCCTAGCAAGGGAAGTACGTGGATCCCACTAGAATTGAAAATGAAAAGTAAGGGAGGGGAGGCTCTACTGGACCTGGGCAGCTTTAGATACAGTACCAGGCACTTAGGAGGATTTCCACTTCTGAGCCATGGAAGCAGAAATTGACTTTTCCTTTCCAGATATAGCTAATATTCAGAAAGGGAATCTAGCACCTGCCTTCCAGATTTGAACACCCTCAAAATTCAGGAGTGCTCAAGCTCAATTTGGGCAGCTGTTACTTCATTTCTCCCAAATCAAATATACTGATCCTCTGTAACTTGCTGTAGAAAAAGTAGGATAAAATTGAACAAGAAATGTTTCCCAGTGATTTTTAGGACTGGAATTGCTATTTTCAATAGCCATTGCCTTTTTTTTTAAATAGTTTTATTTGTTTAAAAGGAAGACAGTGATATTGCATTGGCAAATTCCCCATAGAAACAAAGAGTGGAACAAAAGAATAATAAAGGCACCTCAACTTTTCCTCATTTATGTAGGACAGTCTTATAATATGCATCCAGATATCCTCCAATCACACAAGCTGAAAATTGTTCCACTTTACTGCAGTTCTGTAACCATATGGGAACCAATCCTGTCTGTGTACTGTGCACATCCAAAATTCCTGCTGAATGACCCGCCCTGGGAGCGAGTTACCAGTGACCCAGGGCTGGGACAGCAGGAGGATGCAGGTTGGGGGGAGAGCCCAGGGTTGGGGCAGCAAGGAGTGGGGCGGGGGGGAGGAGCCCAGGGCTGGGGTGGGGGGCAGCCAAAATTTTTTTTGCTTGGGGCGGCAAAAAACCTAGAGCCGGCCCTGCTCAATGGGGCCGGCTCCCAGCACCGTCCTTGGGCGTGTGAACCTGGCCGAGCTGCACGTTATACGAACACCCAGCACACGCCCCCCGTTTCCTCCCTGCACCAATGGACCAGATACCTGTTAGCACCAGAGCCATACAGCCAGCCCAGAGAACAGGAGAGACGGCCCAGGGCTGGAATTCACCCATGGCCCCCACAGCAACAGCTAGGCCCTGATCCTCTCCTCGCCCAGCCCTGGGGGCCCGATTCTCCCATCCCTTGCACCTCACCACTGTGGTTTTCCAAGCCCCCAAAGGATCCAGGACCCAACTCCCATTAATATCAGTGGTACTGAGGGGCCCTTTCTGGCAGCTCTCCCCCCTCCCCACAGAGTGCCAATGAGCCCACGAGGCAGTGGGCAGGATCGGGCTCCTCGATGCTTTCCAACGCCTTCAGACCATTCACTGTGACGGGAACAGGCTGGTCCAGCGCCCAGGCAGCCAGCCAGGGCAGTGCAGGGAAATGCTGAGCAACTTCCTGGGCTGCCACAGCTCTGCCTGTGCCCCTCACTCCTGGCCTGCAGCCCCTGCTAGCCCAGCCCTGGCTCCTCCCCACTCCCAGCTCTGCCAGTGCCCCTCAGTCCCGACCCACAGCCCCCTGCTAGCCCAGCCCTGGGCTCCCCACCCCCAGCTCTGCCTGTGCCCCTCACTCCCGACCCGCAGCCCCTGCTAGCCCAACCCTGGGCTCCTCCCCCACAGCTCTGCCTGTGCCCCTCACTCCTGGCCTGCAGCCCCTGCTGTCCCAGCCCTGGGCTCCCCACATGCCCTATGTTTCATGCTTGTGATAGCAGCCCTCCAACCCCTCCCCCCTCCCATTTGCTCCTGAGACATTTCAAACACAAACATAATGAGTTTGACAAGAGAAGCTGGGGGTGCTTCGCTGGGGCAGAGGGGGGCACAAAGCCAGAGAAGGAGCATTTTAATCCCAGGCCTAAGGGCCTAACCCCCTTCCCACTGATGCCCATGAAAGTGCCATGTGTTATCAAGAAAGGGGGGCAAAGTGGGGGCTGGGAGCCAGGACTCCTGGGTTCTCTACCCTGGCTCTGGGGGTGGAGGCTAGTGGTTAGAGCAGAGGGATTCCATGAGTTGCATGTTCCCCGCCAGCCTGGTTCCCCTCTGGCTAGGGCTAGGGTGGGGTGGAGCAGCCCTGTCATGTCCCAGCAGTGGGGGAGAAGTGCCCTCCCTGCAGGTCCCCTGAGAGAACAGCACCCCCTGGGGATGCCTTGTGCAAGTGATGATGAGAATGAGAGAGCAGGGATAAGGCGTCAGCCCTGCCCCGGACCCCTCCATGGCGAGGGGGGGATTCACCGTCCGGCAGTGAGGCCTCCCTGAGGAAAGGGCCTGAGACCAGAGCTTTCACAGGGGCCTGGGTCCAGGGGCCTAGTCCTGGGGGGCTGGGAACAGCTCTGCAGATGGGCCATGAGCTGGGGGTGGGGGCTCTGATCTCGGTTGGGGTCATGGCCCTGTTGTGCCAGGAGCTGCCCCGACACAATGAGAAATGGCCCCAGACTTAAAGAGCTCACAGTTGGAATAGACAAGGGCTGGGAGGGGAAACTAAGGCACAGGGCAGGCAAGTGACTCGCCTGCGGTCCAAAGCAGAACCCCGGCATCCTGACTCCCAGCCCAGGTGCCCTGGCAGGGCCCCGAGCTCCTTCCCCGAGGCCAAGGGGCAGGCGGGTCTCTGAGAGTGGGCGCTAGTGCAAACCAGGCCGGGACGCCCCGTCAGCATGCAGGGGGGATAGAGAGAGCAGGAGACGAGGGGGCGTCACCAGCAGTTGCTCCCCCCGGAGCCTGGGAATCGGGAGGGGGAGGCGCCGGCTCAGCTGAGGAGGGCTGGATTTAATTCTATGCATCATTAAATAGTCCTCTTGCCGCCGCGTCCCCCTATACATCATCCATGCTGGGCGCCCCGCGCGCTGACATTACATTAGCGCCTGGAAATGAATTCCCTCTTTTACAGGGAAATTGAGAAGCCGCCAAGAAGCAAGACGGGGAGGGGGGGGAAATACCCGCAAAAGCAATTATCGGCGCAGTTATGAGCCTCAGTCGTTCCCCCCCCCCCCCCCCCCCCGCCACCCATGCTCACATGCAAAGGAGCATTTCCCAGGCAAGAGATTAAGGGAAGAAAGAAACCTGGATATGTAGGGGGGAGGCGAAGGGGGAGGCAGCCTGGCCTCCCCTCCCCCCAGCCCATGGCTCCCCCAAAGTTGGCACCAGGGAAGCGGGTCGTGGTTAAATGGTGAAAGTGGCTGGATCCCTGGCATTGCTGTAGGGACATTGGGATTCAGTGTGGGGGTTACAGGGCCTTGGGGTCCAGCACAACAGGACCCCGATCTCGGTCGGGGTCTAGGCAGCGCCCGGCACAACGGGGCCCTGATCCCTTGGGGTCTGGGCAGCGCCCGGCACGACGGGGTCCTGATCTCGACCATCTGCAATATGGCTGCTTCTCTCCTGCCTTTCCCCGAGCTGAGTTAAGTGCTGCAGTGTTCCCCGAGAGCTCAGTGCTCTGCGTGTGCTAATGGCCCGTTTCCGAGGTCCCGTCTGGCTCCCGGATCTTCTCACTAGGGTGCTGATCCAAGCGCAGCTGCCCCAACTCCCCCGTATTCCCCCAGCCGCAGACATCTCTATCCATGTGCCCCAGATTTCCCCAGTGCTCCCCTTTGAATTTGTCCAGACTCCGGAACCCTCTCAGCCACAAGGGATGGTCAGTGGGTTGTTCCCTGAGCCAGAGAGCGACATGGGGACTCAGCTGCTCTGCCGCCACTCCCGAGGACATGCTCCCAGGTCCTGCGCTGCCTGGGGACACGGGGAGGGGTGGGCATTCCGGGATAAGCCAGAAATCGTCGGGGAGGGGGGAGAATTTCCCAAAGGCAGCAACTGGCCTGGGAGACAACAGCCGGCCCCCCAGCCATCAAATCTTCCTGCCATATCTGTCCTTTCCTTCTCTCTATCCCCAGACACTCCTCGTCTGTCTGTCTGTCCACCCGCTCGATCTATCTATCTACCCATCCTCATACACCGCATCTATCTAGCTATCTATCCCCATCCACCCCCTCTATATCTATCTATCTATCTATCTATCTATCTATCTATCTATCTATCTATCTATCTATCCCTATACACCCCCGTATCTATCTATCTATCCCCATCCACCCCTCTATCTATCCCTATACACCCCCATATCTATCTATCCCCAGACACCCCCTCTATCTATCTATCCCCATCCACCCCCGTATCTATCTATCTCTATCCCCAGACACCCCCTCTATATCTATCTATCTATCTATCTATCTATCCCCATACACCCCCGTATCTATCTATCTATCTAACCCCATACACCACCGTATCTATCTATCTATCTATCCCCATCCACCCCCGTATCTATCTATCTCTATCCCCAGACACCCCCTCTATATCTATCTATCTATCTATCTATCTATCCCCATACACCCCCGTATCTATCTATCTATCTAACCCCATACACCACCGTATCTATCTATCTATCTATCCCCATCCACCCCCGTATCTATCTATCTATCTATCTATCTATCTATCTATCTATCTATCCCCATACACCCCCGTATCTATCTATCTCTATCCCCAGACACCCCCTCTATCTATCTATCTATCTATCTAGCTAGCTAGCTAGCTATCCCCATACACCCCGGTATCTATCTATATATCTATCCCCATACACCCCCATATCTATCTATCTATCCCCAGACACCCCCTCGCTCGCTCGCTCTCTCTCTCTCTATCTATCTATCCCCATCCACCCTCTCTATCCCCCCATCATCCCCCCATCACTGTGGTCTCTGACCCCTCCTTCCCCGCATTGCCAGACCACATCCCTGCAATGTCAGGGTGCCCATCACTTGCACCAGGGGCATGCCCCCACCTTTATGCCCGGCCCAGCTGACTCCATTGCCCTCCAGCCCAGCTCCTCGGCAGGCGGGTTTGGGCTGCAGGACGGTTCTACTGAGCCTAGGTGCCACTAGGGCAGGCACCTGGGCTCTGATTCCCAGGGCAGGGGACAAAGGCAGCTGGCAGTTCCTTGGCGCGGCCCCACTAGGCGCCAGGGCAGGATACAGGCAGGGGTTTTCTCCCAACACAGAGATCAGAGAGACAGGGATGGGGGGGCAGCTCTGTCCCCCCTTGCTCTGCGTAAACAACTGGTGCCCCCAGGCCGTATTTCACCCTGACAGCACCGAGGGTTGGGGGGGAAGGGGACAAGCAGAGAGAATCCCAATTTCCTCCTCTTATCTCTTTAATTAGCCGGGGCCTTTCATCTTCCTAACGAGCCCCCGATACAGGGTGAGCCCCCCTTCCTGCAGAGATACAGATCTAGTAACAGGACCCCAGCCCCGCTGCCCCTTTGAACCCAGCCCTGTCACCTCCCAAAGGGCCCATATGTCACTGGGGGGCACCGAAATGTCAAATACACACCCCTCAGGACGGCAGCCGGGCCCCTTGGATCCAGGGTGAATTGAACGGCGAAGCAGCTACAGGCAGCACGGTCCAGTGGGCAGGGCACCAGTGTGGGACCCACACAGCTGGCTTCTAGTCGCAGCTCTTCCACTGGCCAGCTGGGTGACCTTGGGCCAGTCACCACACCCTCTGTGCCTCAGTTTCCCCTCCCACCTTTAATCTGTTTAGCCTGGAAGTTCTTCAGCACAGGGGCTCACTCTGTGTCTGGGCAGCACATGCCCAGCACAAGGGGACCCTGATCTCGGTCGGGGTCTGGGCAGCGCCCGGCACGACAGGGCCCTGAGCTCAGTTGGGGTCTGTGCAGTGCCCAGCCCGAAGGGGCCCTGATCCCGGAGGGAGACTCTAGGTCCCCAGTACAGGGGCTGATTCTGGCTGTTGCCAAAGCTCGAGGGAAGCTGCCCTTCGCAGTCCCCTGCCCCCATGCCCTAGCAGGTGGGAGGTGTGTGTTGTGCTGGCCGGACACGGTCATGGCTGCCCCTGGGGCCCTGAGCTGGCTCCTCCAGCCCCAAGAGTCTGAGCTGGTGAGTGACACTCCCAGGTCTGCCATCCTGCATGGCCACCGCTAGTCGGGGCGTGGCACTCAGGGACAACCCACTCCCCTGGCAGAGCTGGTGCTGCCACATGCATGGAGCCAAGGCCCACGGGCAGTGCTGGAGCAGGTCAGAGCAATGGTCTGGCCCAGACCCGGGGGATGGGGAGGCAGCAGAGGTGGGAGGTGTACGCTGCCCCCTGGTGCCACCCCCGGTCCTGGGTGAGTCTCAGAGCTGGCCCATTGGCAAAGGCAGCAGCCGTCTCCCATGGTGTGCGGATCTGCTGGGGCGGGCCGGCTGGCAAGCCCCAGAGACCCCGGCTCTGTCTGTCCTGCAGCCAATGGCCAGGCCCGTGTAGGTTCCACCAGCCGGGTGCTGGGGTGGCACTGGGGCCAATTCATCCCGGGGTAGCCAGCCCAGGCTGGCATTTCGGTCCCAATTCTTGCGGGGAGGGGGCCTACGCCTGGCTATTCCCCCCAGGACTAAGGCTGCAAAACACAAGGAGGTAGGGTGGGGGATGGCCACAGTGTTTGCGGGATTCTTTATTCTTTATTTATTCTTTTAAAAAACATTTTTTTTAAACTTCACCCAGGTCTCGGGAGACTCGCTGCAGAGGCAATGGGGGGGGGGGGTAGGGGGGAACCTGTATTACGGTACCGCCTGCAGCCCCAGTTCCAGCCCCAGCCCCCAGCCAGGCGCTGCACATTACTAAGTGTTTTACAGTACAGACGCTCCCCGGGTTACGCAAGACCCGACTTACACAAATTCGCACTTACGGAAAAAGTTCCATAAACCAGAAATAGGATTTTCGAGTTGCGGAAGGTTTTGCGTAGCATACGGGTAGACGTTTCCGACTTATGCAAAGTTCGAGTTACGCAAGGCTTTCCGGAACGGAACGATCGCATAAGTCGCGGGGGTCTGTACTGCCTAGCGGTCCCAGTCCCAGCGCCCCCCTCCTATGTCAGGCGCTGGTCAGACCCAGACCCTGCCCCATAAGCCAAGGCAGGAAATCCAGAGTCGGGGTTACATTTGCGGGGGATGGGATGGGAATCAGACTTTCTAAACTCCTGAGACTCAGCGTTAAGGTCCCACAACCAACCATTAACTCCGGCCCACCCCCAACACCCAGACACTCCCGCTCTAGCCACGACCCCCACCCCCTGCAGCCCCTCTTCCAGCTCGGGTCAGGGGGCTCCCAGCCAGACTCTGCCTTCTGCATACCAGCCAGGTTGATGCAGACCTGCCCGCCCTTGCCCCACACACACACCCCAGGGCCAGGAGGGGGTGACATTATCATGGCCTATCACCTGCATATGCCCCTGCAAGTGCCTTCAAAAAGGGGCCACGGGTCCCCCCCCCCCCCCCAGGGCCAGGCTCTGTGGATGAGTCGCGGTGCACGAGAGGTGGGTACTGGGGGGGTGATGATGCCATCCTCCCTTCTCCCCCAGGGAGGTGCCCTCACATATCTCCCCCCACGGGGTGGCACTGGGACAAGAGGTCCATCATCTCCGGGGCAGCCCGGGCTGGGCCTAAGAGCAGGGGGTCTGTGCCCAGCTCAAGGCCAGTGTCCATACTCCCGGGCCACCTGGATCCCCATGTGGTCAGGGCCTCAGCCGGGCTGGCATGAAGGGGGATCAGCGGGCAAGGGACGGGCCCTAAGCAGAAGAGCTACATGCCAGCTGCCCACGGGCATGGTAACGTGTGGGCCGTATGGGCCTGTTAATATGAGACGTGGCTGTGGGTCCATCTAGTGGTGGGAATGAAGAACTGCGCCTCCCCGAGCCTGAATGTGTCCCAGGCATTCATCTATTGGGGAGGGGACAGCCCCCCTCTGACCCGCTCCCCACGCCCCAGCCCCCACATGTCTGCAAAAGGGAACACGAGCCACTAAGTCCCCCAGGACCCAGCGAGGCCACAAACCCTCAGCTCTGCCAGAGGGACTGGAGCTGGGCTGAGCTGAGAGGGTGACCTGTGACCCCCTTGGGGCAGGGTCTCGCCTCAGTGTATGGGGGAAACTGAGGCATAGAGAAGGGGAAGGATTTACCCGAGTTCACGCAGAGCACAGAATAGAACCCAGGTGTCCTGCTGGGTCCCAACATCCTCTCTAGGAAAGCCCAGCTGGAAATGGGATAAGGGGAGGGTGTCAGAGCGGATCAGGGCCTGCATTCCTTGGACCTGGGCATCTGGGGGAGATCACAGCTGCTCCCCTTGCCCCGGGGAGGGTAAACTAGACATTGGGCTGGACTGGGCCACATCATGTCTCCCTCCCCTCCCCCAACCCCCCGCCTGACCCAGGGCGACCCAGGCACTGAACAGTCTGGGTCCAAGAGCTCATGCAGGTCATGACTGCACTGAGTTTGGCTGTTCTCAGCCTAGTCCCCATTAGCTATGTGAAAGCACTGCCCGGGGGAGGGGGGCTGCAGCTCGGGATGGCAATGAGTGTTGAGGAGCCCAGGGCTGGAATAGCAGGGGGCTGTGGGTCGAGACTGAGGGACAGAGCCAGGGGCGGGGGGGCGAGGCAGCGGGAGCTGCAGGTCGAGATTCTGTGGCTGCTCTCAGCCCAGGTCCCATTTTCCTGTAGGAATTGTAGATACTATACAATAACTGTCCAGGACAATAACTGTCCAGGAACATGAGTCAGAGCTCTGCTAGATTCAGAGATCCCCAGGCCAGATGGGACCAGTGTGTTCACCTGGTCTGACCCTCTGCATAACACAAGCCAGAGGCCTGCCCACAACAATCCCTAGCGCTGATCTGTTCGAAAAAGAGCCAGTCTTGATTTAAGAATGGCCGGTGATGGAGAATCCACCACGGCCCTGGGCAAATTGTTCCCATGGGTAATTACTATCACTGGTACAAACATCCACCTCCTTTCCATTCTGTTTGTCTAGCTTCAACTCCCAGCCTTTGGATCGTGGGAGACCTTCCTCTGCCAGCCTGAAGAGCCCAGTATGAAATATTTGCTCCCCCTGTAGGTACTGACAGACGGGGATCAAGTGCCCCCTTAACCTACTTTTTGTTGAGATAAATAGGTGGAACTCCTTGAGTCTCTCGCTCTACGGCAGGTTTTCTAATCCTTTCATCATCCAATCCTTGAGGGGGCCATTTAGGGATCTGGGGCAAAAATCTGTCTGGGGATTGATCCTGCTTTGAGCAGGGGGTTGGACTAGATGATCTCCTGAGGTCCCTTTCAACCCTGAGATTCTATGATCATTTTTGTGACTCTTCTCTGCCCTCCCCCTCCAATTTATCAACACCCCTCCTTGAATTGTGGGCACCAAAACTGGACACAGGATTCCAGCTGCAGTCACAACAGTGCCAAATACAGAGGGAAAATCTCCTCTCTGCTGGAGATTCCTCGGTTTATGCATCCCAGGGTCACATTAGCTTTTTTGGCCACAGCATCACATGGGGCGCTCATGTTCTGCTGATTATCCACCATGACCCCTGTGACTTTATGAGTGTAGTATTGTGACAAAGTGGGGGGTTTTCTTGTTTTCTGTGGGGTTTCAATGGTTTGCATGCAGAAGGGGTGGGACTCAGTTTCCCTGGGGGTTACTGGTTTAACAAGGTGAGGGGAGAGGGAGTTTGTTGTTACAGAGGTCCGGAGAGGGAACTTGGGACCCCAGCCAATGGCCTGGAGGATGGATACCCCAGTGACCGGTGACCTGGTGACCCAGAGGCCCAGCTGAGGAGACGCAGCCGGTTCTGGCCAGTGGGTGGACAGTGGGCTGCAGAGTGAGGACCCAGTGACCTAACCAGCCGGTTCCAGCCAGAGGACAGAAGGGAGGAGAGGAGGACCCAGTTTACAACCCTGTTTACCTGGAGAGAAGACAATGGACAGAGGCGGGGCCTGGGGCTGGTGATCTCAGAGGCCCAGCTGGGAAGCAGGGGGGATCTGGGCTGGAGAGGGGGAGCAGGCAGAGCCCACCTGGAGGCAGAGACACTGGGGTGTGCTGGCCTGAGGGAGGCCAGGCCTGAGGCCCTGAGAGTTTCCTGTGCTGTGTTCAACTCTCAATAAACCCTCCAGTTTTACGCTGGCTGAGAGTCACTCTGTTCTAGAGAACAGGGTTGCATCAACCCCTTCGGGGCTGGAAGCCCAGGGGGTCCAGAGCGAGTGGACTCCCTGAGGAGGCCCACGGCAAGAAACAGGTGTGCTAAGGCTCAGAAAGGTGCGTCTCCAGGAGGTGAAGGGGCCTGACCCCGGGAGAGAGTGGACCCCCGAGAAAGGCTGTCTCACTAAAAGGGGCACCCCCCACGGACCGCACGGGGCCAAAAGTGGGCACGATCTGTGAGTCCGTGACAAGTATAATATCTCATTGAAAGATGACAGGGCCAGAAAGAGTTAATTAACTCACCTGACCCATGCGTGAAGCTTAAGGACTGGTTAGGAAGATATGTAAATTAATAGAGCTTTGAAATGCAAGTCTGTATTGTTAGAGATCTCAAGGGCAGATGTTTGCTCAGGTCTTGTGATGTAAGCAAACAAGTCTTGTCTATTGCTATAACTTTAATTCAAAAATCAAAAAAGGAATTTGTGATGATACTTGAGTAAAATAGTATTATTGTCTATATGTCTCTTTGAAGGTTGTGGTAACCTGTATCTGAACTGTTTAATGAATACATTACCTTGCGCTAATTGCCTGGATGTTTGGAAGGAGAATTAATCCTATTGTTTCTCAGGCCGAAAGGCTGCTGGAAATGTATAAGAACCCTGGGACACGATCCTACTTCATCTCAGATCTGCTTTGGGTTTCAAAACGGGGAAACCTTAAACCATAAGGATTGAGATCCCCAGTCACTGACTGGAGTCACCCTGAATATGGACATTGGACTATAACCTATGAACTATTTCTAAAAGGACTTTTGGCAACTACAAGCTCACCTCTGCTATGCATCTGAACCTCAAGAATTGAATTCAAGTCTGTCTGTATATTGATCTTTTAACCAACACTCTCTCTCTTTTCTTTTTAATAAATGTTAGTTTAGTTAAAAAGAATTGACTCTAGCATGTATTGTGGGTAAGATCTAAGTTATAATTGAACCTGGGTATGTGGCTGATCCTTTGGGATTGGAAGAACCTTTTCTTTTATATGATGAGATAAGATTTTCAGTAATCATCATCATATCTGACAGGTGTGTCTGGATGGAGGCCTGAGGCTGGGCACTTGAAGGGAACTGCATTGTTTGAACTTCTGAGTAACCAGTGAGGTACTATAGAAGCTGTTTTGTGCTGGTTTGGTAAATCTAAGTATTGGAATATCCACCAGCTTTTGGGGTTTGTCTGCCCCGTTCTGTTTGCAGTTCACCCTGATTGAGTGACCTCAGCTGGCTCCCACGGGCAGCACCATCACAACCCCCAAATCTTTTTCAGAGTTGCTGCTTCCCAGGATAGAGCCCCCAGCCTGTCAGTACGGCCTGTAGTCTTTGTTCCCAGAGGTGCACATTTACATTCCGCTGTATTAAAATGCATATTTGCTTGTGCCCAGTTTACCAAGCAATGCAGATCACTCTAGCAATGCCTGGTCCTCTTCATTATTTCCCATTCCCCAAATTCTTGTGTCATCTGCAAACTTTACCAGGGATGATTTTAAGTTTTCTTCCAGGTCATAGATACACATGTTAAGTAGCTGAGGGCCAAGAACCGATTCCTGCGGGACCCCGCGGGAAACGCACCCACTCTAAGATGATTCCCCGTTTACAATGATTTTTGAGCCAGCTTTTCATCCGGTTTTGTGTGCCCTGGCGATGTTATATCATTCTAGTTTTGTGATCAACACATCATGTGGTGCCCAGTCAGACATCTGAGCCTATTACATCACTGCTATTATCTTTATCAGCCACACATGCAATCACACCAGAAGATGTTCAGTGAGTTGGAGATGGATAGGTGAATTGTGTGCCGAACGTTTGGTTGGCTGTTGTACGTGATGCCTGTTAGTGGTCATGGCTGATGTGGTGAATCTGGCCTGGTAGGCACAGAAATCACCTTGAACTGCATTGCAGCCACCTCTGGGGTGGGGCAAGACAGCTGCTTCACTACACACAGCAACAGCCCAGTGTGGGGTAGGGGAGAATTGATGAAGTCTGAATTGACTTGAAGCTGCAGAGGAAGTGAAGAGGGCAGAATGGCCTCATCTGTGTCAGACCCTGGTCAGATCCCTGGGCTCACGACCAGCTTTCAGTGACATCCTCGGGAGATTAACACCAATTAGAGACCAGGGCTGTGTGTCACAACCTATCTGAGAGCACCTCCCGCAGCACAGCACCCCTAGCGCTGCCTGGGGCATTGGGATCAGCACTGACTCAGAGAGAGCGCCCCCTGCTGAGCCCCCTGCCCCACCCCTGCCGAGCCCCCCACCCCCTGCAGCACAGCGCCCCCTGCTGAGCCCCCACCCTGCTCCCTGCAGCCCGGCACCCCCTGCCAAGCCCCCGCCCCCTGCAGCACAGCGTCCCCTGCTGAGCCCCCACCCCACCCCCTGCAGCACAGCACCCCCTACTGAGCCCCCACCCCGCCCCCTGCAGCACAGCATTCCCTGCTGAGCCCCCACCCCGCCCCCTGCAGCACAGAGCCCCCTGCTGAGCCCCCACCCTGCTCTCTGCAGCCTGGCACCCCCTGCCGAGCCCCCACCCCCTGCAGCACAGTGTCTCCTGCTGAGCCCTCTGCCCCACCCCCGCCGAGCCCCCCCACCCCCTCCAGCACAGCGCCCCTGTGGGGCCAGCACAGAGTGCGAGGGCTGCACCCCCTACTGAGTCGTCACCCCCTTTTCAGCAGCAGCCAGGTTTGCTTGGCCTGGGTTTGGGGCTCTGATGAGGGGTGACTCTGGGTATCCCATTGGGCCCCCAGCCCCGGAGCCCCTCCCTCAGCAACCCCCCAGCACCCCCCTGTCCCTCGCAAGCCGCACTTTGCAGAGCTGTGGGGCCACAAGAAGGGAAGGAGAATTGGTTTCTCAGCTCTGTCTTTGTGGTGGAAAAATACGTGAGCAGCCAGCAGGGCCGGCTCCAGGCACCAGCCTGGCAAGCAGGTGCTTGGGGCGGCCGCTCCGGAGAGGGGCGGCACATCCAGGTATTCGGCGGACGGTCCCTCACTCCCGCTAGGAGCGAAGGACCTCCCGCCGAATTGCCGCCACAGATCGCAATCGCGATCGCGGCTTTTTTTTTTTTTTTGGCTGCTTGGGGCGGCCAAAACCCTGGAGCCGGCCCTGCCAGCCAGACTGGGTGAGCTGAGAGTGCGGGGGTGGGAGCCCCACCCCCAGCACTGGCCTGAGGCCTGTGGGGCAGGGAGGGGTGGGAGTCCCTGTCACGGGTGCCCAGGCTCAGTCTCTGGAATGGCTCTACTTGAAGTTCAGACAGACCCCTCTGGCAGTGTGACACCCCTTGGGGCGCCCCCTCGGCTCCAGCACCTCCCGGGACCGACCTCGGAGCGTTCAGCCCCCTGCTCACCCCGTGAGCTCCCAGCAATGAGCCCGCCTGGATGGGACCCCAGGGGAAGCCTGAGGCAAGCCGGTCCCCTGGCCTCTACCTCTCTTTGTTCCCCAACTCCTCTGGCTGGCTCCTTGCAGAGGATGGGCCCCAGCCATCAGTTGCCAGGATACAGAGTGTCAGCCATTGTCTGACCTGCGGGGTCTCTGCAAGGATCACACACTCTTGTCCCACCACTTGTGCAACACACGGGGGAAACTGAGGCACATCCAGTATTCATACAAAACATTAAGAAAATTGCCCATGAAAGAGACAAAGAACGGCTGGGCGGGACTGAGGCTGGGCAGTCTCCTGGGTGGGACTCGGCGGGGGCAGGGTTCTGGGCTCTGGGCCCCCCAAGATGGACTTTACTGAACGTTCCTGCTTTCGATGCTAACAAGCTCTGTTCTCCTGGAGACTAATAACCCGTCTGTGTCGCACGCTGGCTGGGAGCCACTGCGAGTTTGGGGGGCAGGGCCCTTTGGGGGCCTCAGGCTTCCCCTGGGGTCCCATCCAGGCGGGCTCATTGCTGGGAGCTCACAGGGTGAGCAGGGGGCTGAACGCTCCGAGGTCGGTCCCGGGAGGTGCTGGAGCCGAGGGGGCGCCCCAAGGGGTGTCACACTGCCAGAGGGGCCTGTCTGAACTTCAAGTAGAGCCATTCCAGAGACTGAGCCTGGGCACTTGTAACACACACACACCCCAGCACTGGCCTATGAGATAGGGGTGGGCATGGCTGTGGTGGAGGCCAGAGGGCGCCCCCGAGGCCCAGGCAGGGCTGAAAGGGCCCAGGGAACAAGGCTGCTGTCACTCCCCCGCCTGCAGAGCAAGGCAGGAAATGTGGCTGGTGAAACCCCACAGATCAGAGTTAAGGGCGGGGCCGGGGCTGGGGTGAGGGGAAGTGACACTGACGGAGGGGGGAGGCCAACCTCAGCCCCGTTATAAGCCAGGGCAGGGAACGTCGCAGGCAGTGTGCTGCCGGCGCTGACATGGCCCCTCTCCTCCTGCTCCTCTGGCTGGGCTCAGGTAAGCGGCCGCCGGCAGGTGTCACCCGCAGGGGCACCTCCCCAGCACAGTCCTTGGGGGAGGTCACACGGGAGAGACCCAGGGCAGAACCAGACCCTCCCCCAAGCCAGCATTGCAGAGCCTGGCAACTGCCTTGGCAGTGCCCCTGCATATGAACGTCACTCCAGTACAGGGGGATTTCCAGCACATCCAGGGCCCACCCACCCCAGGGGAGCCTCCCGCCATGTGAAGGCACAGCTGATCCCGGCTGCAGCCAATCCCGGCACAGCGCCCTGGACAGGTGCCCCTGATCCCGGCTGCAGCCAATCCCGGCACAGCGCCCTGGCCAGGTGACGGGGTTACCATATTTCCCAATGGGCAAACGGGATACTGAAGCCTCCCACCCCTCCCTGTGTGGAGCTGGCATCTCTGCTCACCCTCACACACACACACGTTCCTCCACACCCACTTTTTGACGAACGTCGGCGTTTGTCCTGTTTGCTCTTGTTTGATCAAGTTGGCAAGAGCAAACAGACAAGTGCCCCCTTTTGCCAAAAAAAAAGTTGGGATGGCCGACACAGGGCTTAAAAAAGGGACTGTCCTTGCCAAAACGGGATGTATGGTCACCCTAGGTGCCCCCAATCCCAGCTGCAGCCAATCCTGGCACAGCACCCTGGCCGGGGAGCCAGTGTCTCAGAGAGCATTCAAGGTGATCTGTCTATTCCAGATCCTTGGTTTCTTGACTGATTTTTCCAGAGCTGGCAAATTCATGCCCACCACCGGCTCCAAACTGAGTTGACCCAAGCCCAGTGGGGCTAGGGCTTAGGAGAACTGGGTTCAGTCCTGCTCTATATCCCAGACCCTCTTGGACTAATCACTCACCCTGGGCTTCAAATTCCTCAATTTCTCGGTCAGGGTCTGGGCAGCGCTTGGCATGATGGGGCCCCAATCTCCGTTGGGGTCTGGGCAGCGCCGGGACGACGGGGCCCCTATCTCCGTTGGGGTCTGGGCAGCGCCCGGCACGACGAGACCCTGATCTCAGGCGGGGTCTGGACAGTGCCCAGCACGACAGGGCCCTGATCTCGGTAGGGGTTTGGGCAGCGCCAGGCACAGTGGGGCCCTGATCTCAGTGCTGCTGTAGCATATAATAAATAAGTCCCACCAGCTACTGTACTCCCAACCCAGTCCGGTTTTGCTCCTTGCTGTGCCCCTCTTTCTGCAGCCCTCTGCGCCCAGGAGCTGGTCCCCAAGCAATGCCTGCTGGGCCCTGAGTTTTGGTGCAGGGATCTGGGCACAGCGGCTCAGTGTAGACGGCAGCAAGACTGCAAGCTCCTTGAGCAGCACATGCCACAGGTGAGCCGGGGGGCTCCCGCCCCTTGTTCTGATCCCATCCCAGCTCCAAAGGGGGCTGGGTGGTGGTGGTGGGGCTCTGGGATGGGAGGCTGAGGAGTCTGTGCGGGGCAGGGGGCTCAGGGCTAGGAGGCTGAGGAGTCTGTGGGGGGGCCGGCGACTCAGGGTTGGGAGGCTGAGGGGTCCATGGGGGGCAGGAGGCTCAGGGTGATGTGGGGCACTCTAGGTGGTGACTCCTGGTTTGTGTCTGGCACAGCAGAGCTGGCATGTCCGGGAGCAGGCTCTTTCCATCAAGTGCACCATCTGCACCAGCATCCTGAAGAAGCTGAAGTCTATGGTCGGTGACGACCCCGACGAGGTGAGGGCCCTGGTGCCATCTGGGGCAGCCCTGAGTCTGGGGGGGATCGCCCCAGTGGTACACCAGGGCCCCTGGCTCCAGCACCTGTGGGAAGCGGGGGGGCAGCAGGTGGGCACTGAGACCAGGCTGTGGGGAGCGGGGGAGGTCTGCTCCATTGCCATCTGCCACTGGTGCCAGGGGGCATGGGCAGCACCCAGTGCCCTGGTACAACCAGGAGGGAGAGGAAGACCTAGATCCCACTGTCCCCCCCTCCACCTGCTGCCCACACGGCCCCCTGGGGTCAGGGTTCCCCCAATCCCAGACACAGCCCCTGTGTCTCTCCCCTGGCGGGGGGGCGGTGCATGGACACAGCCCCTGTGTCTCTCCCCTGGTGGGGGGTGGGCCCTCCCCCTGGCCCAGCATCCCATAGAGACAACACATCCTGCAAGGACAGTGTCCGGGGCAGTCACAACAGTGGTCTCAGGACGGGGCCCGGCGATTACCCCCTTCAGGCAGTGGGGGGGACATCCCGCACTGTGTCCTAACCCCGGACTGGTGTCGTGCAGGACTCCATCGTCGAGGCCGAGGACAAGCTCTGCGGAGTCGTGGGCAGGAGTCTGCGGCGCCTCTGCCGCTACGTGATGAAGAAGTTCAAACCCAAGATCACGGCGGCACTGCAGGATGGGCAGGACCCCAAGGAGATCTGTATCAGCCTGCGGATGTGCCGGGAGTCCCCACCCACCCAAGGTTTTCCCACTTGTTCCCTCTGCCACGGAGCCAGGGGGCATCAGCCGGCTGCTGCCAGTCCGGGGCGTTGCTGTCCCTGCTGGGCACAATGCCAGGGAAATCTGAGCCAATGGGGGTACGGCCTGGTCCCTGGGACATGGGCTCACACACCCTGTGCAGGACACAGGGGACACCCCCCCCCCAGCTGAGGGAGACCTAGGGGACCTAGGGTGTCTGTGGCAGGGGGGAATGAGTGGGGATCAAACCGGGGTCCTTCCCAGGGGGGCAGGGGGAGCAGGTACCAGAATCAGTGCCACTGGCAGCTTGCGAGCTGGCTGCACCCCATACTGCAGAGCAGCCCTGGGGTGGCTCTAAGTGACAGCCGTTGCCCGAAGGCCGTGCCCTGGCCTCGGATGCCCACTCAGCCCCCGGCCAGGCCCTACATGTCAGGAGGGGAGCAGCATAGAGCTGACTATGCTGGTCCTGCTCCCACCTGCTGCCGAGGGGCCCCCTCTCCCCATGGGTTTAGGAGAGGAGCGCAGGGCCTTGGGGGGCAGGCACAATGCCCCAGAGGGGAGAGGGTGAGATCCTTGTTTTCCATGTGCCAGGTGGCCTGGTGCCCCCCAGCGATGCCTGTGACCTCTGCCTGACCTTCACCAGCCTGGCCCAGCCTGACCTCCAGCACATGAGGCCTGGCTGGGACCTTGGAGACGTCCTCAACGGCACATGCAAGCGGCACTTCGGGAGTTCCCCCAGGGTCAGTAGAATGGCTCAGATCTGCTTGGGGTCCCCCAGCCCAGCCCCCCATTAGCTCTAGGAGAAGGGAGAGTCCCCAGCCATCTCCATGGGGCGTGGGCCAGTGCCCCAGAGGACTCATCCGCATCAAGCAGGGCCGTGGGGGCAGGAGCTGAAGTATGTGTTAGAAAAGCACCAGCCTGGCTCAGCTGTGGGGTCTAGTGGTTAGAGCTGGGGAGGATTTAGATGCCAGGACTCCTGGGTTCTTTTCCCATCCATGGGAGGGCAGTGGAACCTAGGGGTCAGAACTGGGGGGCTGGGAGCCAGGACTCCTAGAGGGCAGTGGGGGTTAGTGGGTTAGAAGAACAGGTTGGGGCTGGGAGCCAGGACTCCTGGGTTCTAGCCCCAGCTCTGGGAGGGGAGTGGGGTCTAGTGGTTAGAGCAGGGGGGGCTGAGAGGGAGCCAGGACTCCTGGGTTTTTTCCCCCGGGCAGAGCTGGGGGTCAGTGAGGTCACTCTCTAGCACAGGGCAGTCGACACCTCGGTGCCACGGGGGCCATGACCCAGGCTCTACGTCTTTCCGCAGTGCAACGACTTTGTTTCGACCTACCAAGCCAGGCTGTTGCAGGTTCTAAGGGTGCCCCAGGACCCGCTCACCACCTGTCTGGTAAGAGATTGGAGGGGGCGATAGGCCAGCAAGAAGAGCCAGGGGGCTAGTTACAAACCACCCCCAGGGAATCAGCATTCGCTGGCGGGCAAAGATCTCAGGCTGCAGAGATGGGGCAGGTGGCGTTAGCCACTACCCCTCCCACTCTCCCTGCACCTGGCTGTGGCCTGACAGTGGCAGATTGCCAGCAAGCTCCTCAGAGGGCGTGGGTCCCTGCTCACCCCCTCGGAACGGTCACTGCACACGGCTCTGCCCCAGACACGGGGGGCTGGGAGGGTGGCACAGCACAAAGGGCCCCTTATTTGCCCAGGGACCGGAACTGCCGGAGCTAAGGGAGCAGTTCTGGGACCCTGCTCGCAGCAGCTGACAAATCTTGGCTGTGGCCTAGTCGCCAGGGGGAAGCTGAGTGCCCAGGGTCCCTGCAGCTCCTTGCACAGGCTGCGGGGCCATAGGGGGTCACTGCGGGGCCACCCCAGGGAGGGGTCAGGATCAGGCCCATGGTATAAAGGGCATTGCTATGGCAAACTGACCCAGCTCCTGGGGGGGCGGGAAGGGAGCTGTCACCCTGTCCTCCCCGCTGGGGTCCCCAGGCCTCCCCCAGCCATCCTCCCCTCTGGAATGCCTCCCCCCCCAACCTCCATCCACAGTACTAGGGTCCCTGCCTCCCCCAGGCACTGGGATCCCTGCCCCCCAGCAGGGATCCCCCCAGGGCCGGCACTTCCATTTAGGCGACCTAGGCGGTCGCCTAGGGCACCAGGATTTGGGGGGGGCGGCAATTCAGCGGCGGCGGGTCCTTCCGCGCTCCGGGTCTTCGGCGGCAATTCTGCGGCGGGTTCTTCACTCGCTCCGGGACCCGCCGCCAAAGTGCCCCGAAGACCGGGAGCGTGGAAGGACCCCCCCCCCGCCGCAGAATTGCAGACGACGACCAGGAGCGCGGAAGGACCCCCACCTAGGGCACCAAAAACCCTGGCACCGCTCCTGGATCCCCCCTCCTGCTGCAGGGGGCCCTGGGCACCTCCCCCACAGCCCCATGCTGGCAATGCCCTTGGAGACGCCATGTCCCTTCTCCCTAGGACGCAGAGGCCTGCCAGCTGCCGGAGGAGTCCGATCAAGGAGAGACCAGCTCTGGCACCGACACCTGGGCATGGCCGTGAGGTGAACACCACAGGTGGGGAGGGGGGAAGTGGAGGGCTTTGCTCGTGATGGTGTCCATGGGGGAGGGCAGCGCTGTGCCAGGCCAGACACATGCCAGTGCTTCTGGCCATCAGATCCCTCTGAGCCCAGCCCAGCCCCATGGCCCCCCATTGTACCCTGCACCCTCCCCGGGGGGCACCTCTGCTCGCACCGCACTGACCCCTCTCCTCCTCTCCAGGCCCAGGCCCGTGCACCGTCCACAGCGGGCAACTCCCCCTGCTGGCTCAGGGCATGCCTCCCAGAGGGAACCATCAGCCCCCACTGCTCCCCCCAGCTCCAACAGCGCCCCCTGGTGTGTGATGGCTGGGATAGCAGCATTATCGCCTCTGACTTTCGCTTCTCCTCCCCACTTTGGGCAATAAAGGATCAATATCGACCTGATGTCTCTGTGATCTCAACCCATGATGCCAGGGTCCTCGGCCACTGACCCTCCCAACCGCCTTCTGCCACCTCTCCCATCACTAGGTACAGCCACCTCTGGGGTGGGTTGTGGCAGCTGTTTATAATAGGGTGTTATGTGCCATCCTCACAGCCACAGGGGGTGGGGGATTTGGCTTCCATTTCCACCTCCTGGCTGCAGAGCTGACATCAGCTGGTCCTCCCAGACCAGACGCACCTGCCAGCTCCCAGTCCCTGCTCTCATGCTGGCCAGCTCTGGGGCCTCGCTCCCAGGGATATCACTCAGCTCGGCTCAGCCAGATACATGGATCCTCCATGCCGCTTGTCACGGAGTGTGGGGGAGTCAGGGCCCTGCCCCCCTCTTCCTGAGATTCACCGTGACTCTCAGCCAGCCCGTAAAACAGAAGGTTTATTAGATGACAGGAACACAGTCCCAAGCAGAGCGTGTAGGTACAACCAGAACCCCTCAATCAAGTCCTTCTGGGGGTTTAGGGAGCTTAGCCCCCAGCCTGGGGTTCCCTGCGTTGCATCACCCAGCCCAAAACTGAAAACAAAAAAAACCCTCCTCCAGCAGCTCTCTCCCCCTTCCCCTCTGCTCCTCCTCTCCTTTGTTCAGTCTCCCGGCCAGAAGGTGTCACTTCTCCCAACCCCCCTCCTGGCTCAGGTTACAGCTCAGGTAGCTTCCTTCAAGGGAAGCCCCCCATCCCCAATGTAACTCCCCTGACCCCTGCAACATTCCCAGGTCAAATCCACTGCCCCCTTTGCCAGGGCCTGATCCTGCAGGGGTGCCCCAGGGCAGAGAAATACCCCCCTCCCTGGCAGTGGCATCTCATTAGCAGCAATGGGTGGGAGGAGGCAGACCTGGGAGGCCAGGGCTGCGTGCTGAGGCTCTGCTGTTTGTCGCTCAGTCCGCTCAGTCCCCATCTCGGGTTTCCCCTCCCTGATCCAGGCCCCCTTCAAGACAGATCCTCTTCCCACAGCTCCACGCAGGGCAAACAGGGTGAGGTGAAGGGGGAAGGGTGGGCGGGAGCTCTGTGCAAGCGCCCCATAGGTCCAGCAGGAGAAGGGACCAGCCAGTGGGGAGCACAGCCTGCTGTCTCCAGGCCCCCCGGCTAGTGGCCCCCCAACCTGCATGGGGACCCCAGTGAGGCGCTCCATCATGAGGGCCCCCGGCAAAGCCCAGCACCGTCGTCACTGGGTCAGGCCAAGAACGGAGCAGGGCAGGGTGGCCAGAGCAAAGACCACATGCCAAGAATGGACAAGGCAACTGGCTGGGCAGGAAACAGCCCCAGCACTGAGACACCCAGTGAGTGGGCAAGCAGTGCATGCCCCGTCCCCGCCCGGTCAGAACAGGGGCCAGCAATGACAGAGCGAGACCAGAGAGAGCGCCCCAGTTAGCAGGAAAAACAACAAGGAGTCCTTGTGGCACTTTAGGGACTAACAAATTTATTTGGGCATAAGCTTTCATGGGCTAAAACCCACGAGGACTATAACAAGAACTCCTCGTTGTTTTTGCTGGTACAGACTAACACGGCTACCACTCTGAAACCCATTTTTTTGGTTTTACAAAGTTTATTATCTCATGTGCCCAGCTCTTGGTGGATGCACTTTAGATTATTCCAATCTTGTCGGCTACATCCAATGCATCATAGTCTGGAGCAAGACAGACATAAACCTTCTTCTCTCTGTCCCCAACTGCCCTCGGAACCCCTGCTCCTTCCTGACTGCCCCCCCGGGACCCTTGCCCCCATTCAATCCCCCTGTTCCCTGCCCTCTGATGCCCTGACCCCTATCCACCTCCCCACAACCCCCCAAACTCCCCTGCCCTCTTCCAACACCCCCTCACCGCGCTGCCTGGAGCCGCTCGGCCAGGGCCAGGTCTGGGCTGGAGCCGCTCGGCCGGGGCCGGGTCCAGGCCAGAGCCACTTGGCCGGGGCTGGGTCAGGGGCCGGGACCGGGGCCAGGGCCGGGCCGGAGCCACTCGGCTGGGGCCGGGACCAGGCCGGGGCCGAGACCGGCGCTGCGGGGCCCAAGCCGGGCCAGGCCGGAGCTGCTCGGCCGGGACCGGGCTGGGGGCGTTCGGCTGGGGCCAGGCTGGAGGGAGCCGCGCGCTCGGCCAGGGCCGGACTGGGCCGCGCCGCGCTGGAACCCTCCTCGCGGTCCCCCCCGCTCCCCGTCCCAGCTTACCTCCTGCCTGCTGCTTGTTTCAGGCTTCCCGCAAACATCTGATTCGCGGAAGCAGGGGAGGGGGAGGAGAAGGGGGGTGGAGCGTTCAGGGGAGGAGGGGGAAGTGGGCAGGGGTGGGGTGGACAGCTGCGCGGGGCCCTCTAGGCACGGGGCCCCATTCAGGGGAATCGGCCGAATCAGCCTAAAGCCGGCCCTGCTTCTCACCATCGGGTCGGATCAATGTGTTGACCTTGGCCACATCAATATCATACAGTTTCTTGACAGCCTACTTGATCTGATGTTTGTTGGCCTTGACATCTACAATGAAGACCAGGATGTTCTTATCCTCTATCTTCTTCATGACTGACTCTGTGGTCAGAGGGAACCAGTTAGCAGGCAGGTTCCCTTGCTGTAGCTAGCATGAGAAAGTGGGATTGTTCTATAGTATTTATAATTGAATCTGATGTGTGCCTCAGTTTCCCTCTTTGCAGTGGGTGCAACGGGGTTAAAAAGCTGCGCTTGGGGCCGAGCAGGAGCCATGGCGTGTGTGTGTCAGGGACCGGTCTGGGGCAGGGTGAACGGGGCGTTAAGGCCTGGCTGACACCAACCCATAGCAGGCCGGGCAACGGAGCGGCGAGGCAGAGCCTGGCAGGCGCCCATGGCCGCATGGCTGGGAGGCACTGGCTTGGCCAGCAGGCCCGTATCTCAGCCTTCACGTCTCTGTGCTGAGCTCAGCCCGGCCTGCGCCCAGCTGACCAATAAACCCTGCTCTGCTGAGACAGGCTGCCTGGGGTCCCTGCACACCCAGCTGGCTCGGCCGCGCTCCCAGGCAGAGCTCCGGTGCAACGCAGGAGGGCTGTTGTGGGAGGGGATATAGGGTGGTTGGCTGGGAGGAGGGGGCTGCTGGACTGGGGACAAAGGGCAGTGGGAAGCCATGGGGATGGGGACAGACCCAGCTGGACGGGGCTGAGACTGGCCAGGTCCGAGGCCCCTGAGAACTGCCTGTGCTGTGTCCAGACATACAATGAACCCACCTGTGTTACGCTGACGGAAAGTCAATGCAGGCTACAGATGGGGGGGGGGGGGGGGGGCAGCATTGCTCCCCTGGGTGTGGTGGCCCCGGGGGCCCAGCACGAGTGGATTCCCTGAGGGGCCCTCAGCAGAGCCAAATGTGCTGATGGCTCAGAGAGGTGTGGGCCCAGGAAGCTGTGGAGCTGACGGGGGTTCCTCCCAGGGGCCTTATGCAGCCAAGAGAGCACAGGGCCTGGGAGTCCGTGGTGGGTAGTGACCCTAGTATGGATTCCACCACCTGTCCCTATTTTTCACATTTGCTGTCTGGTCACCCTAGTATGGATTCAAGAAAGGATCCTACATCTCTGGATTGTTTGGACTCTTACAGGGAAGTGCACTAGACGCAAAGCAGAAATTCCCAGAGACAATCTGATTACCTTGAAAAGACTTTTGGGAAACTGGCAGTTTATTATATCACTGCCACTATTCGGAATTACAAACTGTGACTTATCTGTCCATATATTTTACCTGCTTTAACCTCTTGTGACGAAGTGGGGGGTTTTCTTGTTTTCTGTGGAGTTTCAATGGTTTGCATGCAGAGGGGGTGGGACTCAGTTTCCCTGGGTGTTACTGGTTTAACGAGGTGAGGGGAGAGGGAGTGTGTTTTGCAGAGGACCGGAGAGAGGATGTGGGGACCCAGCCGATGGCCGGGAGGATGGATACCCCAGCGACCGGTGACCTGGCGACCTGGTGACCCAGAGGCCCAGCTGAGGAGACGCAGCCGGTTCTGGCCAATGGGAGGACAATGGGCTGCAGAGTGAGGACCCAGTGACCTAACCAGCCGGTTCCAGCCAGAGGACAGAAGCGAGGAGAGGAGGCCCCAGTTTACAACCCTGTTTACCTGGAGAGAAGACAATGGACAGAGGCGGGGCCTGGGGCCGGTGATTTCAGATGCCCAGCTGGGAGCAGGGGGGCTCTGGGCTGGAGAAGGGGAGCAGGCAGAGCCCACCTGGATGCAGGGAGACTGGGATGTACTGTGCTGAGGGAGGCCGGGCCTGAGGTTCAGAGAGTTTTCTGTGCTGTGTTCAACTCTCAATAAACCCTCCTGTTTCATGCTGGCTGAGAGTCACTCTGGTCTAGAGAACAGGGTGGCATCAACCCCTTCGGGGGTGGAGGCCCCGGGGGTCCAGAGTGAGTGGACTCCCTGAGGGGGCCCACGGCAGAGACAGACGTGCTAAGGCTCAGAGAGGTGCGGCTCCAGAAGGTGGAGGGGCCTGACCCCAAGAGAGAGTGGACCCCCGAGAAGGGCTGTCTCACTAAAAGGGGCACCCCCCCACGGACCGCATGGGGCCAAGAGTGGGCACGATCTGTGAGTCCATGACAACGTGGTGTCAGGAGTGGGACATTTCGTGGATGCACCCTGTAGATGTTGGCTGCAGGTGCTTTGCAGTGAGTGGCTGCCAGCGATAGAACGAGGGTATTGAACGGAACCAGCCTGGAAATGGCCTATAACCAGCTCCGTAAGAGCGACCTGGCACGTTTCTGCAGGGAGAGGGGGCTGAGCGTGGGGAGGCTCACTAAGGAGCGGCTGATTGCTCAGCTTGTAGAGAATGACCCGTCTGAGGCGCAGGCTCCAGACCCCAGGGGGGCTCCCGGGGTGCCCGGAGAGCTGGGGAGTAGCCGGGGGAGCAGTCTGTGTAGCGACCGGGAGTGGGTCAGACCTGACTCCCCAGTCAGTACAGGGAGACCCCAGTAAGGTTCCTCCCTAGAGGAGCTGCGGAGATTGGAGCTGCAGCTGAAAGCAAAGGAGCTGGAGCTAGAGGATCGGAGGGTGGTGGACAGAGAGAGAGAACGAGCGGACCGTGTAGAACAGCGGAAGCACGAGTTGGAGATGGACGAGAGGCGGGCCAAGAGGGCCTGCCACGGGGTAAGTGGGGAAGGGCCCCGAGACGCCAGTTGTGTGAGGAATCTAGACACCAAACTGCTGCCCCAGTTTGTGGGGGGATATTGATGCCTACCTCACAGCCTTTGAGAAGGCTTGTGAACTGAACCAGACTGACCCCGCAGACAGGTTTCGCTGTCTGACCCCCCTGCTGGGTCCCAAAGCCATACAGGCGTTCAGCCAAATGGATGGTGTTGAGACAGGGGACTATGACCTGTTCAAACAGGCTTTGCTGCTGAAGTTTGAACTGACCCCCGAGGCGTACAGGAAACGATTCCGGGGTGTGCACAAGGCCTCAGGTGTCTCTTACAAGGAGGTCACCAACTTGCTGGGGGAATATATCCGCAAGTGGGGGAAGGGCACAGGGGCCACTACCGCAGAGGATGTGTATAACCTGGTGGGGTTGGAGCAACTGTATGACATCTGCCCTCTGGACCTTAAGATGTGGCTAGTGGACCGGAAGCCCAAAGATCTGCGCAGTGCAGGGGCGCTGGCAGATGAGTTCATGGACAGTAGATCGGGGGTAGGGGGGAGACCCACATCAGGGTCTCATAAGGGGAGTCACCCTGAGCCCTCTCACAGGTGGGACTCCAGGAAGCCCAACTCAGGGGTGCCCGGGACTGCTGGGACGGGGCGACCCCCATCGTGGGACTTGAGGGACATGAGGTGTAATTACTGTGGCCAAAAGGGGCACAAGGTGGCACACTTAGGGTTACCATACGTCCGGATTTTCCCGGACATGTCCGGCTTTTGGGGGTTCAAATCCCCGTCCGGGGGGAAATCCCCAAAAGCCGGGCATGTCCGGGAAAATCAGGAGGGAGGGAGGGCTCGGCGGGGCCTCTTTGGCCGGGGCCGGTGCGGTGCCGGTCCGGGAGCCGGTCCGGGGTAGCGGGGGGGTGCGGTGGGCCGAGGGCCGGTCCGGGGTAGCGGGGGGGAGGTGCGCGGGGCCGCGGGCCGGTCCGGGGTAGCGGGGGGGGGGTGCGCGGGGCCGCGGGCCGGTCCGGGGTAGCGGGGGGGGTGCGCCGGACCGCGGGCCGGTCCGGGGTAGCGGGGGGGGTGCACCGGGCCGCGGGCCGGTCCGGGGTAGCGGGGGGGGGGTGCGCCGGGCCGCGGGCCGGTCCGGGGTAGCGGGGGGGTGCGCTGGGCCGCGGGCCGGTCCGGAGTAGTGGGGGGGTGCGCCGGGCCGCGGGCCGGTCCGGGGTAGCGGGGGGGGGGTGCGCCGGGCTGCGGGCCGGTCCAGGGTAGCGGGGGGGAGGTGCGCCGGGCCGCGGGCCGGTCCGGGGTAGCGGGGGGGGTGCGCGGGGCCGCGGGCCGGTCCGGAGTAGTGGGGGGGTGCGCCGGGCCGCGGGGTCGCGCGGGGTCGCGGAGCTGGGAGCCGGTCCGAGATAGCTGGGGGGTGCGCCGGGCCGCGGGGCCGGGAGCAGGTCCGGGGTAGCGGGGGGGTGCGCCGGGCCGCGGGGTCGCGCGGGGTCGCGGAGCTGGGAGCCGGTCCGAGATAGCTGGGGGGTGCGCTGGGCCGCCGGGGGCCGGCAGTGCTGGGCGGGCCGGGGCCGGCACCCCAGGGCCCGAGCCGACCCAGGCTGGAGCCGCCGGGGGCCAGCCTGGGCCGCGCCTCCTCCCCCCACACTCCCCGTTACCTGCTTCAGGCTTCCCGCGAATTAAATGTTCGCGGGAAGCAGGGGAGGGGGCGGAGACTTTGGGGAGGGGGCGGAGTTGGGGTGGGGGCATGGGCGGGGCTGGGGGCGGGGCCGGGGCCCCGTGGAGTGTCCTCCATTTGGAGGCACAAAATATGGTAACCCTAGGCACACTGCCTGAAGATGAAGGAAATGGCAGCCAAGCAGAACCCGTGGGGTGTTAACTGAGTGGAAGACCACCGAGAGGGGGCACCGCCGGGCCCAGGGGTTGCAGTCGAGAGGGCTGTGCCAGGGGGAGGGGACCGCCAGGCCAGGCCAGCAGGGGAAGGCGGGGCCCCAGGTCCAGACGCCCGTACCCAATCCGCCGGGTGAGTGTGGGACAGGCTCCGGGGGACAATCGCCACATCATCCCCATTGAGGTGGGGGGAAGACGTGTCCAGGGGTTCTGGGACACGGGTGCAGAGGTGACGCTGGCGCAGTCCAAGGTGGTGGACCCAGACCAGCTAGTGCCCAATGCCTACCTGACCCTGAGGGGAGTGTTTGGGCCCCCGGTCAAGGTGCCTGTAGCAAGGATACACCTGAAATGGGGGGCTAAGGAGGGACCCAAAGAGGTTGGGGTGCACGACCACCTGCCTACCAAGGTGCTAATGGGTAATGACTTGGAGAACTGGCCAGATGGCACTCATAGCGCCCTGGTCCTTACCCAGAGCCAGAGCCAGCGAGGGGCACGGGACCTCCCGAGGGGGGCGGGGCTGAAGCGACAGGGCTGGACCGGAGCCTCCGTCCCAGGGTGGGGAAACTGAGGCGCCACCAGCCAGGGCTGTGGCCTCAGACCCAGCAGCTGAATTCCAAACGGAGCTGCAGGTGGATCCCTCCCTGGAGAAACTGAGGGCCCTGGCTAGCCACGACAGTGCAGGATCCCAGGGGGAGGACCGCCGGGGGCGATTCCTGTGGGAGAGGGCATTCCTGTACCGGGAATGGACTGGTTCAGGGCGAACTGAATCTTGGAAAGTCGGGAGGCAGCTGGTGGTTCCCCAGAGGTACCGCCGCAAACTGTTGTTCTTGGCCCATGATATCCCCCTTTCGGGGCATCAGGGCATCCGGCGCACCAGGCAGAGGCTGCTGCTGAACTTTTACTGGCCCGGGGTCTTTGACGCTATCTGACAGTATTGCAGGACCTGTGACTCCTGCCAGAGGGTGGGGAAGGCCCGGGATAAGTGTAAAGCCCCTCTGAGACCTTTGCCTATCATAGAGGAGCCTTTCCAGAAGGTGGCCGTGGACATAGTGGGGCCCCTCAGCAGGGTGACCCGGTCAGGGAAGAAATACATCCTGGTGGTGGTAGATTTTGCTACGCGCTATCCCGAGGCGGTGGCCTTGTCCTCTATCGAGGCAGACACCATGGCAGACGCGCTGCTGACCATCTTCAGCAGAGTGGGGTTCCCCAAAGAGGTCCTTACAGACCAGGGGTCTAACTTCATGTCGACCCTGCTCCAGTGCTAGTGGGAGAAGTGTGGGGTCCGACACACCTGGGCCTCAGCCTACCACCCTCAGTCCAACGGGCTAGTGGAGAGGTTCAATGGGACCCTAAAGAGGATGCTGAAAACCTTTATGGACCAACACCCGCAGGACTGGGACAAGTATTTACCCCACCTGCTGTTCGCATATAGGGAACAGCAGGTGGGGTAAAGTGCCCCAGGAATCCACAGGGTTCTCCCTGTTCGAGTTGCTGTACGGAAGGAGGGTGAGGGGTCCCCTGGACTTGATGAGAGCCGAGTCGGAGGGAAAGGCCTCTCCCAATGGGGAATCTGTGGTAGAGTATGTACTGACTTTCCGGGAAAAGCTCGTGGAGCTCATGGGCTTGGCTAGGGGGAACCTAGCAAGGGCCCAGAGGAAGCAGAAGGTCTGGTACGACCGCTCAGCCTGTGCCCTCTCATATGCTACCGGGGATCAGGTGATGCTCCTCATCCCCGTGAGGAAGAACAAGCTGCAAGCGGCCTGGGACGGCCCCTTCATGGTCATCAGACAGGTAAACGAGGTGAACTATGTGGTGGAATTGTCCAACCGGGCTCACAGCCACCGGGTGTATCACGTCAACATGATGAAGCCGTACTGGGACAGGGAGAAGTTGGTGCTGGCTGTGTGTGGGCAGTGGGAGGAGAAGGGAGAGGACCCCCTGGTGGAACTCCTCCCTGAGACTGGGGCTAACCCCTCGCTAGAATCAATTCCCCTCTCAGACCAGCTAACCCCTGCCCAGCAGGTAGAGATCAGAGCCGTGCTGCATTCATACCGGCAGCTATTCTCCAGCCGGCCTGGGCTCACTAACCTGGCTGTCCACGGGTGGAGACAGGAACCAACCCTCCCATCAGGTGTTCTCCATTCAGGGTCACTGGGAAAACAGCCCAGGACCTGGAGAGAGAGGTCGGGGACATGCTGGCTTTAGGGGTGATCCAGCCGTCCGCCAGTCCCTGGGCCTCACCCGTGGTGCTGGTCCCCAAGAAGGACGGGTCGATCCGGTTCTGTGTGGACTATCGGAAGCTCAATGCCATTACCGTGTCCAATGCCTACCCCATGCCCAGGACTGATGAGATCTTAGACAAGTTGGGGGTGCCCGGTACCTCACTACCATGAATCTTACCAAAGGCTACTGGCAGGTGCCTTTGGACCCGGAGGCCAGGGCGAAGTCCGCCTTCACCATCCCAATAGGGCTCTTCGAGTGCCTGGTCCTGCCTTTCGGCCTCAAGGGGGCACCTGCCACCTTCCAGCGCCTGGTGGATCAGTTACTAAGGGGTATGGAGGGCTTTGCACTAGCGTATATTGACGATATCTGTGTCTTTAGCCAGACCTGGGAGGAACATGTGTCCCAGGTGAAGAGAGTGGTGGGTCGCCTCCAGGATGCAGGACTGACCATAAAAGCTGAAAAGTGCAAGGTGGGGATGGCAGAGGTTTTATACCTGGGCCACAAGGTGGGGGGTGGCCACCTGAAGCCGGAGCTGGCCAAAGTGGAAGCAATCAAGGCCTGGCCTGCCCCCCAGACTAAGAAGCAGGTCCAGGCTTTCATTGGGATGGCAGGGTACTACCGGAGGTTTGTGCCCCACTTTAGCTCCCTAGCAGCACCCCTCACGGAGGTGTGTCGAAAGGGAAAGCCGGACAAGGTGGTCTGGACTGAGCAGTGCCAGAGGGCTCTCTGTGCGCTGAAGGGGGCACTTATCCAGGGCCCAGTGCTGGTAAACCCGGATTTTAACAAACCCTTCCTGGTGTTCACCGACGCCTCGGACACAGGGCTGGGGGCGGTGCTGATGCAAACTGTTACTAAGGGAGAGAGACACCCCATTGTGTACCTGAGCAAGAAGCTGCTGCCCCGGGAGCAGCACTATGCGGCCATAGAGAAGGAATGCCTGGCCATGGTGTGGGCCCTTAAAAAACTGCAGCCATGTCTATTTGGGCGGCACTTCACCGTGCACACCGACCATTCGCCCCTGACGTGGCTGCACCAAATGAAAGGGGCTAATGCCAAGCTGCTGAGGTGGGCCCTGCTCCTCCAGGGTTATGACATGGAGGTGGTCCATGTGAGGGGGAGTGCCAATGTTATAGCGGATGCTTTAACATTGGCACTCTGGCTAAGTGACCCTGCTCCGTTCAGACTCGAAGGGGGGAAAGATGTGACAAAGTGGGGGGGTTTCTTGTTTTCTGTGGAGTTTCAATGGTTTGCATGCGGAGGGGGTGGGACTCAGTTTCCCTGGGTGTTACTGGTTTAACGAGGTGAGGGGAGAGGGAGTGTGTCCGGAGGATGGATACCCCAGCGACCGGTGACCTTGGTGACCTGGTGACCCGGAGGCCCAGCTGAGGAGACTGCAGCCGGTTCTGGCCAGTGGGAGGACAATGGGCTGCAGAGTGAGGACCCAGTGACCTAACCAGCCGGTTCCAACCAGAGGACAGAAGCAAGGAGAGGAGGCCCCAGTTTACAACCCTGTTTACCTGGAGAGAAGACAATGGACAGAGGCAGAGGCGGGGCCGCGGCCGGTGATTTCAGATGCCCAGCTGGGAGCAGGGGGGCTCTGGGCTGGAGAGGGGGAGCAGGCAGAGCCCACCTGGATGCAGGGAGACTGGGATATGCTGTGCTGAGGGAGGCCAGGCCTGAGGTTCAGAGAGTTTCCTGTGCTGTGTTCAACTCTCAATAAACCCTCCTGTTTCATGCTGGCTGAGAGTCACTCCGGTCTAGAGAACAGGGTTGCATCAACCCCTTCGGGGATGGAGGCCCCGGGGGTCCAGAGCGAGTGGACTCCCTGAGGGGGCCCACGGCAGAGACAGACGTGCTAAGGCTCCGAGAGGTGTGGCTCCAGGAGGTGGAGGGGCCTGAACCCGAGAGAGAGTGGACCCCCAAGAAGGGCTGTCTCACTAAAAGGGGCACCCCCCACGGACTGCACAGAGCCAAGAGTGTGCACGATCTGTGAGTCCGTGACACCTCTCAATAACTCTCACTACTTTTCTTAACTAATAAACTTTAGGTAGTGTCCTATAGAACTGGCTACCAGCATTGTCTTGGGTGTAATATCTAGAGAACCAGTTGCTGTGATGTGATGTGATTTTTGGGGTAGGTGACCATTTTATCACCCAGTCCAGTTTCTGTGGCAAGACTGGAGAGTCTAAGGCAGGGGTCGGCAACCTTTCAGAAGTGGTGTGCCGAGTCTTCATTTATTCACTCTGATTTAAGGTTTCGCGTGCCAGTAATACATTTTAATGTTTTTAGAAGGTCTCTTTCTATAAGTCTATAATATATAACTAAACTAGTGTTGTATGTAAAGTAAATAAGGTTTTTAAAATGCTTAAGAAGCTTTATTTAAAATTAAATTAAAATGCAGAGCCCCCCTGACCGGTGGCCGGGACCCGGGCAGTGTGAGTGCCGCCGAAAATCAGCTTTCGTGCCACCTTCGGCACACGTGCCATAGGTTGCCTAACCCTGGTCTAAGGGGACTGTCTGGGACTCCATGATCAGACTCGTATAGTGATCCAGGAGTCCATGTTTGTTACTGGCTTGGTGAAATCTATAGAACATGCCACCAGCTTGGGGGGGGGGTCTTCTTTTCTGAGAGTTGCACTCATGGTCGAGATCCACTCTAGACAGTGCCACAGATGACCCAGCAGGGGACGCAGACACCTCTGAGCAGAGGAAGGGAGCTCCTGGGGACAGGGCTTCACCAGGCTGAGCTCCAGACCTTGTCCTGAGGTGGGGAAACTGAGGCACAACCAGCAAGGTGGCACAGACCCCACTCCCTACCCCAGCATCTGAATTTCAGGCTGAGCTTCAGCCAGATCCCTCCTTGAAGAAGTTGGCCACAGCGCTGCAAACTCCATCAGGAGGGCTGCAGGGGAAGATTTCTGTGGGAGGGGGGATTCCTGTACTGGGAGTGGGGTCCCAGGGGAAAGTTGAACTGGGAGGATTAGGAAGCAGCTAGTGGTCCCCCAGAGGTACCACCACAGGCTGCTGGACCTGGTCTGGGATGTCCCTCTCTCAGCACACCAGGGGATCCAGCGCACCCAGCAGAAGCTGCTGCTGACCTTCTATGGGCTCCGAGTCTCGTGCAGCCCTGCAGGTCCTGTGACTCCTGCCAGAGGGCAGGGATAAGGGTAAAGCCACCCTGAGACCCCATCACAGGAACCTTTTCCGAAGGCGGCTGTGGACATAGCAGGGTCCCTCAGCAAGGTGACCTGGCCAGGGGAGACATACATTCTGGTGGGGGCAGAGTTTGCTGCCCGGAGGTGGGGGCTCTGGTGTCCATCAAGGCAGGGCAGGGTTCTTCAGTGATGTCCTTGCAGAGCAGGGGTCCAATTTCATGTCAGCCCCAATCTGGGGCTTGTGGGAGAAGTGCGGGGTCTGGCACCCCTGGCCTTGGTGTATCCCCCTCAGTCCAACAGGCTGGTGGGGCGATTTAATGGGACCCTGAAGATGGTGCTGAGGATTTTTATGGACGAGCACCTGCAGGACAGGGAAAAGTATTTACCCCACCTGCTGTTTGCATACCGCGATAGGCCCTAGAAATCCATGCGGTTCTCCCCTTTCAAACGGCTGTATGGGCAGAGTGTGAGGCCCTGGCAGGAAACAGAAGGTCTGGTATGACTTCACGGGGCGTGCCCACTCCGGTGGCACCGGGAACCGGGGAGGGTTATCGCCCCCGTGCAGAGGAATAAGCTCCAGGGCACCTGGGATGGGCCCTTCAAGGTCATCAAGTGGCTGAATGAGGTGAACTCCGTGGTGGAGCTGTCTAGCCATGTCCACAGCCGTACTGGGACAGGGAGAGGCTGGTACTGGCTGTGTGTGGGCAGTGGGAGGAGCAGGAAGAGGGTCCCCTGGTGGGTCTCTTCCCTGAGACAGGGGCCAACCTCCCACTGAAATCAATCCCGCTCTCTGACCAGCTAACCCCTGCCCAGCAGGCAGAGATCAGAGAGATGCTGCATTCCTACCAGCAGCTGTTCTCCAGCCGGCCTGGGCTCACTAACCTGGCTGTCCACTGGGTGGGGACAGGAACCACCCTCCCATCAGGTGTTCCCTGTTCAGAGTCACAGAGCCCAGGCCCGAGAGAGAGAGGTCAGAGACATGCTGGCTTTAGGGGTGATCCAGCCATCCACCAGCCCCGGGGCCTCACCTGTGGGGCTGGTCCCCAGGAAAGACGGGTCGATCCGGTTCTGTGTGGACTATCGGAAGCTCAATGCCATCACCGTGTCTGGTGCCTGCCCCATGCCTAGGCCAGACGAGCTCCTAGACAAGTTGTGGGGGGCTCGTTACCTCACCACCATGGACCTCACCCAAGGCTACTAGCGAGAGGCCAGCGTGAAATTTGCCCTTTGGGGTTCTGTGAGTTCCTGGCCCTGCCTTTCGCCCTCAAGGGGGAACCTGCCACCTTCCACCGCCTGGTGGGTCAGTTACTGAGGGGGATGGAGAACTTTGTCCTGGAGTACATTGATGCTAGCTGTATCCTTAGCCAGCCCTGGGAGGACCATGTGTCCCAGGTGAGGAGGGGGCTGGGCTGCCTTAGGAGGCAGGACTGAATGCAAAATGGGGATGGCCGAGGTGTCGTACCTGGGCCACAAGGTGGGGAGCAGTCGTGTTCGGCCAGAGCCAGCCAAGGTGGAGGCGATCAGAGATTGGCCTGCTCCCCAAACCAAGATACAGCCCCAGGCCTTTAGCAGGATGGTGGGGCACTGCCAGAGGCTTGCACCCCACTTTAGCTTCCTAGCAGATCCCGTCACTGAACTACAAGAAGCATGAGCCAGATGGGGTGGTCTGGAGCGAGCAGTGCCAGAGGGCGATCTGGCTCTAAGCCAGGCCCCGTGCTGGTAAACCCGTAGTGTTCACAGATGTGCTGGCTGAGCGTGACTGCAAGGTGGGGGTGCAGTGCTCCCTTTGGGGGTGCCAGATTCCCTCAGTTGTCCGATGCGGGCGGACTCGCTGCAGGGAGCTTGTGCTGTGACCCAGGGGTGCTGAAGGCTCCAAGGCTCAGTCCCAGGAGGCGGGGAAGCCAAGTGACCAGCCCTAGGGGAAGAGTGTGACCCTGAGGAGGGATGACACACTGAAAGCTCCTCCCAGGGACTGTTTCAGAGCTGTCCCTCACACTGGGCCTGTGGCTCCGGGACGGGACCCCTCAGCCCAGGGACCCTGCAACCAGCAGCTAAGGTCTGCACAGTCCCCACTTGGTAGCTGTTTCCCTGGGCTCTCAGGCTTGTCTGGGTACAGCCTGCCCTCGGGGCCAGCTCCCTGCTCTCCCTAGCCACAGAGAGAGGCACTGCCGACCTCCTCCCTGCAGCTCCCTTCTGCCCTCAGCTACCTGGCGTTCTACCAGCCCCACCGTTCCTGCCCATGGAGCGTCACCCTTCAATTAGCCCTTCTTGCTGCCTGCACCTCCTCCGGGGGCCCCCGGCCACCTTAACCTCTTCAGGGCGGGTGGGGGATGAACACCTTGTCGATCCCCCACCATCGCAGGGGCCCCTTGTCTCTCCTGCTCTCCACCTGTGGCCCACCCCACTTTGGTCTCCTGAGACTGAAACGCTTTGGGCTGGAACAGGTGGCTGGGCTCAGCACTGGGGCCAGGGCAGCGGCTCTGGCGTATGCTGCCCGGGGGCTTGGACTGGCTGAGCCATGGGTCCTGCCAACCATAAACCCTACGCACCTGCAAATCCCCGAGTATTCCCCCAGCCGCTGGGGCAGGTTTGGCCAGGCTGGCCCCTGCTCCCTGGGGTGGGGGTGGGGAGCTGCCCCCAGGGAAGGCAGGTGGCATTTCCAACAAGGGGGTGACTTTTGGGGGGTCCCAGGAGCCCTGTCCTGTGGGGCTGCTGTGGCAGGGGCCCCAGCCAGTGCAGCCCATATTGTAGGCTCCAGCAACGCTCCGTATGGGATGGGAGTGTCTCTCTCCACAGCCTCCCTGAGTGGACTGGGCTTTGCTGCCATTCCTGAGACCATGGGCTGTGTGCGGGGGGGGGGGGGGGGGGGGAGGGGGGGGTGGCTCCTTCGTCTTGATTTGCCCACCCAGCCCAATGCTGCAGCCAGGCCATAGGGAGAAGCTCCTGCTCCCCAGTGGGCATTTGGCCAGCCCTTTGCCCCGGTGGCACTGCTCCAAAGGAAGACCGCAGCCTCTGTCTCAAAGTCCTTACCTCTCCCACACAGTTCCACCCAGCTTCCACTTGCCCTCTTTAGCCTGGGGTGCCCCCATAACACCGTCCCCCCCAGGAGCTGATCTCCCCCGCACCCCCCGCCCGGGGCTCCCTACTCAGCCCTCAGCTGTAACACCCAGGGCAGTAGCAGGCTCATTAGCCTCTTTGCATGGTGCAGCAAGCAGAGGGGGATGGCAAGCTGCCTGGGTGAGCCAGGGTGACAGGCCTGGCCTACAGCAGAAAAGCTCTTACCCCCACGCTGGGTCATCCCAAGGCAGGGGCCAGGCCAGGCACCAGCACCCCAGCATGGACCAGGGCCCCAAAGGGCATGTGCTCCAGGGGAGGCCAAGTCTGCAGTCCAAGCCCTCTGCCTTCCCAGGGCTGTCGGGTCAGCCCCCCAGCTGGTGGAAATGCCCGTCGCCAGAGAGAGCACAGAGACCCCGGGACACCGGCTCCCCACAGTCATGGGCAGGGCTAGTGAAGCCCAAGGAAGGAGGTTCCCTTGGATTTGCCCATGAGCTCCCAGCCCCACAATGCTCTGCAAGCGGCACAGGCAGTGAGGTGGGAACCCGGAGCTGGTGGCACACACAAGTGGTTGGGCTTATCTCTCCTCACAAGGCTCTGTGGCCAGCCACAGGCATCTTCTGCAGGAAGCAGAGCTCTGCCCAGAGGAAATGAGGTGCAGAGGGGGCCGGGTTCCCAGAAACGAAGCACAGAAGTGAGAAACTGTGCTGGACTGGCCAGCGCAGCCCTACTGGTGATCCCCTGTGATCCCCTGGCACCCCAATATTCACCACTGTGAATATGTTTTGTACAAAGTATGCCTTGTGAGTAGGGCCCTACCAAATTCACAGCCATGAAAAACACATCACGGACCATGAAATCTGGCCTCCCCCTGTGAAATCCATCCTTCCGTGTGCTTTTACCCTGTATGGTACAGATTTCACAGGGGAGACCAGCATTTCTCAAACTGGGGTTCCTGACCCAAAAGGGAGTTGCAGGGGGGTCATGACGTTATTCTAGGGGGGTCGTGATATTGCCACCCTTACTTCTGCGCTGCCTTCAGAGCTGGGCAACTGGAGAGCGGCAGCTGTTAGCCGGGTGCCCAGCTCTGAAGGCAGCTCCCTGCCAGCAGCAGTGCAAAAATAAGGGTGGTGATACCGTACCATGTCACCCTTACTTCTCTACTGCTGCTGGCGGCAGCGCTGCCTTCAGAGCTGGGATCCTGGCCAGCAGCCGCCGCTCTCCAGGCAGCGCCCTGCAAGCAGCAGTGCAGAAGTACGGGTAGCAGTACCACAACCCCCCCGGACAATAACCTTGCAAACCCCCCCCCCAACTCCTTTTTGGGTCAGGACTCCACAATTACAACGCTGTGACATTTCAGATTTAAATAGCTGAAATCATGAAATTTATTATTTTTAAAATCCTATGACTGTGAATTTGGTAGGGCCCTTAGCCTGGGACCATCACTTCCCCCCTGTTCAGTCTTTATTCGTCAGGTGTTTCCAGGTGTGTTGTTGTCGGGAGGGTGAGGTCCCGCCATGTTGTCATTTCCCCCCTTTTAGATCTCCCCCACACACACACACCCACTTGCTGGAAAGCTCTTTTGCTGTGACCTGGGTCAGACAGTTCCCATTGTGCAGTGCTATCTCGGAGGGGTTTCTATTGTACTCCTGCCTGACCATGCTGGGGGCTCTGCCTGTCTCCAGCACTCCGGACCCTGAGCTACCACCACCACCTGGGATCCCCGATCGACTCAAGCTTCACGGAGGGGTGAGAACCCAGCTCTCTCGATCTCTCTCTAGGTGTAGCCTTCTGACCCTGACTTGTGTGATCAGTGATAGTTTTCTAAACCTGACTTTTATAATCAAGATTAAGTTAGATTTACTATTATCACTGTTTTGTTTGTTTGACTCCCCTCTGGTTATTACCTGGCAATAAATAACTTTCATGATTAAGCTGGTTACTTCTCTCTCTTTCTCTCTCTCTCTTGTGGGTGTTTTTTAGTTTCCTCATTCACTCTGCAGCAACGCTCCTCGTACCTCAGCTTAAAGATCCCCGCAGCGCCCAAAAACCCTGTGGGGTTTGCTCATCCAGTGGGTTACCCACCAGAACAATTGTAATGTGAAAGTGGGGCTAGGGACGTGCTGAACCTGGGACATAGGCGGGTGGCAGCAGTTCTCTGTTAATGTGTGTGTGTGTTCGTCTGATTCTGGAGCTGGAAGAGCCCAGCCCTGGGGAACCGAAGTCCTGCAGGGTAGCTCCACTGGGGGGAACTTGCAGCAGGAGGAGTAGCGAACACAAGTGACACAAGCAGCACATTGAAAGAATTTCAGAACCCCCCCCCCCCAGAAGAGTAACCCTAATCAATGAGCGTACCCCAAAGTAACAGGCAAAGCTGGTAACAGCACAGAGCCAGGGGCTGGGTGGGCAGCTCCGGGCTGAGGCTGTCGCTGCTCAGGGTGGCTGTTACACTCAATGGAGGGTGTTATTGGCTGGTTCCGGGGGGACATCCGACCAACCCAGAGGCACTAGGAGGGGTCGGCACCCCCCGGCCAGGGGGCATCTGTACCCTGCTGCTAGCCACCTCACAGGGGTGACACTGGGGCCCGGTCCAGCTGGTCTGGGTTATGAGCCATCTCCTGGTCCCTTGCTGGCTGCTCCCCAAAGCTCCCCAGCCCCAAGGCGTTGGCCTGTGGCCGGAGGTCGGCCTGCCAAGACGAGGCCTTTGGGGTGGGCGTTGTCCAGCCTCAGAGCTGTGCCGCACAGAGCCCAGTGCCCTGTGGCAGGCAGGTGATGGGAGCAGGCCCCGGTAGCCCTGGGGCAGGTGGTCACTGGTCGAGAGCAGGCAGATGCTGCGATGGACCCTGGGGAGGAGACCCTGGGCACTGGGGGAAGGGCCTGGAGATCCAGCGGCCCACCCAGCACTAACCTCCATCCAAGGGCAGCTCTGTGTCCCACCCGTGCCAGGCAGCCCACAACACCTGGGCAGGAGGGGTCCTGTCTGGACGGGGCAGGGGGTGGCGAGTACCTGGGGACCCTTTTAGATTCCTCATGCAGGCCACAGGGTGGCCCTTTGTCCATGCACCCAGAGCCCCCATGAGTCTTGGGGGGCAATGGATACGCCCTGCACTGGTGCCCCAGCCATGCCCCCGATCTGCCCTCTCTGGGCCCCGGGGGGCAGAGATCAGCCACAGTGCAGGGCGTCAGTCCCTGACGAGTGCTGGCGGCTGGGAGCAGGGCAGATGTAGAGCCCTGCACAGTGACGCGCGGGGGAGGGGGGCAGCATGGGGTGTGGGATCCTCTGGGAACCTCCCTCCCTGCCATGATCCAGGGCTCTTAACACCCCCGCAGCAGGACCCTCGAGGCCGATACACCCCCCGGCCCCAGAGATCCAGCCCCATGTACCCTGTCCCCCCGGCCAGCACCAGGACAGGGGGCAGGTCGAAGGGAAGCCACGGGAGGCCGTGAGGGGCAGAGACCCCACCCAGCAGAGGAGCCCTGAGCTGCTGCAACCTGGGCCGCTTGTGGACACTGAGGTTTCCTGGGGGGCAGGAAGTGTTTGGAACTTACGTCAGTTGCTATACCTGGCCCTGCTGGAGAAACCAAACCTGCCCCACCCACTGCATCGCGGCGAGGGGCTCCCCACAGCATCTCGTATTGGCTCCTGGGGCCCAGGAACGGGGCGTGGCCACCCCCCCTCAGGGGATATAGGGCCAGGGAGCGAAGGGACGATGCGACGCGACTACCTGGGAGGCAAGATGATCGCAGTGCTGCTGCTCCTCTCCCTGCTTGCGGGGGCGACTGGTAGGAGCCGGGGTGCCTTGGAGGGAAAACAATGCCTAAGGGATGGGAGATGAACCCAGGTGTCCAGGGAAGGGGCCCGAGCCCCCAGCCTGAGATGGGGCAGAGGGGTGAGGACAGGCCATTAGCCCCGAGCACCCAGGCTGGGTCCCCACCACACCCCTTCGCCTGCTAGCTCCCGTCAGCACCCCCTCTGCTTAGATCATCGCAGTCTCCATCACCCCCTCCTGCCACTCCCCTCTGATGTCCCTCCCCTCCGGGCTCCTCGCCCCCCCCCCATTCACTCCAGCCTCCCCCTGCGGTTCCCCCCAATTGTGTCTCTCTTCCCTATTTCCAGCACTGGGCTAGCAGGAGCTGCAGTTCAGGACTGAGGGGAACCGGCAGACCTGGGGGGGAGCTTAGGGCTGGGCTAGCAGGGGCTGTGGGTCGGGAGTGAGGAGCACCAACAGAGCTGGGGGGGAGTCCAGGGCTGGGCTAGCAGGGGGCTGTGGGTCAGGGCATCAGCAGAGCTGTGGGGGGCCCTTCATTCTGCCAGTTCTCTCCCCTTCTAGCCCTGGCCCTGCCGGGGGAACCCCCCGAGTGCCTGCAGGGCCCCGAGTTTTGGTGCCGGGACGTGGCCACAGCAGCCCAGTGCGGCCGACTGCAGTTTTGCCTGGAGTACGACTGGGACGAGCTGCCTGAGGTGAGCGACCTGGTGCCTCCAGGGGGCTGGGCATGGGGGCTTCGGTGCCTCCCGACTGGTGCGGGTTGGGGTGGGACCGGTGGGCACCTACGGGCTTATTCCCATCCCTCCGAGACCCCAGCGCAGGCTACTGCCCTTAGGGGGGCCCACAGTACACCCCTGGGGGGCCCTGATTCACCCCCTGCCAGCTCCAGAGTCCAAACCCCCACTGCCCCAGAACCCCACACACCCGGGAAGGTGGCCCCTGCGGACGGGTTGGCAGGATGTGTTGGGAGGCACTGACCTGGCTGCTGTGTCCCGGCACAGGGCGCTGACGAGCGGCACCCCTTGGTGAAGTGCTGGGTGTGCAACAAAGTCATCAGAAAGCTGAAGAAAATGGTGTCCAACACGCACAACACAGTAAGGACCCCTTGCCGGGTAGCGAGTGTGCAAAGGGGGATAGAGTGCACGTGCCAAGGAGGGGGACCTAAGAGTGAGTGTGCTAGGGTGGGCATGTGCAAGGGAGCCTGTGAGAGTGGCAGGGCACGTGCCAGGTGGTGTGTGTGTGGGTGAACACATGCAAGGGAGAGTGCAAGGGCGGGTGGGTATGTCTGAGGGAGTGTGCCAGGGCGGGTGGGAGCGTGCAAGGGTGGGTGGGTATGTCTGAGGGAATGTGTGATGGCAGATGGAAGCGTGCAAGGGTGGGTGGGTATATCTGCAGGAATGTGTGAGAGCGGGTGGAAACATGCGAGGGTGGGTGGGTATGTCTGAGGGAGTGTGTGAGGGAGGGTGGAAGTGTGCAAGGGGGTGGGTATGTCTGAGGGAGTGTGCGAGGGTGGGTGAGCATGTGCGAGGGTGGGTGTGCACCAGGCCCCAGCCAGTGCCTGCTCAACGCTCTCCTGCCATCCCCCAGAGCAGCGTGGCGATGGCCGTCAAGAAGATCTGCTCCACCTTCCCCTTCAGCTGGGCAGGCAAGTGCCACCGGGTGGTGGACCAGTACGTGCAGCCCATCGAGGAGGGGCTGGCCCAGGACCTGGAGCCCCGCGACATCTGCGTCTCCATTGGCATGTGCAAGAGCCAGAGCCACCCAGGTGAGGGGGGCTGCCCCTGAGCCCACCGCGCCCGGCTGGGCAGATCCCTGGGGGGCTGGGTCCAGCGTGCTGGGAGCTGAGCACTGGGCTGGCTCTGTGGGGCCCCTGGCTCCAGGAGGGCAGAGCTGGGGTCTCCCCTGCAGCTCCCGCCCCCTCCCACCAGGGATCAGGTCTGGGGGTACCAAAGTCAGGGCGTGTGCCAGGGTCCCACCTCCCCCAGCCTGGCCCATGGGTGCCCCCTGCTCCCACCTGGGCTGGGAACCCAGCAGGGGGAGGGGGATGTACCACTGCTGTCAATGGAGGGGGAGGGGGCTTGCTCCTGGGCCATAGGAGCTGTGGGGTCACCCAGCCCCAGCCCTGCGGCCAGGCTGCTGCCCTCTGGTGCCCCCAGTTGGTCACTGGGTCCCTGCTGCCCAGCACCTCCCCCCAAGCTGCTCCTCCATCCTGTCTCCCTGACCCCTGCCTGGCACCAAGCCCCCACCCCAATCTGCTTCCCTGGAACACCCAGCCAGGCTGAGGGTGCCCCCACGTGGCGCCCCCGGGGGAGATGCCAGGCCCACCCTGCGGGGATGGTGCCCAGTCCCGAATCACCCAAGGGAGCCCCAGGGTCTGTCTGCGCCCAGCAGCCTGGTGTGAGGGTCTCTGGGAGATCCAGCCGGGCTGGGGGATGCTGCACCCACCTGGCTCCATGCTCCCACAGGCCTGCAGCTGGCTCCCAGGGGGCGGCCAGTCTGGGAGCTGCAGGAGGGGAGGCTGACGGGGGAGCCTCAGGCAGGAGACGGCACGTGCCCCCTGTCTGCCCCCGGGAACGATGGTTCAAGCCCTCAGGCCCAGCCCCTGATCCGGCCCACACAAGCGCTGGGGAGGGGAGTCACCACCTGTGGCCCCTTCTCACTGACTCGAGGCTAGTGCCCCGAGCTGTCACCCCTCAGGCCCCCGCCACTGCTGCCTGACCCCCCCCACCCCGGACTTTCCCAAGACCCACCCCGTGCCGCGAAGGGCCCTTGGCTGTGCCCACAACCATCTCCAGCCCACGAGGGCACTTGAGACCAGGGAGCGCTCAGGGCTGGGCAGCGCCGCCCACATCAAAGGAGCCGCTCTGAAGAAAAGCGATTTCACAAGAGTGGCAGCTGCGGAAGTGGGTGCAGTGCCCCCCCCCCCCCAGGAATGTGCTAACCCCCCCCCCCCACAGGGATGGGGAACCAGGGGGAGTTAAAGGGGCTCAGCGCGGCAACCCCATGGGCGGATCTCCAAGGCTCTGGCCGGGCCCAGCCAGTCTCCTTCCAGGGGGTTGTCAGCACAGAGCACCTCCCAGTCTGACCCACAGGCCCCACTCCGGGCTCCGCTCGCAGCCACTATGCGCCCCCTCTGGGGAGGCACAGACCGCGTTGGATTCCCAGCCCTCCTGTGAGGGGCGTGTGGGGCCAGGGCTCTGCCAGCTGCAGCCAGGAGGAAGGGGGCTCAGCCCATCTCTGCAGAACCTCCTGTGCGGGCCCCCCCCCGAGCTCTGCGCACCCACTTCCCACAACCTCTCCCCGGGCCCCAGCCCCCTCGCGCCCGACCCCATGGGCAGCACTGGCCCAGTGCATGTCACTCTAGTGGCCGGCCCCTGTCACGACACCAGCCAGCTGCTTGCTGCGCCCGGAGGGAGTTGCACCCTTAGCTCAGGCGCGAGCAGCTGGGCGCTGACGGCCCTGGGTTCGATTCCTGCAGGGGGATGCAGGGTCTGTGGTCCTGGCTGTGAGCAGCTGGGGGGCTGGGCCCTGGCTGAAATAACACCCATATTCTCCATGGTCTCCAGGGTGGAAGGTTCCTGGCCTGCGCCAGGCTCCGGCTACAGAGAGCCCCGCGGAAGCCAGGGGACCAGGTGAGGACAGGGCCGGGGGGATGGGATGGGCCAAAGATGGGGGACAGAGAGTGACACTGACTAGGTGAAATGGGGGCGGGGGAAGGGCAGGTGGTGGGAGACTGATGCCAGGGTGATGAGCGTGATGGACAGATCCCTGGGGGGCAGCACTAGGGGGGAGGGGTAGAGTCACAAGCTTCATGGGGTTCTGGGGTCTATCTGCCCTGACCAAGGGCTGGGCACTGAGTGAAGCGCGGGGCCCGGGGCTGGGAAGCCCTGGCCGATCTGGGCTCAAGTTGGGGGATTTCTGTGCCCCCTGGGCAGGGACCAGGGGCCCTCAAGGCAGGTCCTGGACGGGCAGTGGCAGGGCAAAGCTCCCCCGTCCTGCCATGGCCACGGATTCCAGTCCTAGTCCAGACGCCTTCTCCCTAGGCCAGCCAGGCACCCTGGGGCAGTGCGGAGCTGGGGCCCCTAGTGCTGGCTGGTCCTCCCCTGCCCCCAGAAGGCCGAGGCCTGCCTGGCCCACAACCCACCCTGGCCCACAACCCACCCCAGTGCCTGGGGCAACTGAACCAGCTTCTGGGGGCGCAGGGGACGCCCAGCCCAGGGGGGCATGAGGACCACCTCTCCTCCCCCCTGCCCAGGGAGCCCTGGAGGAATGTGCTGTACCCCTGGGATGGGGCACACGTAGCCAGGGCAGGGTCACCTGAGGCCCCAGAGAGCGGCTGGGCTCTTGGGGAAAGGGGTGTCCCCTAATAGCTCTTCTGTCTGTCTGGCTTGGGTCAGGCTCCCCCATTCCCTGCACTGAGTCTGTCTATGTGTCCCTCACTGGCCTCTCTCTCCTCCTCAGATGGCGCGTGAGCCAGGGCAGAACAGAGCCCCTGCTGTGCCCAGAGCTCCGGCAAGAGGGGCTGCCCCCAGCTGTGACACCCGCCCGGGAACTGGCCTTTCAATAAAGTTTCTGCTTGCAGCAATCGAGACGTGGGCTCCTCTCTGTGCCTTGCGCCCCCAGCCTGTGGGTGCAGGTCTTGCCGCTCAGCCGCCAGGCAAATAACCGGGGGGGGGAGGGCGCGGGCAAATGCACAGCAAAACTCTACTTCTCCCCCCCCGGGGGCTGCCCTCTGCCCCGAGCTCCCAGGGGCTCTCCCATGCAACACCCTGCACCCGCCCCATGTCCCCCCAGAGCTCTATGCCAGCTCAGCCTCCCCAGGGCACCCGCTGCCCTGGGATCTCCCATCCAGCCTGGCTGAGCGATCCATGGGGTGCCCGGACCCCTGCCTGGGGGTCGGAGCTGGGTCTCAAGGCGATTCTGTATTGGGGGGCTGGGCACAATCTGTGCTGCCCACTGTCACCCGTCAGGGGCCCCCTCAGGATCAGGAACAACGTCCCCACCCCCGGCGTGGCCTGGAGCCGTTGGCTGCCAAGAACCGGCCCCCGAGGGCCCTTGTGCCGCCAGGAGAGGCCAAAGCCAACAGCCCGAGCACCTGAGCACACAGCGCCATGCCCCCATGGGCAATGTCAACATGCCCCAGGTGGGGCAGGTGAGGGCCTGGGCCCCCATCAGGGGGGCGGGTGACGGCAGCAGGAGCCCAGGACTCCGTGGCGCCAGCCTACCCTTCCCGCAGGCCTGGGGGCAGGTGCCCTGGGCTAGGCACTGACTGCCTGGGGGCGCGTCGGGCCAATCGAGGGGCCCAGCGGGGGAGGGGCAGGCTGTATGCGGACTGGGGGGGGGATTCGCACTTGCCAAACGAGTGACCTCATTTCACTGCCCCCACCCCCCGCAAACAGCCCCCAGCCCTCAGCAAAGGACAAACCGGCGACTCCCCCCGGCCCAGCCTGGCGGTGAATGGGCCACTCGGGGCTGTTTGCTCAGCTGCACCAGCCTCCGAGCGGGCGGGGCTGGATCCTGATCTAGGACCAGGCATCTGGCCCTGCTTGGTCCAACCCCCACTCCCGGTCCAGAGCCCACCAGCCTCCCTGAGGCCTTGTGCAGCCCGGGGCTCTGACACAGGGAGCCCCACGCCAAGTGGCACTGGCACAGGCACAAGGCATGGGGGTCTGGTCGCACGCCCCACATTTTGGGGGATGCCAGGCCTGGGTTCAGCCACAGACTGAGCCCTGAGCGCACTGGCTGGATCACATGAGCGTCAGGTCCCCATTGATCACCACAGACAGAAACCTGAGTGAGACTCCAAACGGCACCTTACAGGGCTGAGCTGTGGGGGGAGCCCAGGGCTGGGATAGCAGGGGCTGCAGATCGGGAGTGAGGTGCACTGGCAGAGCTGGGAGGCCCAGGGCTGGGGTAGCAGGGGCTGCAGATCGGGAGTGAGGTGCACTGGCAGAGCTGGGAGGCCCAGGGCTGGAGTAGCAGGGGCTGCAGATCGGGAGTGAGCATAGGCAGCGAGCATGGGGCCTGTGCTCCATCAATATTCAGGAACATGGGCCCGGCTCCACCAATGTTTGGGCTTATATTTAATCAGAGCCATCCCGTCCATAGGACAGACCAGGGCAACCACCCTGGGCCCCGCGCTTCGGGGGGCCTCACACCTCAGGAGGCCGTGGAGTCCAGGGCAGCCTGGGGGATCAGCAGGGGCCTGGCGCCAGCAGCAGCAAGTGACCTGGCCCCACGCCACCCTTTCCCCCAAGCCTCTGCCCCCGCCCCACCTCTTTCTGGCTTCTGCCCCCTCCCCGAGCGATGCCGGGAGCCGGAGGGGCGAAGCAAAGTGGGGCAGGCTGGGGCCAGCTCACTTGCTGCTGCCAGCACCAGGCCCCCCGCTAATCCCTCAGGCCACCCTGGATGTGGACCCCACATCCCCCTGAAGCGTGCGGCCCCCCAAAGCGCGGGGCCCGGGACTGTTACCCTGATTAGTCCTATGGACGGGATGGCTCTGCTTGGACCCATTCTGGGCACCCCCAAAAATTATACAAACCTGGTGCCCGTGGGAGTGAGGGGCACCGGCAGAGTTGGGGGGCCAGGGCTGGGATAGCGGGGGCTGCAGATCGGGAGTGAGGGGCACCGGGGCTGGACCCCAGCTGAGTACTTTTGCCTCTTAGCCACTCATTTTGCTGAGTTTAATCCAAGCCCCACCCCTGTTCCTCCAGGGGGATCCTGGGCACAGTCCCATTGGCCGGGCCGGGCCCCCCCCTCGCCCAGCATGGCTATAAAAGGGGCACGGGATGCGGGTGCTCGAATCCTTGAACTCAGCATGGCTGGGTCCCGGCTCCTTCTGCTTGCCCTGCTCTGCGGAGGCTCAGGTAGGAACAGCCACCGGGACTGGGCTGCCGCCCTCCACCCCTATGCTGCCTGGGGCAGGGAATCGGCCCCACGAATCCAGCCAGTATGGTGCATGGCCCCGGGCTGAGAGGGGAGCGATGGGCACATGAGGAGAGCCCCTGATGGGGGCGTCTGCGAGGCGGGGGGACCCCTCACACGGCAAGGCCTGGGGGCAGAGATGTCTGAGCCATGGGGAGTGGGCTGTGGGGGACCCAGCCGGGCCCCTGGGGGAGCGATGAGACGAGACCTCATGGGCCTTCCTGCCCCAGGCTGGTGGAGATGGGACAGGGCTGGTTCTCTCAGCTCTGCCCTCCAGGCCTGGATCTCCTCCCCAGCGATGGGCGCATGGGGTGGAGGCAGGAGGGACCCTTCCACGAAGTCCTTCGCTCCCCACAATGGGCCAGAGCTGCTCCTTGGACCCGGGGCAGACCCCTGCATCTCCGCCCCATGTGCAGCGCCAGGGTGCCACCGGGTCGCTGTGGGACTAACCCAGAGCCCAGAGGGGCAGCTGTAGCCCAGACATGGGAGAGCTCAGAGTGTAAGAGTCCAGGGGACAGGACTAGGACTCCTGGGTTCTCTCCTCAGCCCTGGGAGTGGAGGGGGGTATAGTGGTTAGAGCAGGGGGGACAGGGGCTGGGAGACAGGACTCCTGGGTTCTATCCCAGCTCTGCTGCTCACTCTGGATAACTTCACTTTCCTGTGCTGTACCTCAGTTTCCCCATCTGTAAAAGGGGCTAATGCTGCTGGCCCACCTTGAGTAAGCACTTTGAGATGCAGCGACCTCTAGAAGGGCGACTCTGGCTGTGGGGAGAAAAACCTCTGCTGCCAGACCTGGTCCCCTGGTTTTGACGGCGCCTTTCACTGACATCCCGCAGCTCAGTTGCCGTTCTGTGGCTGGTGTCGGCTTTGCAGGCATGGACCGGCCAGCTCAGCCACAGGCTCTTTGCTGTCCCAAAATGGAGCATCCCCTTTGGAAACATGTCCTGCCTTTGACACTGTCACGTGGGTGGGGAATTCAGCTGAGGCTGGTGGAAGATGTGGAGCCAGAGAGCGCTCCCAGCCGGGGCAGATCGCCGCCTCGCGTGCTGGTTTTCTGCCATGGCCGCTCGGGCTGGGTCTCCGCAGGGGCCTTTCGTCAGGAACTCAGGCAGTTTGGGGGATCCAAACTCATGCTTCAGGGCACAGGGGTCAGGAAGGGATTCTTAGCGCTGTGCCCAGCGCCCCTCCCCCAATGTATCCAGCATTGGCTGCTACTGGGCAGGTAGGGCAATCAGTCAGTTCCAGTGGTGGGCCTGGTGACCAGTGTCCTGGGGGGGGAGGGGACTAGAAATTGGGGGGCAGGGGATGGGTTGCAGTTCCCACCCAGCTCCCCCTCCAAAAACCCCAAATACAGGGAGGGGGAACAAAGGGCTGGCTGCAGATCCTGCGTGGGCAGCCCCACGCCCCATATGGGGAGTCCGTGTCTGGGCTTCACAGGAGCAGGGGAACCGCCCCCAGGGAACTCAGTGGGGCGGGTCCCTCACTCCCACAGGGTCTCGCCTCTTCGCGCCGGTGTGTGAGCAAATGGGGCAGGAGGAGTCTGAGCGTTTCTAGTGCCCTGTCCTGGAGCCCAAAGGGCCAGATCGAGCCCCCGGCCAGCAGAAGGACGGATCCCCCAGATATCATCCAACTCTGTTCTGTCCTGGGTCTGATAACACGATCGTCACCGCTGGGGTGGGATGGATGGAGAGAGGGAAGGACCGGGGGACGGTGGGAGGAACGGGGGGTGGGGGATGGATGGAAGGACAGAGGGAGTGAGGGATGACTGGACGGAGGGAGGGACAGACAGAGGGATGCAGAGAGGGAGGGACGGAGGGAGTGTTGGACGAAGGACGGCTGCTCCAGCATGGAGGCTGTCTGTCCCTGGTGCTGGCCAGGCCCCAGCTGCGTGTCACTAACCGGGCCTTGGCCTCTTTCGTCCCTAGCCCTGGCCGGGAGCCCGCTGGCCCAGCAGGGCTGTGCCGAGGGCCCGACGTTCTGGTGCCGGAGCCTGGCGACGGCCGTGCGGTGCGGTGCGGTGCAGATCTGTGCCCAGGCCGGCTGGAACCAGGCTGCTAAGGCAGGTACCGTCCATGCCCCGCAACCTGCTGCGGTGGGGCTGGGTGAGATGCGGGGGGGGGCCATTCCCTGCCAGCCGGGGGCTGTGGCCAGGCAGAGGCATGTGCTGTCAGAGCCGCAGGTCCCGGGTTCAGGGCCAGCGGGGAGCTTGGCTAGGGGCAGCCAGCATGTCCCCGAGCCCTGTCCAGGGAGCCCTTGGGAGGCCGGCAGGGAGAGGGTTGGGTGGGGCCAGAACCAGGGTCCCAGGAAGGGGGGTGGCCACAGCTGGCCCTTGGCCTGGGGGGGCTGCAGCTGAGCGGCCCTGGGGCCCCCACAGGAGCCATAGCTGGGGAGTGGGTGGGAGCCGTGAGGCAGGATCTGGGGGGGCTGGTGGCTCAGCCATGAGGTGGGGCATTGGGGGGTGCCCTAGGCGCGCTGGCCCAGGGCCATGCCCTGCTGATGGGTGTGCAGGGAGAAGGAGGAGCAGCTGGGGCCCCACAGAGGGGCCCTGACCCCAGTCCCCCCCCCACTCAGCCCCTGACGTGGTCTCTCCCCCCCCAGGAGGACATGTGCGCAGACTGTGGGCAAATCGTCACCATCCTGACCCGCATGGCCAAGGATTCAGCCTTCAAGGTACTGTGGGAAGCCAGGGCTCCTTTCTGCTAGACCTGGGGGGCAGGCGCTGGCTCTGCCCCACTCACACCCCTTCTCCCCACAGGACAGCATCCAGAAGTACCTGACCCACGAGTGCACCCTGCTGCCCCTGCACACCCTGGTGCCACACTGCCAGAAGGTGGTGGACACGTACTTCACCCTCTTCATCGCCTGCCTGGAGGGGCAGATCGTAAGTGGGACCCGCCTGGCCCCTTCCCCGGGGGGTGGGGGATCCCTATCACTGCCTGACTTTCAGCGCCCAGCCAATCAGATAACAGGGGGCCCTGCTGCCCTCGCACGATGGCACCATGCCAAGAAATAAAGCCACCCCCAAAGGCTAGCAGCCCAAAGGAGCACCAGCCACACAGCTGGGACATGGGCTGGTGGGGAAACTGAGGCACAGAGGAGGGGACTTACCCGGGGTCCCAGTGAGTCAGGGACAGAGACAGGGACTAGAACCCAGGAGTCCCAGCCCTGCCTGCTCTACCCCACTAGACCCTACTCCCCAGCCAAGGCCAGTCCTGCTGCCCTGTCCCTTGCTGGACCCACCAGGCACCCGAGCCTGCCCTGGGCTCGCTGGCAGACGCTGTGCCAAGGGGATGGTGACCCAACCCACTGAGCCCCAGTCTTGCTCTGCCGGTGCCCGTGGGCACAAGGGCTGGGCAGTGCTGGCTGGTCACCCCGCCTCACGATGGGCTGGCTGGGGTCACTCTGTCGTGCAGGGGTCTCTCCTCCTGCTAGTCCAGCCTGGCAGACAGGAGAGCAGAACTGGGGTAGATCGGACCAGAACGGGCCCACAGCTGAACTGGGCAATTCCAGCAGGGGGCGCAGGCAGTGACACCCCACAGCCAAGGGGTTCCCAGCCCCCTGCACCACTGGGATCCGCCCCTCCAGAGGAATTCCCAGCCCCAGGGGTCAGGGCAGTATCAGAACTCAGGGGGCTCTGCTCCTGTCCTGGGGCCCCTGGGCATTGCTCCCCATTGTGTCACTCGCGGATCCCAGGGCACAAAACCACATCCCCCCTCCGCTTCCCCCGTGTCACTGACCACTGCTCTGCCCTTCAGAAACCCGCCTCCATCTGTGGCAGGCTGGGCCTGTGCCCCACGGACCCGTCGCAGGACCAGATCCAGCACAAGTGTGTTCTCCAGCTGCTGCAGGGTCTCCGCCTGGACCTTCCCGATGGTCAAACCCAGGTACAGGCACCTCCACCCCCTCTGGGCCCAATCCTGATGCCATGTGGGGTCCCTCTACCTACTTCAGCAGGGCTGATGTGCTGAATTCTGGGGGCAGCTCCCCCATACAGAGGGCCAGCACCAGGCCTAGGTGCCCAGACGTCCCCGCGTGCCCTGGGTGCCCCATGACACCACACAGCCTGATACCAAGCCCGTCCCTGCACCATGGAATTGGGCTCCTGGATCCCAGCTTCACTGACAACCCCTGATGACTGACAAGGAAACCCCCCTGGAGCAGTCTGGCTGCCTGAGTCTGCTGAGAGCCTGAGCCCATCACTCTGAGGGGCAGCAGGGAAGCTACCTAGCCTTGAGCTCATAGAGCTGGGTCCTTTAGCTCAATCAGAGGCTCAGGTTCAATGCCTGCCCTGGAGCATGTGACGGGGGGCCTGGGGAGCCACACTGAAGTTATTCAATTAGGGTGAAGTGCAAAGAATGGGGCAGACGATCCCCAAAGCTGGGGGATATTCCAATACTTCGATTTACCAGCCAGCCCAAAACAGCTTCTGTTATACCTCACCGGTTACCCAGCAGCCAGCAACACAGTTCCGTGAAGCAACCCAGCCTCAGGCCTCCGCCCAGACACCCAAGTCAAATACGATGGGATTACTGAAAATCTTATTCATCATATAAGAAAGTTCTACCAATCCCAAAGGATCGGACACATCACCTCCCAGGTTAATGAGTATTCCAGATCTTACCCAAATACACGCTACAGCCCATTCTTATTAACTAAACTAAACTTTATTTCAAAAGAAAAGAGATGATTGGTTAAAAGATCAATATACAGACAGAGATGAGAACGGTTCTGAGATCAGATTCATAGCAGAGATGGGGAGCTTTGGAGTTCTCTGAATTAGTCCAGAGGTTACAGTCCAATGTCCTTATTCAGGGTGATCCAGGCAGGACTGGAGAGTTCAGTCTTATGACTTAAGCTTCCCCGGCATGAAGCATCCAGCAGATCTGAGATCAAAAGGATCCGGACCCAAGGGGGTTTTATACAGTTCCTGGCCTTCTCTTGACAGCTCGGAGTCCTTAGGTAAACAATAGACAATCTTGGAGACTTGGAAGTAGACCTATTTCCTAAGCATCACCGGTAATTAGCTACACTGATTAACATAAGGCAATTTATCCATTAGGCAGTTTATCACAAACTTTAAAGAGACATCTAGACAATGACATTATTTCACCCAAGATTCATCTAAATCTTAATATTCCCTTTTGATCTCTGAATCAATAGCTATAATGACAGACAGGAACTGTCTGTTTCCATGGCTAACATTTAACAAGATATGAGTACACACATACAATTAGTATCACCTCTAATTCTCTAACAGTACAGGGTTGCATTTCAAAGTTCTGGCCTATCTAACATGGAATGGCCCTAATTACCATTCGCATACTTTTCAAACATGTCTCTAAAGGTTGAATTTGGGTCATTTATCCTGCAGGATGCTTAACCCTTTCTGGCCATGCGTTACACCCCCAGCGTGAGATTGGTGTAGACGGGAGTATTTTGTATCAGGGGGTAGCCGTGTTAGTCTGTATCTACAAAAACAACAAGGAGTCAAAAACAACAAGCACCTTAAAGACTAACAGATTTATTTGGGCATAAGTTTTACGGGAGTATTTGAAGCTCCTGGATACACCTTAAGAACTCCCAATATTGGTATGAGCTGTGTTTATATTGAATCTTTTGTAAGGCCAAATTAGTGATGCATCCTTTGGCTCAAGTTGACAACTTAGTCCATACTCTGTCAAACACTCTAGTGATTTCAGGATTGAGCCTATGTGTTAATTTAACATAGACATCAATGTTTTTCAGAGAGCACTTATTTTGACATTTAGCCATGAAGGTGGTGAGATGTTGTACCTCAGTTTCCCTTTTTGCACAGCAGTCCAAGCTTGTAATGGTTTTTCTGCTGTGGAAAGTTTTAAGATTGTGTATAGGCATTAGCTGTGAAACCTCAACATTATTAGGCTTTCTAATACAAAGTGTGTTCTTATTGACCCAAACAGCATAATCATAAGGGTTTCTACTACACAGTATGTTTTCATGTACCGCTCTTAACATGTTTGAGGATTTTCCCCATAAGTCATACACATTAGACATTTTTACAGTTTTTGGCATCAGCCATGAGAACTAATTACAAGAATTCACATTAGCATTAATATTAACATCAAATCTGTCACAAGTGCACAATCACAATCATGTTTGTCATGCCAAACCTTTTGTTTAGCTACATCATTCTTTAGGTCAGCTTGTTCAATATCCCTTTTGAACCTTGGTAGAGTTCCCTTTACCTCAGGGTTTTCTTAACATAGACTTTTAGTTTAACCACATCCTCGGGGCTTCAGTATTTTAAAGATGAGTGAGGCAAGTCTGTTAGGGCGTTTGCCTTTCAAGGGGCAACTTGCCTTCCTTCTTTTCCCTTTGTAGAGGGTTGAAATTTGAGCTTTCTGGTACACCATAATCTATGGGCTCACCAGCTATGTGCTTATTGCCAGCCACTATGGGCAACTTTGTTCCTCCCTTGTGAGCTAGGGCATTTGCATGGACAACATGCCTCAAAGAGACACAACCATTTTCTATCATCATGTCCGAACTACAGTTCTCCTGCTTTTCAGCTACCAATTTCTGCATCCACAAGGCATCAGATGCATCAGAGCTTACTAAGAAATCACCTGACATATCCAAAAGTGTCTATGGGACTATTTACAAGGCTGCTCTGCTGTGTAACGCCAGGAATCCAGCCTTCCTTTTGAACCTGAGACACAAACTGTTCACTTCCAATTTCAATTCATGAAGCCTCCTTTAAGCTAGCTCCACTGGATTTTTCGAAAGCAAAGTCAGTGGATTCATTTTCATTTGAACAACAAGGAGTCTGGTGGCATCTTAAAGACTAACAGATTTATTTGGACATAAGCTTTCGTGGGTAAAAACCTCACTTCTTCAGATGCATAGAGTGAAAGTTACAGATGCAGGCATTATATACTGACACATGGAGAGCAGAGAGTTACTTGGCAAGTGGAGAACCAGTGTTGACAGGGACAATTCGATCAGGGTGGATGTAGTCCACTCCCAATAATAGATGAGGAGGTGTCAATTCCAGGAGAGGAAAAGCTGCTTCTGTAATGAGCCAGCCACTCCCAGTCCCTATTCAAGCCCAGATTAATGGTGTTAAATTTGCAAATGAATTTTAGTTCTGCTGTTTCTCTTTGAAGTCTGTTTCTGAAGTTTTTTTGTTCAGTGATAGTGACTTTTAAATCTGTAATAGAATGACCAGGGAGACTGAAGTGTTCACTTACTGGTTTATGTATGTTACCATTCCTGATGTCCGATTTGTGTCCATTTATTTTAGTCCTTTCGCGGAGGGACTGTCCGGTTTGGCCAATGTACATGGTAGAGGGGCATTGCTGGCACATGATGGCATATATAACATTAGTGGATGTGCAGGTGAATGAGCCCTTGATGGTGTGGCTGATGTGGTTGGGTCCTCTGATGGTGTCGCCAGAGTAGATATGCGAACAGAGTAGGCAACGAGGTTTGCTACAGGGATTGGTTCCTGGGTTGGTGTTTCTGTGGTGTGGTGTGTAGTTACTGGTGAGTATTTGCTTAGGTTGGGGGGTTGTCTGTAAGCGAGGACTGGCCTGCCTCCCAAGGTCTGTGAGAGTGAGGGATCCTTTTCCAGGATAGGTTGTAGATCGTGGATAATGCGCTGGAGAGGTTTTAGCTGGGGGCTGTATGTGATGGCCAGTGGTGCCTTGGGAGGCAGGCCAGTCCCACCCATGGAGCTTGCTACAAGATCCACCCAGCCCACATCCCCACAGGGGCCACCCCTTGGGCTGACACACCCCAGGCAGGTCCGCAGTGGTAGTGGGGATCAAACCGGGGCTGCCTAGATCCAGAACAGTGAGCATTGTGTTATGTGTAAGGCAGCCAAGGTCCCGTCCCCCAAGGCCACATGTGGCTGGAGACCGGCTGGCTTAAAGGGCTCCCTGGCTTGGCTGTGGGAGTGAAGCTCAAGGGTTCAGGTGGGGCTCAGGTGCCAGGGGCCAGACGCCAGCCCCACTCTCTGGCTGGTTGCCTGGCACTGCCAGGCCAGCCCCCGGCTGCTGGAGCTGACCCCGTTCTCTTTTCCCAAGGGAGGCCACAGCAAGGACCTGCCGTTCCCGCTCCCGCTGTGCTGGATGTGCCGCTCCTTCGTCGGCCGGATAGAGTCCACCATCCCCAAGGTGCTGCACCCACCATCCTCCCCCCTCCCCGGGGCATCGCGGGAGAGACCCCAAAGCTGGCCACCAGCTCCAGCCCCGCCCAGGCTGGCAGCAAATGGGAGGCTATGAAATGAGATAGGCAGGTCTCAGCCCGGCCGGCGCTGGTTGGTACAGGTGCTGGCAGCCCGCAGCTCCCGGGGCAGGGCGTGGGGAACGCTCGCTCTGCCACGTGGGAAATGCTTGAGGAAACAAAAGTGCGTTTTAGCTCTGAACAAATGACTCGGGGAGCAGCCCGGCTCGTTCCATGGCTCCCATTGGTCCCCCCGCCACTCCGACGCAGCTCCGGGAGAGCTGGACCCTCCCCGTGCTGGGCATGAGGTGCCATCGGTCACCTTCAGGGGTGGGGCTGCACACCTGGGCCCCAGGGCAGGATGGGGCTGGCAGAACCGAGAGCGACTGGAATTCGGAGCCTGGCTTGGCTGGCTGAGCCAAGGAGGAGGAGCAGGGGCTGGCAATGGGCAATGCCGCGGGGACAATAACCCCAGGTGCCCTTGAACTGGAGAGGAGGGAGCGGGAATCAGGACCTGCGGGAAATGCTCACAGTTCAGCCTTTGTTTTGCTCCCAAGTTGGGACAAAAAATCAAAGTGTTTTTATGGGACAAAAAGCTCCAAACATGTTTCATTGGAGTCGGTTCAACATTGACACCAAACTGCGCCTTCCCAGGGTGCCACAGTGCCTCATGTCCCCTGCCCACGCTGTCCCCTAGGGGCCGGACTCACTAGCCAAACTACATCTCCCATGATGCACCACATGGCTTGGTTAGAGGGCACACCATGGTGCATCATGGGAGATATAGTCCAAGTAGGGGAGAACAACAACACTCCTGAGGTACCACAGGCAGATGCACAGGCATAGCTGGAGACACACCAGGCTGCTAAGCCAACTCTCCCCTGCCTGTTCCCCCAGGCTGGCTTCTGCTCCTAGCCCAGCCAATCCCTCTCCTCCCCCCGGGGCAGCCTCCGCTTTAAGTCTCACCCCCCCGAGAGCTGACTCAAAACCAAACTCTTGGTTGGAGTTTTTCGGGTGGAAGATTTCAATTGTTTGCAGAAACTGCATTTTTGGTTGGAAACTAATTTCAGTGGAGAATTCTCAGCCAGCTCGAAGGAGACTTTAGGCCCCCAGACTGTGAGCCTGGAACTGCCAAGGCCCTGTGGCAATTCCTCTGTGGCAGAGGTTCCGCTCCACCCAGAACTGCAATGCCCAGGGTAACTCTGAGCTATCAGCCCTAGTGCCCTGCTTATGGTTCATCTCAGCTGTTTACATGGCGCCAGGCATCTGTGCTCGGGGCCTCTGGCACCACTGCAGAGAAACTCCTGTGCAGCCTGAATTGCCTCCTGCAGTGGCAGCTGCAGCTGGCATCTGCGCCCAGTGGGCACAGAGCAGGGCAGTGGGGCTGTCCCACCCCGAGGGTGACATGGGTAGTCAAATAATGCCTCTTCCATCCAAAAAGAAATGGAATTTTCCAGATTTTTTTTTATGAAAAACAACCATTTTCAGTAAAAAAAATGGGTAAAAATCTTTGGGTTTTGGTCAAAGTTCTTCGGCTTTTAAAAACAGAAACATTTGATCTAGCCCTTGAAATCTGATCGCAAAATCATTTTAACTTTTTTTTTTTTTTTTAATTGGGGACTTTTTCCATCCACAACATGAAAAAAATGGCAGAAAAACCTGGGGAAAAACCTGGAATTTTCCAAAATGTCCAGCAAAAAATAATGGGTCTACCTAGGGCCTTGCTGCAGCCACTCCTGCAACGGGAGCTGGCCGGGGGGAAGGGGGGACCTGCCCACCCGCTAGGGGGGCCAGGGGTGAGAGAGCCCGGGGGGGCACTGACTCAGGCTGTCTGCCCTTCCCCAAGGGGGCCATCGCCAAGTCCATGTCACAGCTCTGCCGTCTCCTGCCGGGCACCATTGGTGGCATGTGCCAGTGCCTGATGGAGAAATACACCACCACCGTGCTGGACCTGATCCTAGACAAGCTGGGCCCGCGGCTGATCTGCGGGATGCTCCTCATGTGCGCCACGGGGGAGAACTGTGGCCCGGGTGAGTCCTGGCCCTGGCCCTGACCCCACTCTGCTGCTCCTGGGCTTGGGGGCTGGAGCGTCTACATTGCATTTTAACCCTAGGTTAAGGATTTTCTGACCCGTGCTTGAACCTGAGGCTCTGGTGTCCACACTGCAGTGTGCAGACCCACCAGCTTAACTCAAGCTCAGACCTGCCAGCCCTGCAGGGACCTGGGATCTGGCCCTGGGTTAGCACAACTCCAGTGTAGACGCAAGGGGGGTTAGGCTTGAGCCCAGGTTCAAGCCAGGGGCTTACATTGCAGCATAGACTCGCTAGAGAGCAGGGTGTTGGCCCTTCAACGGCAATTCCCCAGCCCAGTACTAGGCTGTCATGGCTGCAGCCAGAACTGAGGCATTCTAGGGCTCGTAGTGTGGAGCGATGCCAGGGGGTGGAGCCTGGGGCACCAAGGCATGTGGGGATGGGGCAAGGCTATAAATAAGCTGCGTTGTAATACTGTCCTGGCCAGGCTGCCTTGGTCCTGGGCTTTGATGGCCCCCGGGGGTAGGACCAGGGCACTGGCTGGAGACGTTCTCTGAGGCTCATGTGTATTTCACGACTCCCCCCAGCTGCTGCTACGCTGCCCCCAGTCTTTGTGCCTCTCATGTTACTCCCTGTTGCCCCTGCAGAGCCACCCCTGGTGCCGCTCCTTGCCCAGAGCGCCGAGTGCCAGGCCTGCGTTGCTGTCATGGGCCTGGCGAAGTCGACCGTGCAGGCAAACAGCACTGTGGCAGACGTGGAGGCGGCTCTGCTTGGGGCCTGCAGCAGTGCCCACCAGGGCTGGCAGGAGGTGGGTGCCCAGGCCGCTGGCAGTGACACAGGAGTGATGAGGCCAAGGGGCATCAGGTGCCCTCCCCAAATGGCTCCTAGTTCCCAGCTCCTCCCCAGCGTCCCATTCCCATGGATGTGGCTGTCGGTGCCGGGAGATGTGACATGCTGGGTGGGGTTCCTGGCAGCAGAACGGGGCTGGAGGGTCTACACGAGGGGCTCTCTGTGAAGATGGGGTCCATGCTGTGCTCGTGTCTGAGCTCCCTTCCCTTGGGGCCATGCCCCATGGGGTCTCTCTGCAAGAGAGGGACCCTCACAGGTGAAGCCAGCCGTGCCCCTGAGATCTGCAAGGAGTGCCCAGGGGGCAGAAGGGCATCAGTGGGGAGGGGGTTGGGGCTCCATGGACAGACGACCAGGGGGAGACACTAACCCGCCTCCTCCCTCCCCAGTGCAAGAACTTCATGGAGTGGCACTGGCCCCAGCTGCTGACCTTGCTGCCGAAGGCCTGGGACCCCCAGAGCATGTGCCAGGTAAGAGGAGACCCCCCCCACTCCCAGCCAGGGATCCAGGTCACTTGCCCCAGCCAGGTGGCACCAGGACCTGAAAGGAAAATCCTGGGAGACTTTCTCAGCTACTGTGGCTCCCAGCTGGGTTCCCTCCGTCGCCACTCAGAGGGGAGCTGCCCCCCAGCTGCCCTGTACCCCCGACCTGCCCCTGAGGCTGACGGGCCTTGTGCTTTCTCTGCCACCCGCACACAGGAACTGGGCGCGTGTGAGGCTGGGACGGGCCCTGCTCCCGGAGCCGAGGGCTGTACGTTGGGACCAGCCTACTGGTGCTCCAGCCTGGAGACTGCCGAGCAGTGCCAGGTGAGTACCATGCCGGGGGGAGGCACACGGGCAAGGGACCAGCCAAGGCACACTCAGCTTTGCCTCCCCTCACTCCCCTGGGAGGCCCCTTTCCACCCCAGCTCCCCCGCTCCAGGTAGGGGGTGGGACACAAGACCTGCTCCAGGTCCACGGGGGCCCCTTTCCCAGCATCACTGGGGCCCAGGTTCCTCCTGCCTGGAGCCAGGCTGGGGCCACAGGGGGGCAGGAGCTGGAGGGGATCCCATCTGGCTCTAACGTCTCCTCTCCCCATTCCCTTCCAGGCCATGCAGCACTGCCAGGCCCACGGCTGGGCATAGCCGGAAACACGCCAGGCTGCTGAGCCAACTCTCCCCTGCCTGCTGCCAGCCCAGCCCCTCCCTCTCCTCCACCCGGGCAGCCTCTGCTTTCAATCTCACCCCCTTGAGAGCAATTTCCTCCCCTCTGCCCCCCCAGCCTTGGCTACCCACTCAGTGCTGCTGGCCCGTGCATGTGCTCTGCCCCAGGGCGTGTGGCACCAGCGGTAATGCTTGCAGCTCCAGCACTGCAGGGATAGTCCTTGGGCAGGACCACGGCGGCTTAGAGAGATCTCACGTGGCCCCCTCCTCACCGAGGAGACACCTGCCTTCAGAACTAGTCAGCTGGGGCCAGTGCGAGCGGCCGGGCCGAGATTCTTGCACCGAGCCGGAGCTGTCGTCGCACATCCAAAGCCCCTGGGTGTGCTATAGCTAGAATTGCCAGGCCAGGCCAACCCCACCGGGTCCAAGGCAGCGTTTGGCACGTGTTGCATCTTGCAGGCAGCTGTGGCCTGAAACCCAGCTGCGATCCAGCTCCATGCTGGGACTCTGTTTGCAAGGTGGACTGCACCGTAGACAGGAGGTGGGAGAGGAGAACTGGCTAAGCTCCTGTCCCTCCTGAGTGCTCCTCAGAAAGGGGGAGCTTACACTCCCACTGCCCACTAATGCCAACCCAACTGTGCCCTGCACAGGCCCCCCTGCGAGGGGCGTGGCTGCTGCAGGGAGGACACCCCCCCCCCCCGTGGGGCTGGGCAGATCCCATCCTGTGCTGAGAGCATGACAGTATTTCACACACTTGCAGGAAGCAAATTCTAACTGCTTTGCTCCTGCACCCCTGGACCAGCAAGGGGCCCGCCTGCGATGCAGCCACCTCCTCCTCTCCCCTTGCAAAGGGAGCAGCCTTCAAGGGATGTAGCCTCTGCAAAAATTTGGCTCCAAGATTTTGAGCATTGAGTCCATGGGCTGAGGTGGGGGCGGGGGGAATTAAGACACAACACATACTATTCCCTGCCCCAGTGCCACTTAGAGACTGCTGCCCTGCTGACCGCGGGGCATTGGGGAGCTGTGGGGCTGACAGTGCTGCCTGCTGTACAAGAGAAGGGTCTCACTGCCGCTGAGTCACAGCGAGAACCACACGCTGGCTTGGCTCCCACATCAGAAGACGTGCTTCTCCCCAGCTGCGAGCTCCGCCGCAGCGATAAAACCACAGCAGCACACTGACATCACATCTGAAATGCCCCCAGTCTACAATGTTCAGCTGCTTCAGGAAACAGCCGCTCCCCCCAAGGGTCAGCCCCCCCTGCTCCCCCTTGCTTAGTGTAGCGGGTGAATGCTCCGGCTTGCTGTATGGAGAAATGTACCTGACAAATAAAGCTTTGGATACACACGGTGACTGGCCAGGGTGAGATTACAGCCCTTTACATCCCCTCCAGCCCCTTTCCAGTTCCATCTTCACTCTTTACTACCCCAGATTGACTGGGGTTTTTAACATCCTTCCCGTGGCAGTGTTGGCAGCCGGGCCCACTCCAGGCACCTCCATCCCTCTCTGGCGTTGGCTGCTGCTTCCAGTCGCTCTGTGGGACTGCACGCCCCCAGCCTGCCCTCCCGCAAAGGGTTCAAAAGGTTTCTCTCTGGCACCCTCTTTCCTCACACGACGGCTTCTCAGGGGAGTGACAACAGGCCTCAATGCTGCCCTCTGCTCATGGCACAGCCAAGCTGCCGGGGGGCTGTTCCTCTGATCTCCTGGCTGGGGAAGACGCCATCCCAACCAATGCCTACAATCTGGCCTCGACATTCTCAAAAGGTGTCTAGCTTTCTGGTTCGTTTTAGTAGCTCTCCAGCTCTTGTGGCTGTTCGTTAGCACCAAGCTCACAGCTCAATTTCAATTCGACCCCCACAAACACTGGGTATTTAATACACCTGTTAGAGGCTCCCTGCACTGGCTATAGGTTCATGGGCCCAGTTCTCAGTGACTGTAAATAAAAAAGCAGGAAGCAGGTTCATGAAGAAGATTGTCCCGTTTTTCACATACCCCCTCCCATGTAGAATTTCCCAGTCAGTCCTGCTGGTTTTCACTGGTGCTGTTACAGCAGCTCTGATGCACACGGTCATAGCAGCAGAGTGTAAACCCCCCCCCGCCCCCCCGAGAACCAGTACTGACAAAGAACAGGTGCTCCAACCCAGGGGCGAGGAGGGACGGTATTGGGGCAGGACAGAGTTCAGTTACCTGGGCATTTCAAGAGGCAGATATGGCACTTTTGAAAATCACCAGGTATCTATCTGCATCCCACACTGTTAAAAATCCCTTGTAAAGGTAGGATATAGGCTCCTAAATCACCTAGTTTCTGACCGTTTGACCCTAAGGTCCTAGGAGCTCCTTGCTGGTGGAAGATGTGCCAGCATCATCCAACGTGTGAATTTAAACCAGTGCTGCTCTTCACTTTCAGAGGCTCATTGGGATTTAGCTCCAGGCAACTGGGAGCGCACAGGGTGACGGGAAATAAGCCGCTGTGATGCGGCAACACTCAGGGGTTTGCACCCGTTTAACTCTAGCAGTGTAAACAGTGACCGAAGAGCCTCTCTAGACACAGCCTTGCATCAGCTTAGTTCCATTTGTGCCAGTCCACGTGGACAGCCGGGAGCTTAGAGTCAAATCCTGGCTCTTATCGAGTGCTTTTCATTAGAGCACTTTAGAGAGGTCAGTGCCATCAATGCATTTTAAGGATGGGGAAACTGAGGCACAGACAGGCAGTGACTTCCCCAAGGTCACCCTGCAGGCCAGCAGCAGAACTGGGGCTTGAACCCAGGTCTCTTGAGTCCCAGCTCAATGCTCCATCCACTAGGCTACACTGCCTCACAGTGCCATTTGAAACCAGTGTCAAACCACGCCTCTGATTACACCAGTGCAGGGACAAGAGGAGGATTATAGCACAACAGGATGTAACTAAGGGTAGGTCTACACTTACCGCCGCATCCGGCGGTAAGCAATCTATCTTCTGGGATCGATTTATCGCGTCTTGTCTAGATGCGATAAATCGATCCCGGAAGTGCTCACCGTCGACGCTGGTACTCCAGCTCGGTGAGAGGAATACGCGGCATTGACGGGGGAGTCTCCCTGCCCCGTCTGGACCCGCGGTAAGTTCGAACTAAGGTACTTCGAATTCAGCTACGTTAATAACCTTAGTCCGAAGTGGGGGGTTAGTGTGGACCAGGCCCAAGAGGGTGGGGGAATTGCTGGCTTAAACAAAGGAAGGGCAGTTCTAACACTTACTGCCACCAAGCCCCTGGTTGAATGGAACGCTTCCCATCATCCTCTCTGCCCATCCTACTTCCCAGGCCCTGGGAACCGGGAGCCACACACCCAAAGCAGAGGCTGGGGAAAGCAGCAGGCGTCAGAAGGAGCCTCCTGAGCGAATACGCTCCATTTGTGCACTGAATGGAGTGTCCTCCGCAGGGCTCCTCCATGGCCTGCCTGCAGTGTGCAAAGTCACCAGCATCCAGCAGCAAAAGGGTTACGTGGACTGGTTTTCACACTGACACAAACAGCTCTGTCACTTCCCTGACTTGCTAAAGCCACAGCGACCAGCTCCCGTCTGCTATCTCCCACCATCAGCGGCTGACACACTTTTCCATCAACAGGCTCGTGGGACCGCTTCAAAGAGACCCCAGTGGCGTGATTCCACTCTGACCCCCTCAGATGTGGTGGGTGAACGCTCCTCCCCTTCTGAAGGGCGCTCCCACACCCTGACCAGCACCTTTAAATTTATTTAATTTATTCTCCAGGGGAGGCCAGGGTACAACAGAAGGAGGCCGAGAGCAGTTAGAGGAGCTAGGCCCAGCCCCCTAGAGTACTGGGGTGCCTAAGTCCCATCCATTTCAATAGGAGTTTGGTACCCAAATACCTTGGAGGGTCTGGCCCCTGCTGGCTCCTTAGGAAAATAGGAGCTGTGGGAGCTCTCCCAGGTGGGGAAAGGAGGGTTTAGAAGAGGAGGGTCCGTCCCAGATGAGGGGGAGGGCACTCGAACAGAAGCTGGGCTAGGTGGGACAGCCCTGCCAAACTCCAACAGCCAATGGCAGGCTTCTCACCGCTCTGACAGGGTGTGAGATCCCACACCCCTCCTGGCCCCGCCTGAGTGGAGACAGAAGCAGGCGCACTGAACAGATGGGATTTCAGAAGCAATGAGGCCAGGCACGGGAAATAAAAAACAGGCCTGAACTCCTTTAATGAACATAAGGAAGCAGGACTGGCAAGTAGAAGAGAGGCTGTTCCTGCTCCAAGCCTCGCTAGTCACTGTGCCCAGGGCATGGTCTGCTCCAGCAACCAGCCAGCGGCAGTACAGCTGGAATGGGGACGTCAGTGAGACATGAAATGAGGGGAACAGCCTGGGTTCCCTGAAGAGAGTTTTCCAGACAGACAGCTGTCTGCGACAGGCGGGATCGGCTTCCTCTGCCACGGGCACAGGCTGAGGTTTGCCGGGGCCTGTGTGCAGCCAGAGACCAGCTGAGCAGCAGAAGGGCACTGGGTGATCCATCCCACCGTCCCCTCAGAGGCTGGTGGAGAAGCTGATCGGTCTGCGTCCTGCTGACACGTATTGTGCAAGGCCGGGGATGAGAAGCGCTGTCCAGCTGGGGGGGGGGGCAGCGTCCCAGTCTCTCCCCCGGTTCCCTGGAGAGGATGGTAGTAAACATCTGTAGCACTCTGCTCTCCTCTCATGCCCCCTGCTGGTTGGTCTCATCCTCATCCCGCCTCTTCCAGATCTGAAAAGAGAAAGGAAACATCACTTTGGGGTTCGTTTCCTGCCCTCAGCAGCGCCCAGGAAGGCAGCGTGGCCTAGCGGAGAAGGCACAGGGCTGGCAGTCAGGAGAGCCAGGCTCTGCTTCTAACCAACACGGACGCTGGGCGACCTTGGGCAAGGCACTTCTGTGCCTCAGTTTCCCCTTCTGTAAAATGGGGATACTCCCCCACTTACCCCCCTGTGACTCTTATCTGGCCCCCACCACCATAGTAACCAAGCTCTTCACAATCTAGAGGGTACATATCTCACCACCACAAAGCCAGGCAGTGCCCCTCTGCAGATGGGGAACTGAGAACATCAAATGACTTGCCCAGGGATTTCTCCCTTCAATACATTCATCCCCTTAGGGAAGGGAGAGCTCTATATCCTAGTAGAGAGGACAGGAAGGGAGTTGGTAGAGCATAGGCAGGAGCTAGTGAGGAACAGTCACACATTAAAGAGTCCCATTTGAACACAATGCATGAAGGCAAGCAGCTGACAAAATGAACAAGTGATTCTATACAAATGCTAGAAGTCTAAATTCTAAGCTGGGTGAACTCAAGTGCCTGACCTGAATGAGGATATCGCTATAATAGGCATAGTGGAAAACTGATGGAATGAGAATAATCAATGGGAAGTGGTAAAAGCAGGGTACAAATATACAGGAACGACAGAGTAGGTTGCGCTAGTGGGGAGGATGGCACTGCATAGAGGCAAATAAAGTAAACATCTGAAATGAATCAAACTGTGCCATACAATCTCTACGGACAGAAATTCCATGCTTAACCACTGAGCATTTAACAGCTGGGACATACTATCGACCACCTGGCTAGGATGGTGGTGATGACTGGGAAATGTTCAGGGACATTAGAGAGGCTACAAAGGCAGAAAATGCAATAATGGGGGATTTCAACTATCCCTGTATTGACTGGGTACACATCACCTCAGGACAGGATGCAGAGAGAAAATTTCCAAACACTATAAATGACAGCTTTTTGGAGCAGCTAATCCTGAGACCCACAAGGGGAGAGGTAATTCTTGATTTAGTCTAGAGATGGGCGAACTACGGCCCGCGGGCCACACCCAGCCCACGGGACCGTCCTGCCTGGCCCTTGAGCTCCCGGCTGGGAGACTAGCTCCTGGCCTCTCCCCCACAGCCTCAGCTCGCCGTGCCGCCAGCGCTCTGGGCAGCAGGGCTGTGAGTTCCTGCCGGGCAGCTGCATGAGCTGCCGGGAGTAGTGTATTAAATTGCTCCCCGTAGGAATGTGCTACTTACGGTGTACTACTTACAGCTGCCAGTCCTGGTGCTTCGTAAGTAGCACATTCCTATGGGGGAGCAATTTAATACAATACACCCCGGGTAGGGAAGGCTGTGCCTCCGCACACAGCCTGGCCCCCGCCCCCCTATCCACCCCCTACCACTTCCCGCTCCCTGACTGCCCCCCTCAAAACCCCCGACCCATCCAACCCCCCTGCTCCTTGTCCCCTGACTGCCCCCTCCTGGGACTCCCCACCCCTAACCACTCCCCCGGGACCCCACCCCCATCCAACCTCCCCGCTCCCTGTCCCCTCACTGCCTCCTGTGACCCCCTGCCCCTTATCCAAACTCCCTGCCCCCTTACCATGCCGCTCAGAGCACCAGGACTGGCAGCCATAAGTAGCACATTCCTATGGGGAGCAATTTAATACACTACACTAGCCCTCCATAGAGTTTCGGAACCCCAATGTGGCCCTCAGGCCAAAAAGTTTGCCCACCCAGATTTAGTCCTAAATGGAGCACAGGATCTAGTCCAAGAGGTGAATATACACCTCTACCCCAACATAACACGACCCGATATAACATTAATTCAGATATAACAACGCGGTAAAGCAGCGCTCCGGGGGAGGGGGGCCTGCACACTCCGGCAGATCAAAGCAAGTTCGATATAACGCGGCTTCACCTATAACACAGTAAGATTTTTTGACTCCCGAGGACAGCGTTATATTGGGGCAGAGGTGTAGCTGAACCCACGATAATAAAAGACCATAAATTTAACATCCTTGTAGGGGGGAAAATGCCAAAGAAACCCATCACAGTAGTATTTAACTTCAAAAAAGGGAACGACACAAAAACGAGGAAGCTAGTTAAACAGAAATTAAAAGGAACAGTCACAAGGGTGAAATGCCTGCGAGCTGCATGGAGACTATTTAAAAACACCATAATAGAGGGCCAAACTAAATGTACACCCTCAAATAAAATAAACAATAAGAGGCCCAAAATAATGCCACCAGGGCTACATAGAGTAAAAGAGGCAGATGCAGGCAAAAAGCCATACTTTAAAAATTGAAAGTCAAATCCTACTAAGCAAAATACAAAGAAGCATAAACTCTGGCAAGACAAGTGTAGAAGTATAATAAGGCAGGCCAAGAAAGAATTTGAACAGCAACTAGCTAAGGAGACACAAACTAACAGCAAGAAATGTTTAAAGTATATCAAAAGCAGAAAGCCTGCCTAACAGTCAGTGGGGCCGCTGGCCAATCGAGGTGCTAGAGGAGCACTCAAGGAAGACATGGCCACTGCGGAGAAGCTAAATGAATGCTTTGCATGGGTCTTCACTGCAGAGAATATGCGGGGAGATCCCAACACGAGCCGTTCTTTTTAGGTGACAAATCTGAGGAACTGTCCAAGAGGTGTCAGTAGAGGAGGTTTTTGACCAAATTGATGAATTAAACAATAAGAAGTCACCAGGACCAGATGGTATCACCCAAGAGTTCTGAAGGAACTCGGATATGAAATTGCAGAACTACTAACTGTGGTCTGTGACCTACCGCTCTGGACTGGAGGGTAGCTCCTGTGACACCTATTTTTTAAAAAGGTTCCAGAGGTGATCCTGGCAGTTACAACCCAGTAAGCCTAACCTCAGTACCAGGCAGATTGGATGAAACTATAGTAAACTACAGAATTATCAGACTCAAGAGATAAACACAGTATGTTGGGGAAGAGTCAACATGGTTTTTGTAAAGGGAAATCATGCCTCACCAATTTGTTAAAATTCTTTGAGGGAGTCAACAAACATGTGGACAAGGGTGTATATCTGGACTTTCAGAAAGCCTTTGACAAGGTGTCGCGGAGTCCCCGGGCGATGCTCTGGAACTGCTCCCCACAAAGCCACTCAGGACTTTGGGGAGCCTCCGCTCCCTTGGAGCAGACTGTCTTCAGGGCAAGAAGCTCACATGGCTTCACCTTCCTGGGTCTCTCCTTGGAGCATTCAGCATATGCCCCTCCGTGCGCTTCCCACAGCGAGTCCGCCCCGGCGGGGTCCTGGGGAAGCCAGAGGGTCCTGCACCCCCACTTCGTAGTCAGACGTGACTCTTAGCCAGCCAGTAAAACAGAGGTTTATTAGATGACAGGAACATGGTCTAAAACAGAGCTTGTAGGTTCAGAGAACGGGACCCCTCAGCTGGGTCCATTCTGGGGCCCAGCGAGCCAGACAACCCCGTCTGCCCTCACTTCCCATCCCCAGCCAGCTCCAAACTGCCACCCCCTCCAGCCCCTCCTTTCTGGCCTTTGTCTCTTTCCTGGGCCAGGAGGTCACCTGATCTCTTTGTTCACCTTTAGATATTCCCTTGCAGGGAGGAAGGGCCCCAGCCATTTGTTGCCAGGATACAGAGTGTGGCCATTTATGCACACTGGAGACTTAAGAAATGCATAGGGGAAACTGAGGCACCCACACAGTATTCAGAGGAAACATTAAGAACAGTCCCACTTCGTCACACAAGGTCCCTCACCAAAGGCTCTTAAACAAAGTAAGCAGTCATGGGATAAGCAGGAAGGTTCTCTCATGGGTCAGTAACTAGTTAAAAGACAGGAAACAATGGTCAGTTTTCACAATGGAGCAAGGTAAATTGCAGGGTTCTCCAAGTATCCGTACTGGGACCTGTGCTGTTCAGCATATTCATAAGTGATCTGGAAAAGGGGGTGAACTGTCAGATGGCAAAATTTGCAGATGATTACTCAAGACTGTTAAGTCCAAAGAGCTACAAAAGAATCTCACAAAACTGGGTGACCGGGAGACAAAAATGGCAGATGAAATTCAATGTTGATAAATGCAAAGTAACGCACATTGGAAAACAAACCCAACTATACAAACAAAATGACAGGGTCTAAATTAGCTGTTACCACCAAAAAGATATTGGCATCATCATGGGCAGTTCTCTGAAAACATCTGCTCAGTGTGCAGCAACAGTCAAAAAGCCTAAGAGCACATTAGGAACCATTAGTAAAGAGATAGATAATAAGTGAAGGGCAACAAAAAATGATCTAAAAAATAAAAAGGAGTCATATAAAAATGGAAACTAGGACAGATTACAAAGGATGAATATAGGCAAACAACACAGGAATGCAGGGGCAAGATTAGAAAGGCAAAGGCACAAAATGAGCTCAAACTGGCTAAGGGAATAAAGGGAAAAAAGAAGACTTTTTATCAATACATTATAAGCAAGAGGAAGACCAAGGACAGGGTAGGCCCACTGCTCAGTGAGGCGGGAGATACAGTAACAGGAAACTTGGAAATGGCAGAGATGCTCAATGACTTCTTTGTTTCGGTCTTCACCTAGAAGTCTGAAGGAATGCCTAACATAGTGAATGCTAATGGGAAGGGGGTAGGTTTAGAAGATAAAATAAAAAAAAGAACAAGTTAAAAATCACTTAGGAAAGTTAGATGCCTGCAAGTCACCAGGGCCTGATGAAATGCATCCTAGAATACTCAAGGAGCTAACAGAGGAGGTATCTGAGCCTCTAGCTATTATCTTTGGAAAATCATGGGAGATGGGAGAGATTCCAGAAGACTGGAAAAGGGCAAATATAGTGCCCATCTACAAAAAGGGAAATAAAAACAACCCAGGAAACTACAGACCAGATAGTTTAACTTCCGTGCCAGGGAAGATAATGGAGCAAGTAATTAAGGAAATCATCTGCAAACACTTGGAAGGTGGTAAGGTGATAGGGAATAGCCAGCATGGATTTGTAAAGAACAAATCATGTCAAACCAATCTGATAGCTTTCTTTGATAAGATAACGAGTCTTGTGGATAAGGGAGAAGCTGTGGATGTGGTATACCTAGACTTTAGTAAGGCATTTGATACGGTCTCGCATGATATTCTTATTGATAAACTAGGCAAACACAACTTAGATGGGACTACTATAAGGTGGGTGCATAACTGGCTGGATAACCGTACTCAGAGAGTTGTTATTAATGGTTCCCAATCCTGCTGGAAAGGTATAACAAGTGGGGTTCCGCAGGGGTCTGTTTTGGGACCAGCTCTGTTCAATATCTTCATCAGCGACTTAGATATTGGCATAGAAAGTACGCTTATTAAGTTTGCAGATGATACCAAACTGGGAGGGATTGCAACTGCTTTGGAGGATAGGATCATAATTCAAAATGATCTGGACAAATTGGAGAAATGGTCTGAGGTAAACAGGATGAAGTTTAACAAAGACAAATGCAAAGTGCTCCACTTAGGAAGGAAAAATCAGTTTCACACATACAGAATGGGAAAAGACTGTCTAGGAAGGAGTACAGCAGAAAGGGATCTAGGGGTTATAGTAGATCACAAGCTAAATATGGGTCAACAGTGTGATGCTGTTGCAAAAAAAGCAAACAGGATTCTGAGATGCATTAACAGGTGTGTTGTGAGCAAGACACGAGAAGTCATTCTTCCAGTCTACTCTGCGCTGGTTAGGCCTCAACTGGAGTATTGTGTCCAGTTCTGGGCACCGCATTTCAAGAAAGATGTGGAGAAATTGGAGAGGGTCCAGAGAAGAGCAACAAGAATGATTAAAGATCCAGAGAACATGAGCTATGAAGGAAGGCTGAAAGAATTGGGTTTGTTTAGTTTGGAAAAGAGAAGACTGAGAGGGACATGATAGCAGTTTTCAGGTATCTAAAAGGGTGTCATAAGGAGGAAGGAGAAAGCTTGTTCACCTTAGCCTCTAAGGATAGAACCAGAAGCAATGGGTTTAAACTGCAGCAAGGGCGGTTTAGGTTGGACATTAGGAAAAAGTTCCTAACTGTCAGGGTGGTTAAACACTGGAATAAACTGCCTAGGGAGGTTGTGGAATCTCCATCTCTGGAGATATTTAAGAGTAGGTTAGATAAATGTCTATCCAGGATGGTCTAGACAGTATTTGGTCCTGCCATGAGGGCAGGGGACTGGACTCGATGACCTCTCGAGGTCCCTTCCAGTCCTAGAATCTATGAATCTATGAAAAACAATGAGGGGTATGGAACAGCTTCCATACGAGCAGAGATTAAAAAGACTGGGACTGTTCAACTTAGAAGAGACGAATAACGGGGGCTGTGATAGAGTTCTATAAAATCATGAATGGTGTGGAGAGTGTGAATAGGGGAGTGTTATTTACCCCTTCACATAACACCAGAACCAGGGGTCACTCAAAGAAATTAACAGGCAGCAGGTTTAAAACAAAGAATGGAAGTACTTCCTCACACAACTCACAGTCAGCCTGTGGAACTTGTTACCAGGGGATGTTGTGAAGGCCAAAAGAAATATAACTGGGTTCAAAAGAGAACTAGATAAGTTCATGGGTGATAGGTCCATCAACGGCTATTAGCCAAGATAGTCAGAGACGCAACTCCATGCTCTGGGCGTCCCTAAGCCTTTGACTGCCAGAAGCTGGGCCTGGATGATGGGAATGGATCATTCAATAATTGCCCTGTTCTGTTCATTCCCTCTGAAGCACCTGGCACTGGCCACTGTCAGAGGACAGGACACTGGGCTAGATGGACCATGGGTCTGACCCAGCCTGGCCATTCTTGTGAGTTTGTGACAGAGCCAGGAATTGAACCTGGCTCTCCTTAGCCCCAGGCTAGTGACCTGACCACTGGGCAATCCAGCCACCCTTTGAGCAGTACAGATGAGAAGCGCTAAGTATTACTTTGAGCTCCACTTTCTAAATACAGGCTGCCCCTCCCACGCCGTGCCTCAGGACACACAAGGCTGCTGTAGGCCCCTCTGTGGGCAGGGACTCAGACACTGACTGCCTGTGAAGTTTATCACCCCCACACCTTTGTTCTACCACATCATTTATCACATGAAGTTTTTACTGACTTGCTGATCAGAGCCTGTGGGCTGCCGCTGCATCTCAGAGTGCAACAGCACTGTCTTTATCATGGGTATGTGCATTAGAGCCACAGGAACATGGCCACCAACACTGATGTGACAGCAACGCCTCCCACATGTCCCATCATTGCACCACCGGGTCAGCACTTACCGTATGCGATGAATGACTCATCACACATACAGCCCTCCTCCCCCCCCACAGGGACCACCACTTCCTTCAGCCTGTGCTAGAGGAGATGATGCTAGAGCAGCTGCAGCACAAGCAAGTTTTCTTTAAATAGCTCTGCAACAGCAACTCACATCTGCCATGTTGTGCAGAGACCCGGGACAGCCGAAAAGCCAGGCAAAGCTTGTACGGCCCTACGCCGTCAGCAGAGATCACCTGGTCAGGTGGAACGAGTCACCCCATGCAGTGGAACAGACAGCAATGCACTCACCTGGATATAGGCCTCTGAGAGCGTTATCATCTGGGGCAGGATATCGGTCACCTGTAAGTCTTGCAGCTCATACCACTTGCCCGTGCCCTGCCAAAAGCCATTGCAAAAGGGTGAGGAGAGTTATGACAGCAGGTCTTACCATGGCGCTAGTTCTGACACACTGGGCTCCAGACATCCACTCTGCCCAGCCTGTTGCTTTGAGCCACTGTCTGGCCTCACCATGCAACAGAGCAAAGCCTGTCTCCCCAGCTCCCCGAGCAACCATCCCCATGGGCACAAAGCGATGAGCCCCCAAGCTCAGCAGTGGGCGCACTGCTTTCCCAGCACGTCTCATCAGGATGCGTCTGGACTGGGGGAGCAGGTTACAGCCAGCTGCTACCTGAGCTCACTTGTGGGGCTATTCAGGGAGCAGAGCTGCTTGGGCAAGCCCCAAGGGCTGCCCTCAGCTGCTGTGCAGGCTGGAGAACGAACCGGGGAGGGCTACTCAGCTCCCTGCTAGAGCAGCTGCAAGGGATCAGCCTTAGGCAGTGAGCTAGCGTCAGCAATCCTCTGCATGGGCTAAATCCCCAGAGACTAGAGCGGTCACACCCCAAGCCACTGGGCTAGCAGGGACTAGGGTGCTTTGCATGCTGCTCCAGCCCCCACGCTACCAGCAGACACTGAACTCTGCCCCTTCGGTCACGCACATGATGCAGCACGTGAATTCTGTAGGAGCCCTCGGTGGGTTTCCCATCATGCACGATGTTGGCGATGAGGTCGTAGGTGGTGTTCTTGTGCACGGCCTGCACTTCCTCGGACAGGTACTCCCGGAGATCCACGTTCCTGCAGCAGGAGGAACAGCAGCATTGTGAGCACAAGGGGCAAGCTGCACCAGGCCCCGAAAAGGCCGGGAGTTCCAGTGTGCCCCTGTACGTTGCATGCTGATGCCCAGGGGGCCAGAGCAGGGGGCCAGCTCCTTAGCTAGCTGCAATTGCGGCCACCAAGCGTCAGCCCCACACGCATGTAAATCAGAACCAGGCACCCCGCTATTACGGCTGAGCTGTCTCGTCTAGTGCCATGCAAGGCTGGATCACCAGCACCACAGAAGATAACCCGGCACTGCACTAGACCAAGTAGGGAGGACGTGCTCTGGCCAAGACAATCTGCACAGTTCAGTTGGAAGCTGCACAGATCATTTTTAATACTCAAAGCAAAAGAGAAAGACGACTTTACCGGCCACCAGACAAGGGCAGTAGCTAAATGTCACGTTCCCCGTTAGTCATAACCAGATGTGTTGTGCCACCCCGCCCTAGCACCCATTCAAACAGGGAGTTCCACCCCAGCTGTATAAGGTCATCTCCACCTTGACACACAACATGCCGGCCTACAAGCTCCAGGTGCAGAACAGCCGACTGCACGTGGCACTGCAGCCACAGGGGGCCCAAACGAGACCTCACAAGGCTGAGCTCCATTGGTGTCTGTATCTACAGTCCCCCCCGAGCACCTCACAGAGTGCTGAGGTCATCCTCACCAGACCCCTAGGAGGCAGAGAAGAATCACCTCCATTTTACAGATGAGGAAACTAAGGCACAGCAAGGCAGGGGTTGGCCCAGAGTCACACAGGGAGTTTGTGGCAGAGCCAGGAACTGATCTCAGGTCTCCGGAGTCCCAGTCCTATGTTTACCCACAAGCCTCTCCTTCCATTGGTATCAGCACAGGACTGCATGGTCTGTACAGGGGGAGCATCTGCTAAACAGGGCTGTTTCCTGGGGTCGAGTGTCCATGTAAGTAGTCAAGTATCAGAGGGGTAGCCGTGTTAGTCTGGATCTGTAAAAAGCAACAGAGAGTCCTGTGGCACCTCAGACTAACAGACGTATTTGAGCATAAGCTTTCGTGGGTGAATAACCACTTGGTCAGACGACATCTGTTAGTCTATAAGGTGCCACAGGACTCTTTGTCACATGTAAGTAGTGTGTTTCTAGCCAAACGGGCCTAGCTGCCAACCAACGCCTGGAGGGAATCCTTAGAGGAACAGGGAGCACCCAACCAATATATCCCACAAAGGTGCAATCTGCACCAGCTCCTGGCAGCGCCATTCAGGCGCCAACGCCCATCTGTTGCCACTTGGAGACGGGCTGCATTGGGTCTCATCCTCTGCAGACAAACCCTGTTCTCAGAGCGAGTGCAAGGGGCTTTCCCTAGAAAGCACAGCCGGAGCTGCAGCCCCCCAGCCGGGTCCAGGCGGTACCTACGTGATGGGGAAGTTGACGATGGTGGGGTTCTTCTCCACAAAGAAGTTGTTCTTGGTGAACCGCTTGATGCAGAAGATGAGGTAGGGAGGCAGCTTGGTCAGCTGGAAGCGCTTGAGAAAATTCTCCTTGTAGGTTTTATACTCCTGGAGCAAGGACAGAGACACACAACCCTCAGCAACCAGAGACCCACACATGGCCAAGGCAGAGGCACCCACAAGGATAGGAGAGCACACCAGCCCTCGCTCTGCCCTGCCAGCACCAACAACACTGCCTTAGATCTTAGGTGCCAGGCACCTTAGCAGATTTGCGGCTGCCCCCCAAACACAAGCAGCACTGCAGAGCAGGAGAGTCTAACAGGGACAGGCGGCAGGGAACGTACCTCTAGAGGCAGGAGGGCAGGAGAGTCAGGGAAGGGGCGGAGTTACCTTCTCAGTGATGCCGTTGAACTTGGCCAGGATGTTGAAGAGCGGCACCTGGGGGATGATCAGCTGCTCCTTCTCGTCCTTGTACAGCGGGGCAGTGGGGAGGTCGAGGGTCAGGTACATGAAGGTGGATTCCACCATTGTCTCCTGGTACTCATCATTTTGCAGCAGCTGCTCCTTCTCCTCTGCTGGCTGAGGGGAGGTGGGGACAGAACCACCTGGGTTAGCACAGCAAAGCACCACGGGACGGATGGACCTAACCCGCACATTTTGGGAGATGGGGCCCAGAGTTAATATAGTGTGCACTGCCTACAGCTAGCCATAGTGCAAGTTCCCTCTAAGGATACACTGTCATCCCAGCCCCAACCTGCATCGCCTTCCATTGCAATCTTCAACAGCTACTAAGAAAAGACTAACCCTGCTACATTGTATGAGGACATTGGCCCTGATCCTGCAAGGAAACCCACAGGACTTTGCCCGCATGACTTTCCTGGTAGGATGAAGGCCTTGGTGAGGGGGAGCTTTGGAACTGAACCAATTTCGCTAGAATAACTCCAGCTTTGACGCTTAGCTCTGCAGCAGGTGAGGGACTGGGACATCTTTGCACCACCAGCCCCATCACAAAACCAGGTCTGCTGCGCAGCATCAAGTGTTCATCTCACATCAGCCAGCTCCATTTGTGAACTGTTTTTCTACAGCGTTTGCAGCTATTGCTACTTCCCCAGCACAAGAAAACCTATGATCTGAAACTGAGACACTAGAAATCGCAACGCAGAGTTAATCTACACAGGCACCAAACCAAGGCCAGCTGCCAAAGACGGCTCATGGTCTCTTCGAATTGAATAGGAAATTCAAGTGACATTGTGTCTCAGAAGGGCCTATGCCTCTCCCACTCCAGCAGCCCTGCAGTGACTCCTGCAGGCTACACAGCTTGCTCGGTAGATCTGTAGCCGCAGCTTTTAGTTTTGGCTTGTGGCCCAATGTTTCCCCTGAGAAGTTGGCCTGTTGTACAATCAGTCTCCCTGGTGGCTTTTTCAGGGGATGCACGGGTCAGAACTGTGACTGGAACCTCATGGTTTGTAGCACTTCAGAGATAAAAACTGCGTCTCTCATCTATTTAGACTGCAAGCTTTTAAGGAGCAGGGACTGTCTTACTATTTGTCTGTGAAGTGCCCAGCACAATGGGGGCCTGATCTCAGCTGGGGGCCTCTGAAAGCCACCGCAATACAAATAAATAATAATGTCGCCCCATGTTGAATAGAACATACCATATTTGTAATGTGAAAGTTTCCAGCACCGTTGAGGAATGAAAGTGCCTCCTGAACCCTTAAATGGACAATACTGCATGTGAGGCTAGTTTAGGACAGATGCATTAAGTTTTGGCACCACCTCGTGGCAATACTGTGTAGTGCCCCCCAAATGGAAACGGAAAGTCCACAAGAAGATGAAAAAGGAAGCAAAACTTAATAGCTGAGCAAATCATTCCCAGAGGACTCACCATCTATTACCCTCGGGCCCCTAAACACAACTCCAAATATGCTGACGAACTCTGCAGAAGGACTTCAGAAAAACTGGGGAACTATCTCTGGTACCTTACGTTCTCCAGAAGGGGCTACCTCAAACCAGGAATCACCACATTCTCCCACATACTGGAAGGAAAAAAATCAGGAACCTAGAGATTACGCAAGAAACCCAAAACAACTATCAAAAACCCCGAGGAGAGCCATCCAAAACTAAAAGTAGAACCAACCACAACTCCACAACCCACAGAACACCACCTCTTGGAGAAACCATAGAACCAAGACCCAAGTGGACACTATGCCACACCCCCAACATCATCAGTTTATCAAGACTACCCCAACTGGAGCTGAATTATCTGTACTCTCCAAGGGACTGAACTTGTCCCCACCACGGAACCTGACAGCCTACTAACACCTGGAGAGCTAGAAGAATTCTTTCACTGACTCCATCTCAAAGAATTCTTCCACATCACCATCACCACCCATAATTACTAGGTCCCCACTGACAGTCATACACAAAAATAATCATCTGACTGGACACCCCAGAACAGATGAAACCACACACTTGATCATTACATTGATTGCTTCAGGAAGTTCACTGTGAAATCCTTAAACAGCACATCCACCACTATTGCTCAACTATCACTCCACCAGCTATACAGTCTCTGAAACCCAATCTCCAGATAGTGATCAGACCAGCAAACAAAGGGAGTGCCATCACAGTCCTCCACCATGACAACTATGTTAATGATGACAAGCAACTCTCCACCACTCGCTGCTATAAAGAACTCAAAGAAGACCCCACACCACAGTTCAGTCAGGAATTGAAGGATACTACCAAATCCTTCCCCAAACAACTCCAAGAGAAACTCTTCAACCTCATCCCTCTCGAATCCGCCCGAGGGACCTTCTACCTGCTTCCCAAGATACACACAAACAAGGGGACCCGGGCAGACCCATCGTATCTGGCCACAGCACTCTAACTGAAGGGATATCAGTACTCACAGAAACCATCCTCAAACCACTCAACACGCAAAGGGCCAGCTTCCTCCTGGACACAACCAACTTCCTCCAGGAACTCTGCAACACTAACCACTTCCCTCAGAATACCACCCTTGCCACCATGGATGTCACCTCCTTATACACCAACATTGCTCCCAATGATAGCATCACGACCTGGCTCCAGTATCTACAATGGACAACTCATCTCTTTCACCCTCACTCATAACAACTTTACATCAGCAACACTTTGTCCAAAGACCATGGGAACAGCCATGGGTATTAGGATGGCTTCCCAGTATGCCAACCTATTCAGGGGCAACGCTGAAGAAGAATTTCTGAACAAATGCACCACGAAACCAACGATATTCCTGAGATACATCGATGGTCTGTCCAGAGGAGGCAAATACGACTGAACCCCCTCATAAATTTCCACCACAACTACAACCACCACCACCCATACATTAAACTCCCTCTGGAAAGCTCCCAGCATCAACTTCAACAACATAGCCTTACACACAATATATACAAGATCACCATACTGGCCTTCAAACAACCTCGCCAAGGTCATCATCAGAAACAAGCGCCCCACAGACCAGGCCCCACAAACACAAAGCAGCACCAGACCCTACTAGAACAACAGATGCAAAACTTGCAGACATATCTCCACTGCTACGATGATCAATACGCCCCACAACACACCACTCAAGATCCAGGAGTCCTACACATGCCTGTCACAACATGTGGTGTCCTCAGCCAGTGCACTAAATGCCCCAACAACTATGTGAGTGAAACCAGACAATCACTGCGCTCTCAAATGAACTCGCACAGAAAAGTGATAAAAGACAAAAACACTATCACTCATGAGCAAACACTTTTCACAAAGCGATCACTCCCTATCTGACCTCTCAGTCCCCATCCTCAAAAGAAACCTGCACAACACCTTCAAACAACGAGCGGGGGAGCCTACATTCATAACTTTGCTAGATACTAAAAATCATGAACTTCATAAAGACACTGGATTTCTGGCTAATTACAACAATCTATATAACCCACTGTAGTGAGGCGTTGTGGTTCCCCGCCGCCCTGGAGAGGGAAAAGCCCGTCCAGAGGCCGGAGTGGGCAGAGCTAGGGAGCTCTGAGCCCGCCCCTCAGAGGGTCAGGCGGCGACCCAGAAGTATAAAGGCTCGCCCCCAGAGCTCAGTAAGGCCCCAGCCACCGGAGAGGCCAGCTGCCTCCAGCCTAGCCCACGACTGGGAAAACCCCGCGGCTCAAGGCAGCCGCCAGGACCTGCCCTGTGCCCGCTACCCAGAGGAGTTGCCAGGCCTGCCCTGCTACCCGGAGGAGTTGCCAGGCCTGCCGCTCGCTGAGGAACCTATGGTGCTGGACCCCCCAGAGGACAACACCCTGACCCAGGTACTACCCAAGGGGGAGTCTGGAAGTAGCCCGGGGCAGCCGACCCTAGTCTGGCTGCAGCACTGCCAGAGCCCATGTCAGTGTGTTGCGGCCAGGATCCCCACTGACACAGCAGTGGGTCTTCTGCCACTGCTAGGGCCTCAGGCTGGGACGCAGTGGAGTGGGAGGGCCTGTGTCCCCCCCGCTCCCAGGCCTGAGGAGGCTGGGACCTATTGTTATTGCTCAGCCCTGCCTGAGGGCCTGAGCCCCTGACTCATTGTTGCCCCACCCGGACCCGGGCTTCCTATTGCTTGTACTGTCACTGCTCAGCCCTGCCTGAGGGCCTGAGCTCTGACTCTGCACTGCCCCACCCTGACCCAGGGCCTGGGCTCCGCACTGTTTGTACTGCTCCTGCTCAGCCCTGCCTGAGGGCCTGAGTCCCTGACTCATTGTTGCCCGCCCTGACCCAGGGCCTGGGCTTACAGTGTTTATTTCAGTTACCGCAAGGGCTGCCGAGGGAGACCCCCCGCGGACAGATTAATTCCCCCGAACAACGACTCTGTGTAGTGAGCCGGTGTGGCTCCCCGCCGCCTCGAAGACGGTCGAGTCCTGGTTAACCCTCGTACACCCACTAACCCCCCTTTTTTGTCCTATGACTGCCCATTTCACCTTGAATGGTCTCTTACCATACTTGTTACTCCTTATGCTAAACAACCAGTTCCACTTTGTATTTAGCTGTGACACTGAGTACCCTAAGAGCTCTGTGTAAGCTCGTCTCTTTCACCAACAGAAGTTGGTCCATAGAAGATATGACCTCACCCACCCTGCCTCTCTAGTGCCCGTAAGCAACTTCAGTCACCTATGCTCCCATCCCAGTAGACCTGCGGTGGCACGAGGAAAGGGTCGCAGACTCGATAGGTCTGCCCTGATCCTGTATTACGACAGTCTTGGATAGCAAGCCTTCGTTGCTTGACATCTCTTTCACTGGCTCTGCAATGGGCAATGCAGACACAAGGATAACAGGGTTGGGGGAGGTGATCTGCTTTCACTGTAGCTCCTCTAAGTGCATCTGCAGCCTCCACTAGAATTTCCTACAGCAGTGTGACGCATGTCTAGAAAGGGTTAAACATCCTGCAAAATAAATAACCCTCAAAAGACGTGGAGAGAGAGTGTTTGTGTATTTACATATGTACGAGTATGTAACAACAGTCCCTGTCTATGTTGTATTCGGATCATTCAGAGATCAAAAGAACATCCTAGCATTTAAATAAATTATAAACACGGGATATCTCAGTATTCATCTCTCTTTGAGATGTACAGCAAATCGTCTGTGAGTGGCGGAGGAACCCCAATCTGTCAAGACATGAAATTGTATAGAAGATCCTTGGGTCCTGATCCTGTCATCTCAGATCTGCTGAGGCTTCATCAGGGGAAGTTTGAGTCGCAAGACTGAGGTCTTCAGTTATGCTGGTTCGCCCGGAATACGAGATTTGGACATTGGACTATGACCTATGAACTATTTCTGAAAACTCTTTGCAACTACGAAGCTCACCATCTCTGCTATGAATCTGCACCTCAGTGAACTGAACTCATGTCTGTCTGTATATTGATCTTTTAACCGTACTCTTTTGTTTTTTAATAGATTTTAGTTTAGTTAATAAGAATTGGCTGCAGTGTGTATTTGGGTAAGATCTGAAACATTCAATAACCTGGGAGGTGCTGTGTCCGATCCTTTGGGATTGGTAGAACCTTTTCTTTTATATGATGAAATAAGATTTACAGAAATTTTCATCATATTTGATGTGAGTACCTGGATTGAGGCCTGAGGCTGGATCACTTTAAGGGAACTGTGTTGTGTGGACTGCTGAGTAACCAGTAAGGTAATAAAGATGATGTTTTATGCTGGCTTTGTGAATCTAAGTATTGGAATATCCACCAGCTTTATGGGGATTGTCTGCCCCATTCTTTGCCGTTTACCCTAATTGAGTGGCCATAGCTGGCCCGCACTGGGACCCCAGTCACAAGCAGTAACGCCCAGGAACTGTACTGAAACAGGCCCGCTGGGTGTGCATGTGTGGCACTCCCCCCATCCCCCAATTCAACCATGGGATCCACTGCTCCTGGACGTTCCATGTGTGAAGGATGGGCACAAACCCAGAGTGGTCGGGGCCAAGTGAACTCACCAGGTCAGGGTGTGGAAGCTTTTTGGTAAAGATCCGCATGGAGCCTTGGAACACGTCGGTCACAATGGCTGTGAAAACACACACACAGACAGAGCAAAGAACTGTTACCAGTGACCAAGTAGAGCTCTGAAGAGAAGGCTCTGGTCTGAAAGCCATTTGTGGAGAATCCCAGTTGCTGGGGCAGTGCAAGTTCCCAAGACAGGAACCTCCAGTGACCACCACATTCAGAAGCAGCACGTTCAGAGGAACATGTGAAATATACAAGAACTGCACAGGAAACAGATTGCTGGACATGGTTTTCTTGTCATGGGTTTCTTGCCTTGACTGTTACACTGTACTGAACATTTAGGGAAGAGAATGCTGAGGGAACGTGTGGCTAACAGACAGGTGCCATGGAGTGATCCACTGGCTGCACTGCTGAAATCACCAAGATTACTTTAGGACTCTGAGGTAAAGAAGCCAATACCTGCAGTTGGAATCTGTATGGGGGAAAGGTGATTTAACCAGGGTTAAGAGCTCAGCAGCTCCATCTGAAGTGGGAGGAATCCTAACCTGGAGAGATGAGACAAAGGGCCAAGCTGAGGAAGTCTTTGCTCCGGTAGGAGTTTTGTGTGGGCTGGTGCGGGGAAGGGGGGGTATTGAATACAAAGTCCGAGGAAAGAGGATGTGCTAGAAACCCCACTCAGTTACCACAGATGTGATTTTTTTATTGTCTGGATTTAGTTACTTCAAAGTTGTCGTCTTATTTTTGAAAACCTGGCTCATTTCGGACTCTTTACAACTGTAAATATTCCAATTAACCTGTGAATATGACAGTATCTCTTCTCCTTTTACACTGTGGCTGCTGTTTGAAACAAGCATTGGGAGTGCACAGGAAAATCACTTGCCTCTGAAACAAACCAAGTATCTTAGGATGGAATTGGGGGGGGGGGGGGGAGGGGAGTCTTAGCTGAGAGATTTATTTTTCTTTTTTAACAAGCAAACTAAAATTGTTAACTTGGTGGACACCTATTCTCCAGAGAATCCACATCAGCACACGCTAGGCCAAACATGAATTAACATCCGTTAAACAAGCAGCAGTCACAGAAACACCATCATTTCCCCAACTTACTCTTTTTCTTCTTCTTTGTCCCGCCAAGAGCAGAGTGCAAGGCATTTAGAAACCAGGAGAGGAAGTCAACGCCATCACCTGAAGACAGGGAGACATTGAGGAAAATGAGTCAGGGCAACAAAGCAAGAGAGGAAACCAACACTGAAGGAGTTTACACAGAGCCAGTGAGTTAAACTCCTCTCCCCTCCCCCCCCAGCCTGTCATCTGGCACCTCATGATGGCAATCACAATGAAAAGCGGGTTCAACCTCCTACTGCTGCTCCATAAGGAACCTGGTGTGCCGTGACCACAGCCCATCATGCTGGTCTGTATTATCTCACGGTTTCCTCATGCTTCCCTGTCTGCCTGTATCCACCTGCTGTCTCCTGTCCCATATTTATTTGTAAGGCCTTTGTGGGCAGGGACCATCTTTTTGTTCTATGTCTGCACAGAACCTCAGATGAAGGAGGACTGGTCCATGACTTAGGTGCTATACACGTATATACCCTGGCGCAGTTGGGTCTGGAAGTGTCACAGAGGTGGCTACTCTCAGCATTCAGACGGCACAGAATGTCAATTTCACACTCAGAAGAGAATCGCATTAGAATCCAAGCGGAGGAATTCCAAAGAGAAAATCAAATTGCGACAAAGTCCATTGCTTCACAGACCTTGAGGGCTAGGAACGAATGCTTTATACAAGGCAGGAAGAGCGGATTGTAAGTGGTAAAAAGCATTCATTTTCAGCCCTGCAGTTTTGCAAGAAATTGGGTCTCTCGTCCATCGCAGGCCCGTTGATCTAGCATTGTTCTCACCACAGCCCAGGCACAAACACAGACCACCCAGGACCTCAGACTAGCATGAGCATGATCTCTGCTTTCCCCTCTGCAGTGTCACACTGTAGATAATGCATGAAATCCCCTTCCCAGTGCAACCCACCCTCCCAGTGCGCAAACCGCTGCTCCAGGCCACCATGTTTTAGGACTCTGCTGCGTGGCTGAAGGAAAAGAAAGTGCTAAAGATCTCCCTTTGTCTCACCTTGCTTGGTAATCTGGAAGGTCTTCTTACTGCACAGGACCACAGCCTGCAGCATTTCATGGGGAGAGACGTGAGCCTTGAAATTTCGGGGGTTCCACAGCTTCCTCATCAGCTCTCCAAACCTCTGAACGAGCAGGAACATGATGTCCCCTGGTGGGCGCTTGATGTTCTTGTAGTTCTCCTCCTCCAGGAAGTAGTTCCGCAGAGGTGGGACGTTAGACAAGGCCTGGGCACAGACATTCAAAGGTCAGTGGCAAAGCGATCACTCAGCCCAATACGCCCACTGGCAGGCAGCAGGTTCAGAGCTCTCCCAACCTCCAGCTTGATTTGAGTCCAAGCAAATGAAAACTAATTAAGTACAAGCTGATAAACTGATTGTGCTTCCTGTGGAAACATGATTCAGGTGAAAGATTCCCTTGTACTCCCCCACAGGACACGAGGAAAAGGGGCAGAGAAAATCTGCAGAGATTCAAATTCTCATGCAAGATAATTTAATATTCTGGCTCTCTATACAGGGATCTAGATCTATGGTAACTTTGGAGAACATAAATAGAAAATAGGACACTGCTGATCTTTTTTGCCATATTTTGTTGTAGGAATAATTTATTAATTTCAGTATCTGATGATACAGTTAAATTAAAAGGGAAGAGAAGCCCCTCGCAATTATTGTAAAAGCATGGCCCCATGCCAGCAGACACACGGGTACAATGCTCTCCATTCACACACTGATGTGGCCCACGTTAAGTTAACTTTGCATGTGGGAATTCGCCAGCAATTAACTAAACAAAGGTTTTAAATCTAAGAGACCCAGTTTTTGCCCAACCTAGAGAAAGAGTCCAACCGGCTTACAATGGAGCAAGCTGCAGTCACTCATCTTGAATACAGAGGCGCAGGCCAAAGAGACTACAAATCCCAGCATGCAATCAGCAGTCCATCTTAAGCCAAGAAATGTGGCCACATCATTCCACTCATCCCGAGGGAGGGTGGGTCTGAAAGGCAGAACCTCTGGGGGCGGGGAGGAATGCACACAGTTTGCCCACTCTACGCTTCTCCCCAAAGATTGCATGAGTACCACTATTGTACCTGGAGTACTGCATTGGCATAGTCATTGGCCTTGATGTTATTCAGTCCCACAATGCCAGGCAGGTAAGTGGTGCCATCATATGCCCGCGAAAGTTTGGCTTGTTTGTCCAAATTGGCGATTTGCTGCTTGGTGAAAGTGGGCTTCAACACATACTGAAAGAGAAAGGCAGCAAGTTAGTCATCTTTAGAATTAAGAGCTTCTTTACATCAGCTCCTGGGATCTGACTTCCAGCACCATGTTCCATATTTATCACTGGGTGATTTTTCCAGGACAGGTTTACTGCGTGGGAAGCATATTCCAACTAATTTATCACTTGAAAGGGGCACATAATTCTAAGTGATCAGAATGAAGATTTTGAAAAAATAAGGTTTTAACAAAATGTAAGACCAACATGAGTTTTCTCATGTCTTTTAAATTTCACTGGAAACAGCTTTTAAACAATATAGATGCCCAAAAGCAGTTACAGCACAAACATTAGGGCAGCAGTATCTAAAGGGAAGCTGATGATAAAGAGAAGTGGAACAGATTCCATTGATTTGCACTGGCCACGCAAGGAAAATGCAAGAAAGGAAATAAACAAAGAGTGAGAAAATCTGTATTTTTAAAATTCAGTGTGAAGAATGCAAGGTCCTCCCAGTAACTGAAGTAAAGAGATCTGTAAGCTCAAAGTGCCCCTAGAACATCACCAGTACCCTGGCATGAAAAGACACATACCCAACACTGAAAAGCCCATGCTACATCTGTATGGCCTAGGGACTCATGGGGCAGATCACACTGGACAATTAGAATGGTCAGCATCTTCAGCCATGAAAACTTAAATACCTACAGACTTCCCCTCTAAAGTTAGACTGATGTAAGCCACCTTGCATCGACCTATTTATGCAAGTGTCTACATTCAGATTTGACTCCCACCAATGTAAGCACCGTGTTACAGAGATGCAGTAAAACCACCTCCTTGAATGGTGTTGAGCCATGGTCAACCTACAGAGGCTGAAACAATGCAAGTGTAGACACTGTGCCTACAGTCCTCCAGCAGCTATCCCACAACGCCTGACAAGTGACTGCTCTAGTCACAATGGTGAACTTCACTGCCCAGGAGTCATGGAAACCGGGAGCCACACCCCCATTAAAACACCCGACCTATTTTGAAAATGCTTTTCCACGACTGCCTGGCTTGGCGAGCACACCTAGCAGCCCCCCCTTGTTGTGTGCAGCTGTCCGACCGACCATGCCGGCTATACGCTCTAGACACACTCCTTCCTGGAGCAGGCAGGAGGTATTGAATCTCCTGGGCCCACGGGGAGAAGAGGCTGTGCAGGCACAGCTCCGGACCAGCCATAGAAACATAGACATCTACAAAAAAAATTGCAGAGGGGGTGAAGGGGTCTGACAGGGATCAGCAGCAGTGCCACGTGAAAGCGAAGGACCAGGGCTAGGTTAAGCTACAGATGGGGACCAAGGCACAGAGAAATTCAGTGACCGACCAAGTCATACAGGGAGTCTGAGGCAGGAATTGAACCTGAGTCTCTGGATAATGCCCTAGCCACTATCCCATCCTTCCTCTCCCGATAATGCTTCATTCGTAACAGCTCTGCCCCTAATTCCCACAATATTCCGCTAATGCCTTTGGCAGACTGCTCCTTTCTACTGCGAAAATACCTGGGCCTGGGGGGACATGTATCCAGCCTGTACTCTGCATATGGCATCACAAATAACAGTCTAATTCAGGCCCTTCTATCCCAAACACACAGGCCTCTCTGCAGTGAGTTACAGGAGCAATTCCACCAGCTCTTCTGGTCTGACCAAGTCTATCCTGTCCCCATGGAGATCATTGGGCAGGTGTGTATCTGGACCATATGACACAACAGGCAGTTTGCCCATGCAGATACAAACCTGTACTGTATCCTGGAAGAGCACATTCTTATGCCCTCCAATGTGAGAGGAGGGAGCCACCTCCCTCCTCTCCCCTCCCCACTGCCCAACTACTACTGACAGCAAAGCTCCAGAAGGCAACGTACAGTGATGTCCTCCAGCGAGGAGTCAATGATCTCGTAGTTGTCTGGCAGACAGTAGAACTTGAGGGTGTGGAGGTTCAGAAAGACGTGATGGCTGAACTGTACGCTGTGAATGTAAGCGTGAGACTTCAACCCACGGCCTGCGGAAGGGACAAAAAAGGCAGGTCAGGAACACAGAGCGCAGCAACAGAAGCCAAAGGGACAGCATGAACTAGATGTCTAATGGCTTAAACTTCACTGCAAAGGCAACTGATGAGCTGGACAAACAGAATTTCCAGGGTTTGCTCTCTATACCTTGAGCGGTATTTGGTTTTGTCCTTCACTGGGTATGTTCCGGAAACCACATGAACTGTTAAGAGAAAAATGTTGCCTTCTGCAAGTGCTGAGCAGCAGCATGGACTGCAGGAATTGTTTTAATGATATCTCCACTCCAGAGGTGCAGCATGGTGCATTGCCAGAGACACCTCACCTCAGTCCATTCCCTCCCCAGAGGGACTGCTGTGCTCTAGAGCAGTGTTTCCCGAACTTACAACAGTTGTGTACCCCTTTTGAGACATTTGTCTTACCGGCGTACCCCTTCTCCGGTGAAGATAATTTGGGGGGGGAAGGGTGTTAGTAGCCACATTTTTATAACACACTCCTAATTAGTTTCATTCTGGATTAAATGTTTATTAGAAATAAATACAAAATTATATTACATTCAGTTGAAACAAAACTGAATAGAAATAAGTTACATATAGAAATAGTACTAGAAATAATTAAAGTAATAGAAGCAAAACAACAGTGTGGCAGAACAGCGTGTGTGTGTATATATATATATATATGGTGAATTCGTATCATTCTGAAATTAAAATACACTGGTTTGGTTAGGTTAGTGAAGAAAGCACTAGTTTTAATACTTACTATTTCGGTATTGAAAATTTTTCAGTACAAACCAAACTATTCAGTGCGAGGGATGGAACTGCTTTTGACCAGACACTATCACAGGGATATCTGGCTCAATGTTTGTGATCTTAAGACGAAGATGGGGCTCCACGTCAATAAGACAATTTCGGTTTTTTGTTTTGATGCCAACCAGCGCAGAGAATCCGATCTCACACAAATACGAGGTGGGAAAAGGCAGAAGATACTTGACAGCTTTGTCCGATAGAGCTGGATATTCAGAGCTAACCCCCAACCAAAATGACGTCAGTGTATTTTGCTCAAATTTTGTTTTCAGGAAGCTATCTGAAGCCAGCTCCAAGAGCTGTTTTTCTTCTGAAGCAGAGAGGTTATTTGGCAATGTTTGAACATTGATGATAAAAGTGTTCCTTATCCATTCACAAGTGCAGTCCGGTTCAGGGAAATACTTACGAAGATCTTTCTGCAAGCTTTTCAAATGCAGCTTCATGGTTTGCAACACATCACTATCAAGTTCGTTAGTCGAATTTATTACTAAGTCATGAAGAGACGGAAAAGAATCCAGTTAACGACGACTAAGATGTTTATGCCATAGTTTCAATTTTGTGACCATGGCGCTCACTTTGTCTTGAACATGGAATATGGATATGAGTTTCCCTTACAAGGATAGATTGAGGTTGTTTAAATGAGCAAAGAGATCTGCAATATATGCTAGTTTGCATAGCCATTTCCAGTCGTGTATACGGTCTCGCAGGGGTTAAAAGTTTAATCTAAAGAAATTTGCAGTTCTTCTCACAGGTCAAACAGGCGATTCAGAACTTTTCCACATGAAAACCAACGCACTTCAGTGTGAAATAGGAGTTGTGTGTAATCACTGCCCATCTCATCACAAAGCTGAGAAAACCGCCGGGCATTCAGAGGGCAGCCTTTCACAAAATCGATTATTTTCACAGCTTCATCCAGTACTTGCTTTAGATCTGCCTGCATGTTCTGGGTGGCGAGTGCTTCCCTGTGAATGCAACAATGAGTCCATTTTGCTTCTGGCGCAACAACTTGAATACATGCAACAACTCCTTTATTCGAACCAATCATGGCTCTGGCGCCATCCATGCTTATTCCAACACAATGACTCCAATCCAAGTCATTGTTTTAGATAAAGTCATCAATAACTTTAAAAATAGCTTCTCCAGTTGTATGTGTTGACATAGGTTGGCAGAACAAAATATCATTGAGGACTTCATTATTCAGCTTGTATTTGACAAACAAATTCACAATATCAGTGGATTCATCCACTTGCAGCGCATAGTAGCGACTCTTCTGTACTCCTGACAATAATTGCCGCTTTACGTTTTCGTCCATATCTGTGATTCTACGATGAACAGTGTTATTTGAGAGGGGGACACAATCTATAGCTTTGCTAGCCTTGTCTCCAATCATCACTTGCACCATTACTTTGGCTGCAGGTTTTACTAATGTCTCACCAACCACTTCAGCAGCTCCAGACTTTGCAATTAAGTACACCACACTATATGAAGCTTCCAAAGCTTTCATATTTTCACCTCCCATCACATTAGGAATTGTTTTCTGGGACTTTTGGAGATCTTTGCGCCTATTTTCGAAGAATTCTATAGGTTTTCCCTCGTATTCTTTGTTTGCTATCGAAATGGCGTTTTAGGTTGGATGGTTTCGTACTTTCATTTGTGAGAGTCTCGTAACAAATCACACATAGTGGAACAGGCTCCACCTCATTGCCAGTCCACGAAAATCCCAGTTTAAAATATTTTTCAACATATTTGCGGGCTTTTTTCGTTTTCTTTGCAGCTGGTATGTTCAATAAACTTACAGATGGTTCGCACAGTTCACTAATTTTGTCGTCACAATTGTCTGATGTAGCCATATCACTGCATTTTTCAGCATAATTATCACTAACATTCATATTTCCTCCATAATTTTCTTTTGGACATTTCAAACTTTCCGTTTTTAGCCAGCAATCCATTGTAAATGGGTTTAACAAAAAGAGAAATTTTGTATATTGATACACACCAAGTATGTACCTGCTACGATCTTTAGATTACTACGAATAGTTATTCACTTTTATCCGTCAGCATGACTTCTGCGCATGCCACAAAGGCAAGTGTATTGCCAGAGCCGTGGTAACACACACGCGTGGTTTGCGTCAGCTCTGCTGTGCTATTAGATGTTACTGAACGCGTTATCATATTAGTTTCAATGTAAACTTGTGTATTTCTACTGTACAAGTTTACACCCTTCTTGTATATTAAATTTTAGTGAATTGTTTTCTGCTGCTAAAAAAGCTATGATAAAGTAAAATAAAAAATTCTGGCGCATACCCTTTGAAACCCTTTCACGTATCACCAGGGGTACGCGTACCACACTTTGGGAAATACTGCTCTAGAGGAAGATTGCTCAGCCCTTTGGAGACAGGAACAAGTGGAGGCGTCTCGCAGACTAGCAAAGGCAACAGTGAACTCTAGGAAAGCAACATGTAACCTTCCTCAGGCAGAGGGTGTACCACAGGATGGTGGGAAAATTGTTATATCGCATCATGGGTGCACATGGTGCTTTACAGATCAAGACAAGCTTACAATCCAAAGGAGAATCCTAGAGACCTCCACGCCCCACCCTCATTGTTAATTTTATTCTGGAGGAATACGCTAGAACAGGGGTCGGCAACCTTTCAGAAGTGGTGTGTCGAGTCTTCATTTATTCACTCTAATTTAAGGTTTTGCGTGCCAGTAATATATTTTAACGTTTTTAGAAGGTCTCTTTCTATAAGTTTATAATATATAATTAAACTATCGTTGTATGTAAAGTAATTAAGGTTTTTAAAATGTTTAAGAAGCTTCATTTAAAATTAAATTAAAATGCAGAGCCCCCCAGACCAGTGGCCATGACCCAGGCAGCGTGAATGCCACTGAAAATCAGCTCGCATGCCGCCTTCGGCACGTGTACCATAGGTTGCCTTCTCCTGTGCTAGAATCCTCTGGTTTTAGGCACTTTTGCTGAGTATCTAGCACACCTGGGAACAGGCCTCAGGGGGAACTGGGATTCTGGGGGGGGTACTTTGAAGGAAAATAAATGTTAAAACAGCTTCACATGCTCAGGAGATAGATTTCCATAAAGGCAGGGTGGGATTTAGCTACAAGAACCTTGGGATCCAGTCATAGGATTCCTGCTAATGTTAAAATGGGAGCCTTGTTGCCCAACGCTGATAATTAGTTCCCCACATTCAGTTACTTACCATGCTATTTTCTTTTAAACTGCACATGCCTTCACTAAAATGAAATAAGCCATTGGCCATGTTGATTTCAAGGGGACTTTGCAAAGAAGGAACCATAGAACAGCACCTAAACACATGTTTAGACGAGCAATATATCCATGCAGAACTGACCTCCAGCCTCCCACATTTGCTATGTCCCCTGCACAAGCCAGAGCAATGGTTAAGAAAAGGGTCTGCCACGTTCTGACAGCAATTTGAAGGTAAAATACCTTTAGAAATTTAGGGCCCGCAGGAAAAGGTGAAAGACAATTGTCACTTAAGACAAATGGAATATCCTTCTCTTTAAGTGAGCCCCCAAAGTGTTCAAATAGCCAGGGTAACACCCCCATTCAGTGCTTCTGTTTGCTGCAGAGGCAGATATACAGCACAGCAGTGAACTCACCCTGGAAGTACTTCCCACACACCAGGCAAGCATAGACGTTTATATGCGAGAGTGAGATGGAGCACAGCTTCTCAAAGTCAAAATCCAGAACACTCCTGAAACGGCAGGGTAATAGCAAGTTAGCAGAGCTAACCTGAAACAGTCAGACAAATATTGCCTACCACTGGGTCCAGTAGGGTCCCCTCCTGTCCTACGTTCTCATGAATCTGACAGAGCTCAAGAGAACCAAGGTCAACAGAAAAATGATCATGTGTGACCCACACTACAGTACTGGAAGGCTGCTTGGTACCACACTGCACGTGACAGTACCTCAAATATGAGAGAGCCCCTTCCTCCTGGTTCTGGGCTCTCACAGGAACTAAGATCTCACATCATTTTAAAAATCAGAGCTGCATCTCAATCCTGACATGTATCATCCCTTGCCATTCCAGTCCTGCTCCTCCTGCTGGCATTGCTCAACCTTTGCGGATGCAGCTCACCCCTGCCCTGTAGCAACAGCTACTATTCCAGTCCTGAGCAGAGACTGCTATTCCAGAAAACAGTTGTGGTTCTTTGTGGGCACTAGATACACTCACAGACATTTATATATTAAGACCTAATACATAAATGTTTGTGAGTGTATCTAGTACCCACAAAGAGCTAGGCCAATGGGTACGCAGAGGTCTTCCAGGGGATACATCAACTCATCTAGATATTTTCCTAGTTTTACAACAGGCTACATAAAAAGCACTAGCAAAGTCAGTACAAACTAAAATTTCAAACAGACAATGACTTGTTTGTACTGCTCTATATACTACACTCTGAAAAGTAAGTACAATATTTAAATTACAATGGATTTAATCATGAGAAAGTCAGCAATTTTTTCAGTACTAGTGTGCTGTGACACTTCTGTATTTTTGTCTGATTTTGTAAGCAAGTAGTTTTTAAATGAGGTGAAAGCTGGAGTATGCAGGACCAATCAGACTGCTGAAAGGGGTACAGGAGTCTGAGAAAGGATGAGAACCACTGTACTAGGCCACTACTCTGCCATGGCCTGTGTTACAAGTGTTTGCTTTGTCTCTATGCTAACCTGTTAATAGTGTCCAGGTATGGGCAGTGTCTGCTGCGCCGGTCCTCGGGATCAAATCGGCCATATCTCACTGGAACATAAGACCCACACAAATGGATTAGAAACAACTCAAGCATTACTCCCAGGGGCTAAGGAATTAACAGTTTTCCTGAAGTGATACCTGCCACTGAAAAGCAATGCTTCAGAGACAGAAACCCCAGAACCACATAGCATTTCCTCAGGAGAAAATAACCCATGCAGGCTGCTAGGAGCATGACACCAGCACTTTGTACTCTATTAGGGTTGCCTACATGACAGCACTAGTTACACTGACTAGAGAACCTGAACTGGGGTGAGAACTAGCTTGAGAAACGACCTCTCCCCTTGTTCCTCACCTGGGTTAAAGTATTTCCTCCTAAAATCAAACCGTCTACCAGCAATGCTCAGAACCTCGCCCCTGGGGACGGCAAAGCGAGGGGAGTATCACCAGCCCCATCTCAGCCACAGGGACACAGAAACACCAAAGCGGGGAAGGAATTTGACTCTGGTCAGCGGGTCTGGCAAGAGCTAGAGCAGAACCCAGCTCGGACAACCGTCACCAAAGCGACTTCGGCTGTTCGCGGCCCCGCGCCCGGCGGGGGGCGGCTCCAGCAGATCGCTCTGGCCCAGCCCGCGGTGGGCCCCGGGGAGTCGGGGCTCGGAAGCAAGAGAGGCCGGAGCATGGGCCGCGGGGTGCCCAGCACTGACCCACCCCAGCCACGGCTCCGGGACCCCCACAGCCCCAGCGATCCCCCCGGGCCCCGCCGCCACCTGTCGGCTCCGGCTCCGACTCCGGCTCCTCCTCGGCCTCGCGCTCCCGCTTGGCCCGGGGCGGCCCGTCCTCGGGCTCGCGCTTCACCCGGACCCGCTCGGGCTCCGCCTCGCGCTTCCCTCGGGAGGAGCCGCGCGACCCCGCCGGCTCCCGCTTCACCCGGCCCGAGGCCGAGCTCCGCGGGGACGGCCGGGACTCCCGCTCCCGCTTCACCCGGCCGGACATCCCGGGCCGCGTCCAGCCACTACTGCGCATGCGCGGAGTGACAGACGCAGCTGCACGCGCGTACACAGGCCAACGGCGCCTTTGCCCTCCCCACGCGCATGTGCAGTAGCAAACGCATGCGCACAGCCGTCCAAAGGGAGGCGAGAGGATCAGTTTGGCGCCTGCGCACTCTTACGGTGCGAGGCCACCCGCCCCTTCGCGCATGCGCATTGGTTGCTGTCCAGCCAGTGTTTGTGGGATGGGCCGACCGCCGCTCTTCTCGGAGTTCCTATTTAAAGAGACAGTCTTTCCTTTATGCAACGATCATTGGCAATGGCAACTTGGGGCTTTGTGGCCTCGCTCTGCTACCCAGAGGACTGGTGTCTCGTGTCTGTGCTGCTGCCCCTTGCCCTGCCCCCAGCATCTGATCCCTGCAACCCTAGCATGTCTCCTAAAGCCCCAGCTCCTGGAGTCCAGTGACGGGGTGAGGATCTGCTATATGCATCCGAAGAAGTGGGCTGTAGTCCACGAAAGCTTATGCTCTAATAAATTTGTTAGTCTCTAAGGTGCCACAAGTACTCCTGTTCTTCTTTTTGCGGATACAGACTAACACGGCTGTTACTCTGAAACTGGTGAGGATCTGGGCTCTCGTGGGAAGCACGTTGGTTTCTAGACCTTGTGTGTGGGGAGAAAAGCCAGAAAACGTGAATCCCGAGGCCTGACAAGCCGCAAGGCCACGGAGACCAACTGCAGCAGTTACTGATTTTAAAATCTCATGATTGTTAAGCCAAGCTCATGATTTATGAAGGCCTGAAATTGCCAACACAGCAATAGGCATTGCAGCCATGTCGGCCCCAGGAGATTAGAGAGATGAGGTGGGGGAGGCAATATCTTTTATTGGACCAACTTCTGTGACAGAGACAAGCTTTCAAGCTACACCAAGCTCTTCTGCAGGGCTGGGAAAGACACTTCCAGTGTCACAGCTAAATACAAGATGGAACCGATTCTTTAGCATAAGCAGTTAACACCTTGTGATGCTCTGAGTTGGTTTCCCAGACCTGAAGATGAGCTCAAAAGCTTGTCTCTCTCACCAGCAGAAGCTGGTCCAATAAAACATATTACCTCCCCCACCTTGTCTCTCAAATCTATTATTGTTTAGCATTGGCATTACATTCACACCCAGAGGCTTTGACTTAGGCCTGGTCTACACTAGAAAATTAAATTGGTTTAACTACTTCTCTCAAGGGTGTGAAAAATCCACACATCCCCCCCCCCCCCCAATGGCGTAGTTAAGCCAACCTAACCCCCAGTGTAGACAGCACTAGGTGGACGGAAGAATTCTTTTGGGGACCTAACTGCTGTCCCGTGGGGAGGTGACTAATGGGAGAACCCCTGTTGTGGGGTGGGTAGAGTCTACACTGAAGTGCTACAGTTGAGTGTAGACAAGCTCTGAGACAAAGTTGCCTTTATGCAGGGGTGGCCATAGCCTCCCAATTCCACGGGTGCGCTATGTCCTCCCCACATGCACCCTGGCGCAGCCGCTCTGTGCTGCAGGGCTGGGCCCGGCCCCCCGCTTTGCAATCTGGCACACAGGGTGACAGTGCCACTGATGGAGGGGCAGCCAGGCCAAATCTGAGGCAGCGGGGTCAGAGCACCACTGAGGGTTGTCGCTTTTGATTTCTGGGGGTGCAACTGAACCTATGAGCCCCCGGGCTAAAGGCAGCCCTGCCATGACATAACCTCCCTCTGCACAGATACAATATCCAACGCGGACCGCCTGGCGCATGGCTCTGCCCTGTGGCTTCTCATCCTAGGGTGTCAAACGCTCCCACCTCATTTGGCGCTGGTGTGCCAGTGACGGGGGCAGTGCAAAGGGGACTCAGAAGTGGGGGGCACTGCACAGTGCTCTGTGTGGGGGTGCGAGGCACGGGGCGGAGGGTGAATGCACAGGTACAGGGTGGTGTTGGGTTGTAGGGGGCATGGGGGGGATACAGGGATGGGGATGAGGGTGAATGGTCTCTGCTCCAGGGGGGTACAGGTGCCTGCCCCGGGTAGGGGGCGGCCCTAGGGAGACGCGGGGGGCTGGTCCCGGGGTGGGAGGCTGATCTCGGTCTGGAGGGGCTGGGCCCGGGGACGGGGGGCCTGACCAGGTGCGGGGGAGCCGGGGTCTGAGTCAGTCTCTCGCGGCTCCCCGCGCTCGGCCGGGCGGGGCCGGGGGCGGGTCTCAGGGCCCCGGCGCCGCCGCTCTCCGGCGCTGGGCGAGGCGGGGGCCGATGGACGCGGGGCCGGAGGCGGAGCGGGGCCCGGCCTGGGGTGGCTGCCGGCCGGGGGGGCGGCTCGACATGAGCCACGGCTTCGTGCGGCACATCCGGCGGAACCAGATCGCCAGGTACCGGCCCGGACCTCCGGGACCGGACCCTGCCCCCCAGGACCGGACCCCGCCCCGCGAACTCCCCGGGACCTGACCCCGGATCTCGGGACCGAACCCTGCCCCCCAGGACCGGACCCCGGATCTCCCGGCACCGGAACCTGGCCCGGACCCCGCCCCCTTGGATCTCCAAGTGCCGGATCCTGGGCGCGGACACCCCCCCCCAAATACCTGGCCCCGTCCCGGGGCTGGGACTCCTGGTCCTTGCGCCCAGGGACCCCCCGCCCACATGAGAGCTCCCAGGCCTGCAGACCCCCCCACCCAGACAGCAAGGGTTGGGGGAGCTGGACTGGGTGCAGGGCTGGGAGACCCCGGCTGGGGGGGCTGGTATTCAATCCCCTCCCAGGTCACGCCTGCCCCCACCCTGGCACATTTCGGGTCAAGGGCATGGCATCTATGTACCAGCCCTGCCAGTTCTCTGTTCAGCCGTGGAGCCTCGGGGGCTGGGTGGGAACAGGACCCCAGCTACTAATGCGTACAGCAAGCAGGACGCCTTTCTCCAGCTGGGCGAAAATGGTAGGTGCCTATCCCCCATCCTCCTCCGCAGATAACCTGTAAGGGGGTGGCACTGGAGAACAGGGTAAGATGGGGCAGGTAACACCCCCCCCACAGCACCAGCCCCCCGCCCTGCCACAAGGCCTATGCAAACATGCCCCACGTGCACCCCCCTAGGTGTGGTAAATCAATGGCATTTCTAGGCAGGCCTGTCCCGGCTCCCAGCCCCGCCAGCCCCATACCCAGCTGCAGCCCCAGGCCTCATTCTCCTCCCCATCAGGGACGACTATGACCGGGAGATGAAGCAGGCCAAGGAGAAGGTGAAGAAGAGGCACACGCCGACCCCGCCCCGGCCCAGGAAACCCGACCAGCAGGTGTACCACCCCTGCCGGAGAAGTGAGCACAGCTGGCGCCCTGCTTTCTGCGCTCCCACTGGGGAGCGGATGGGGCATGTGTACAGCAGAGAGGGGGCACCTCCCCCTCAGCCCTCATTGGGGGGGCTGCCCAGGCATTGTTAGCTCCTGTGCTGATCCAAGTCATTGAGTTTGGTGGGGGTGAGTCCAGGATCCCCCCAGCACCGTGTCTGCACCTTTGGTGCGACGGGCACCAGTTCTAAGGGGCGGCTGACCGACCAGCCAGGTTTGGGCCGTGGCCAGGCTGAGGGATCAGATGGGGACAGGCCTGGCATGCCCAGCCCTTTCCTTGGTCACTGGCAGTGCCACAGAGCAGGGGTTTAACTACGCGGTCCCTTCGCCCGGAACCCTGGGTCCAAATCTCAGTGACGGTCGCCCGCAGGACCTGGCTCTGGGCCTCCTAACTGGTGCCCATCCCAGTCCAAAGATGATCACGACTGGCCACTTCTGCTTAGCAGGATTCTGAGGGGCTGCGGGTCGGGATTCAGGGGCACTGGCAGAGCTGGTGGGGAGCCCAGGCCTGAGCTAGCAGGGGGCTGCGGGTCGGGATTGAGGGGCATTAGGTCAATGCCCCTTAAATCTGACGGATTCCTGGTGCCAGGTTCAAGGACTCCATTTCCAGACTGCTGCGTCCATGCCCTGTGTTCTCTGGGTGGGTGCAGGCACCACCTGGCCACACTCCCCTCATCGGCTCCCTTATGCTCCCCAGGTCGAGCTGACCCAGCCTGCAGCCTGGAGTATGAGGGGTCTAGCGAGAGCAGCTCCAGCACCGAGCCAGACCCCCGTGGCACAGAGCTCTTCTGCCTAGAGTATGAGGCCGACAGCGGCGAAGTCACCTCGGTCATTGTACACCAGGTATGTGCCTGGCAAACCAGGCAGGGGGTGGCAGGAGAACAGGGCGGCAGGGAGGGGATCTCCTGGCAGGAGAGGGTGGGAGCTAGTAGGGAGCGCTCTCCCCCCGGGTCAGTGCTGACCCCAATGACTGAGCGAGGTGTTAGGGGCCTGGGCTGCAGGGAGCAGGGCAGGGGCTCAGCTCAGGGAAGAGGGTTATGGGGTTCAGCAGGGGGCGCCGTGCTGCAGGGGGTGGAGCAGGGGGCACTGTGCTCTGGGGAGCAGGGCGAGGGCTCAACAGGGGGCACTGTGTTGTGGGGACTGGAGCGGAGGGTGCTGTGCTGTGGGGAGAGGGGTGGGGGGCTCAGCAGGGGGGTAGAGTGGTGTGGGCTGTACTGTGGGGAGGCAGGTGTGGGGTTTGGCAGGAGGCGCCGTGTTGTGGGGACTGGAGCGGAAGGTGCCGTGCTGTGGGGAGGAGGTGTGGGGCTTGGCAGGGGGCGCCGTGTTGTGGGTAGCAGGGTGGGGGGCTTAGCAGGAGGCGCAGTGCTACAGGGAGTGGAGCAGGGGGCGCCGGGGTTTGGGGAGTGGGGCGGGGGACTTGGTAGGGGCCTCTGTGCTGTGGGGAGCGGGGCGGGGGACTTGGCAGGGAGCTCTGTGCTGTGGGGAGTGGAGCAGGGGGCATGTGGTGTGGGGAGTGTGTGGGGGGGCTCGGCAGGGGGCGCCATGGTTTGGGGCGTGGGGCAGTTGCTTGACGGGGCCCTGTGATGCGGAGAGCAGGGTAGGGGGCTCAGCAGAGGGTGCTGTCACTCCTAGCGTTCTGTGTGGTCCCTCCATCCCGTTGGTGTCTCTCGTCCTCTCCCCTTGCTCCCCCGTCTCTCCGGGGGCAGAGGGCACCTCCACATGCCAGCTGCCCGCCCAGCGGCCCTCCCCTTCTACAGACAGGAGCCAGGGCCTGCAGACCCCATGGCAGAGGCTGCAGCCACCGCAGAGTGACAGGGGATTGTCCGGCTGGGGCATGCTGGGGCCCTAGCACATGCTGCCTGGGGCTGTACAGGGAGCTGGCGCTCAGCTGCTCGCTCCGCCAGGAGGGAGGGCTGGGCGCATGCAGGAGCTGGGTGGCAGGAGTTTCCAGAGCTGATGCGGGCCCTGCCCCTCTCACTGCAGGACGACAGCCCTGAGGAGGTGACGGAGAAGGTCTGTGCCCGGAGCCCGCTGGAGCCGCCCCTGCGTGAGGCCTTGAGGCAGAGGGTGCAGGAGGAGCTGCGGAAGCGGCGGGCGAAGCGCTGAGGCTGGCCGTGCTGAGTGAGGAGCTAGGCGCAGAGGGGGAGCTGCGGCACCCTGGCTGGGGGGCTTGGAGGCTGTGGCCCCGGGGAGCAAGAACCCGGCTGCCCCAAGCTCCCACAGACTTGCTGAACGGGTTTGTTCCCTGCCGCTCCCAGCCACCCCCAGCAGCCAGGGCCCAGCGCTGGTGCCCCAAGAAGGAGCTGGCTGCTAGGTAGGGATCCTGAGCGGGGCGGCCTGGGGGTCCTGGGAACTGGAGCAGATGAAGCCCTGGGCACAGCCTGGCGGGGAGGAGTCTTGCCCAGCCTGGTAATGCCTGGAGGGTGCACCGGTGCTGACAGGCCCCATGAAGCCACTCTGCCCCCATGGTCCTCCAGCCTCCCCTCCCCCAGGATCCCCCTGCCCCCCATCCCCTCAGGGTCCGCCCACCCCCAACCTCCCATCCCCCTAGGGTCTCCCTGCCCCCATTCCCCCTGACTCCCCCGTCAACCTGCCCCCTGACTTCCATGCCCCCAGGGTCCCCCATCCCCATTCCCCCAACTCCCACCTCCTGGGGTCCCCTATCCTCCGTTCTATGGGTAGCTGAGTTGCTCCCTGTTCTGGCTCAGTTCCCACGGGGGGCTCACACCCAGGCAGACTGTCTTGTTTAAGGGAGCTCTATGGCTGGTTGAAGGTGCCAGGCTGTTGGCCAGCACACAGCACGGGACCTGGCAGCTGGGGCGGTGGCCAGAGGGCACCGGGATTGGGCTGGTCCCTGAGAGGTTCCCATGGGCCCTTACCCCCACCCAGGCAGGAATGTGCCACTGAGCCCTTTAGGGGACGCCCTGTGTCCTGGGTGGGGGAACCAGCCAAACCCCATTGGATCTGCCCTACACGCATGGTGGAACCGCCCCCTCGGCACCGGGCTGCGTCAGGCATCTCAGCTCTAGTGCCCGTTGGCCCCGGGGCGCTGGAGAAATGAATGAGCCCCGTGCTCCAGTGCCATGGCCAGCCAGGCCTGCCCCAGGGAGCTCTCGGCACCAGGACCGCAGGGCCCTGTGCTCGCGGCACCAATAAACGTCCTGACAAAACAGAACCGGGGTGTGTAGTAACGAGCATTCCTGTGCGACCCCTGCCTGGATGGGGATCGCTGGGGCCGCACACTGGGGGTGTTCTAGCTCCTGACCCCCTTTGTCTCCCAGGCTTTAGAACTGGGGAGGGTGCGGTCCTCAACTCATCCTTGCCCCTCCCCTGAAATGGATGAGTCTTATCAGCCTGGCCCAGGTCACCCAGCAGAGCTAGGAATGGGCCCCGCTCCCCTGAGCGCCAGCCTGGTGCCCTCATCGCTACGCAATGCTGACCCCTGGCGTGTGATTTCATCTGACTGCTGCCACGGCCCCGGCGAACGCTGCACACGCCAGCAGCTCTTCCTTCCCCCCAGGATCTGGAGAGGCACTTGGGCTGCTGTTCCGCCCCCTGAGTTGGTGGGGAAACTGAGACGCAATGAGCGGAAATGACTTGGGCCAGCTCAGGCAGCCGGTCAGCAGCAGAGCTGGGAACGGAACCCAGGAGTCCAGCTTCTCTGTCCTGAGCACTGAGCAGGAGGCAGTTCTTGTGCTGCCCAGTCCCCCCTGGTGTTAGGTGCCTCTCCACCAGGCCCCACCCCTTGGAGGACAGCTCGCCCCCTGCACTCACTCCCACACCCATCGGCCACCTCCCCTGGGGGCAGAGAGGTGGGGCCGCCTGAGGGAGGGTATAATTCCCACTAGGGCCTGTTCTGGGGCAGGGTGACTCATCCACTTCTCTGGCACGTCGTGTGTGGGGGGGGCAGTGATCAGTTTTCGCCGAGCCCAGAACTCGCATGAGCCTGAAGGAGAAGATTCTTGCCCCTAAGGCAGGTTGGTAGATGGGCCTGCATGAAGAGTTGTTCCCTTTAAATGGAGCAAAACCCTCCCATGTGCACGTCTCTGTTTGAACCAGGTTCTAGCAGTTTAACTTCAGTGGATTGGGAACTGGTTCAAGCTGACGTGTGATCAGTGTGTCCTCACGGGGGCGACGCTGGTTTCACTGAACTGGCACAAATCGCGGGTGGGGGGCTGCCTTTTCATTGTGTGGCGTCCCAGGCACTGCCACAATCCAGATACTCAGACAATCCCGCAAACCTTTCTGTGCCTGGGTCACTTTCAGACCCTGCTCATGTCTAGCTACGCACAGAACGACCGTGCCACTGAGCTCAAAGCACTTGCAATGGGCACCATGGCTATCCCCATTTTACCAAAGAGGAAACTGAGGCACAGGAGGGGAACGCCCAAGTGTCACCCAGCAAACCCGTGGTCTAACCACTAGCCACATGGCTTTCCTGAAATTAAAGGGAAGAGAATAGTCACTTTTCCTACAATGGGATTGGACCATGCAGCCATTTGCACCCAACGGTTGCATGGTCAAATACTTGTCCTTCTGTCACGTTCTTGCAGTGATGGGGGTATGCGGGGTGGTGGGAGCTCTGGGAGGCACACCGGTTTCACACAGAAAGGTGGTCTTCGTGTGTCTGTTTACCATTCAGAGTTTACAGCCGCAGTGTCTGAGCCGGACCCCGCCCGCTGGATGTATTTCTGCGGCCTGCGTGGCACGTTCAAATCCTGTGACATCTCGGTCTTCGTTTGAACCGCAAAGGGAATGTCCAGCCAGCGGGGTAGTGAAGAAACCCCTGAAAATGTGCCCTGTGAGATAGCATTGCCTACCTGAGTCTGCAGAGAGCCTGAAGCAAGGGCTCGGAGAGCTGCAAATGCTGCACTGAGCCCAGTGTTGACTCCAAAGCCCGTTGATGGCACTTTCAGTGTCTGTTCGGTGTCCCATTGCGGATCCTTCGAGCAGCTGGATGGGGGGGCACTCCCGGGTGGCAACGGCTGACGGGAAGAAAGGAAAAGATGCACTGTGCCAAGGGAGCGGGGGAGAGAAACGGGGCAGGGCTGGCCTCCAGGGAAGCAGAGGCTCCTGTCAGGCCATGCTGGATGCAACAAGAAGGGCCTAGGAATAACCATGAGAGTTGCTACCTGCAGGCCACGTTCTCCCCCATCTCTGTGCAGCTCCCCTTGGCGTCAGCAGCGGCTCTGAGGGGGCCAGGGTGTCCCAGGGCCATGGCCAGGCCATGGAACGTGGCATCCAACCGTGTCCACCAAACGAGCTTGTCAGCCGAGGTTTGTAACAAGCCTGCGCCCGTCGCTGCCCCCAAACGCTGCTGTGAATCCAGGGCTCTAGACTGCTGCCGAGCGCACGGTGCATACCCAACTGGGACCCAGGGGATCCGGGCTCATACTGGCGCCGGTCGACCCGGAGCAGCCAGGAGTTCTCTCAGATGGGTGTGGAGATGGGTTATTTGCCTGATATCCCCTGTGCCCGCGGGTGCGTGGCAAGCTGTGGGAAGGACCCAGCTGTCCTGGGCTCTCTTACCCATGAGAAGCACTCTCCTATTTCACAGCCCTGGAGCCACAAGGCCTCTAGCCACAGCTCGGGTCCAGGGGGAGTGACCCCACCTCTAGGCAGCCCATCTCAGTCCTGCTTGGGGGGATGCCCTCTAGGGAGCGGAGGGGATTCAGCCCATGGCCTTCCTGCTGGGACTAGCAAGGAGGGGTGACACCTGCCCCGCTACGACCTGCACCGAGTCCCCTCAGGCTCCCTTTACACAGCAGCCACCCAACGGGCAGCATGGGACAGATTCGAACCCAAGGGTGAGGGGATCTGAGTGTAGGGCAGAGCATGACACCCACCGCTGGGAATCTGCAGCACCTGCCAGCCAGGGATCCCCAGCCACTGCATGCAGGAGCGACCTAGCTGCACAGGGCCGTGTCCTCTCCTCCAGGCTACAGCTGGGGAAACTGAGGCACGGAGTAGGGAAGTGGTGTGTTGAAGGTCACATAGTCAGTGGCAGCGATGGGGCTAGAGCCCAGGAGCCCTGAGTCCCAGCCCCTTTGCTCCAGCCCACCAACACGCTGACTCCTGGAGCTACTTTGAGCTGGGACCTGATGAATTCCCATTTCGCTCCCCCCATACTCACCAAGTCCGCTGTCAGCAGCGTTCCCGCCCAGCTGCCCTGCTCCTCGTGGTTCTCGTTCACCCCGCTACCCTGGCAGCAGCGCGGCCCAGAAACCTACAGCCAGTAGGGAACGGGCCCTGGGTTGTCAGATCCATGGTCTCCCATCCCAGGGCCTGCGGCCACCAGGGTAGGAGTGATTTTGGGAATATCCAGGGGACTTGTTTATAATCTCCCAGGCTCGGCTCTGGTGTAACTCCAGAGCCGAGATTAGCCCCCTTCCCGCTGTCTGGGATGTTGGGGCTCTAAGGGTGATGTGGGGAATCGACAATGCAGTTGTGGCTGCTGGCTTGGAGGCAGTGGCAGATTAGTCACTGGGCCAATGGGGCCCGTGCCCAGGGACCCTGGCCAATTGGGGGGGGGACAAAAAATGGGCAATCCCGTGCCCTGACTCACTCCGCCTGCCCACCCAGCGCTCCTGCCGGGGAGCAGGGGAAGCCCCCACATCCCAACCTCATTTCCCCGGCAGGAGAATGTGGGGGAGGGGACCCCACTTGCTTTGGTCCAGGGCCCCACAAAAGCTTAACCCGCCTCTGCTTGGAAACCTGGGGTCAGCGCTGGCAGGGTCCTGGAGGGCAGAGAGGGTGAGTCACAGGCTGCAGGCTTCTCCAGACCCTAGGGAAGGCCCGAAAGCAACTGGTGCCCCCCTGACACCCATAAGATTGTGGCTGAAGAGGGATTGTGTGGTGGGGGATGGGGCCTGATCCACTCCCTCATCATCTGATTTACATGGCTGGCGGGATGGGGGAAGACCCCTGACCCCAGCACTTGGCAGGGAGAGGCGTCACTGCCAGCATGGCCAGAAGATCTCACCCACACGGAGCTGGTGGCACGGGGCAGCACTGAGGTTGGGTGGATCATTTCCAGCCTCTCCTGGAGGCGGAAAGCTTCTGGGCTAGACATGCCAAACCTGCGGAAAAAACGCAGAAATTGGGCTTGTTTTTGGCTTAATTGGCTTGTGAGTTGCTTGTTGGCTAGTTTGGAGCTTGTAGCTTGTTGTAGTTCCTTCTTTTGTTTTATTAGCTCCCAGCAAAGAGGGGGGCAAGCAGGGTCCAGGGCGGGAGAGAGTCAGAGGTGCGCCGGGGGGATCTAGTCACATGGAGTGTTGGGCTTCTTAGGGATTGGCTTGTTTTGGCCTTGTCTGGATGGGACTAGCTTGATTTTGGGCTTATTGTGAAAGTCAAGGTGCTTAGTTACTGCGGGAAAGTTGGCAACTGTGTTCTAGGATGATCCACTGCCAGGCTGTTTGTCTGGGGATGGTTGGATCCATCAGGGCGGAGGGGAGCCAGCAGTAAGCAGGGTCTTAAGGATGGTGCACAATGCGAGCAAGGCACCCCAGAGTGCATGGCAGGGCCAGGGGCACCAGTCCTGTGCAGCTCCCACCTGCTCCGTGGTAATATCTGCTCCTCCTTTTCCTGAATCCGCATGGGATACGAACATCCCCCTGGCTGCAGCCCAGGCTCCTGACCTCAGACCCCCCAAGGCCTGGACTCAGCCTAGAGCCAGGATTTAGACCCTGAGCTGGGACCCCTAATTCAGGACTTGGACCTGTGGCAGGACCCCCCGTATTGTGCCCCCCCCGACCTGTGCCGAGGACAGGACTCGAACCTGCAACACAGGAATTCCCGAGGGAGGGGAAACATTGACTCCCCCTCCCCATCTCAGAGATGGGTCAGTCCAGCCTGACCCCCCCATCATTCAAACGTCAAACCCCGCCCCTTCTGAGGGATCCCTGAGAAGCCGTCGTAGAAGCCCCGCCCCGTCCGATAGAGCTCCGCCCCAGCCCCCTCCGCTCTATTGTCCCGGTTGCGGTCGCTTCGCGCTGCATGGCGGGAGTTGTAGTCCTGCACTGGGGTGGCTCGGAAACGACAGCTCCCGTCGGGCCTTGCGCGCCGCGGTCAGCTGCGCGGGGGCGGGGCCGGCCTGGCCTGTTAAAGGTCCGTGTGGAGCTGGCAACCCTGGCGCGCTGGGGCCGGGACGGGAGGCTGTGGCGGGGAGCGGGTAAGAGACCCCCCGCCCCCATCGGTGGGAACGTGCCCGGCCCCCTCCCCCCCAGACCCGGATCTGTTCCCCCAGAGACCCGGGTCCCTCCACACATCTGGGTCCCCCCCCCACACTGGCCCCCGGGTTTGTGAGCTCGCGAGCGAGGGCGGTGCGGGCTCCCGTCTGTCCGACCTCGCTCCGGGGACACTGGGTGGGCGCGGGCGCTGCAAGACCCTGGGTGGAGAAGCTGGGACCCACCCCGCCCACCGCGGCCCCAGAGCTGGCAGCGCTGCAGGGTCCCTGCTGCACCACCCCCGGGAACCCGGCAGCGGGGGCCGGGGCCGGCTTTGCCGGAATGACCCGGGAAACCCGCGGGGATCCAGCGCTGGCGGCGGCCCGGAGGTGCGGGATGAATAGAATGTTGCTGTCCCTGTCCCGAGCCCAGCCCGTAACCCTGATACTTGGCTGGGACGCGAAGCCTTTAGGTGTGTGGCCCCAGGGGCTGCCAGGGCCTGTCTGGTCAGGTAAATCGCCGTCCCCTCGTGGCAGCCGATCGGAAAGCGTCCAGGCACTGGCTGGGCCATGGAAGCTGAATTCTAATCTTACTGCTAGGCGGGGTCCCTCCAGGCCAGGGGGATGGGGAGAGAGAGGCCTTGTCTCTTCACCCCCTGCTATGGGGAGAGCTTTGTTCTCCAGGGCTGCCTAGCTAGCCCAAGTCCCACGCAAGGAAGGAGCGAGTGCCAGAAAGTCTGTGTCCTTGAGCCCCTGGATCAGTGCATGGGGAGGGTGCTAAGCAACAGGGCCAGGGATGGCTGCCAAGCTGGGCCCTTGGCTTCGAATCCAGCAGCATGAAGGAGAAGTGAATGTCCTGCTTCCTTGGTTGGAAGTGCACAAGGAGCTGGAAAGAGAAGGGTGGTGGGGGTGCCTGTAGCTTTGAGGTGGGGGTGTGGCTTAGTGGCAGTGGGGCTGTGTCAGCGGGAGGGGGGGTGTTGTATCAGTATGTGGTAATGCAGCTGTAGCACAAAGCGGGGGAGCACCCAGGAGCTGGCTGCCCAGGGGCACAGGAGGAGGGTGGGCTGGAAGAATCTGCAGCTGCCCTATGCCCAAGAGGGTCTCCCTGCCCCGATGGAAGCATGGTCATGAAGAACTGCCTGCTGCCATCCTCTGACACTTGCCATATGTCCCAGCATTGACTCGCATTGTGCCCTGGCTGCAAGGTCAGGGGTGAGTGGGAGAGGGCTTTGTAGTGCTACCAGGGATTTGGTGGGAGAGCAGAGGTGGTCTATACATTGGCTAGAGCCAGGGGGTGGGCCTGGGGACTCCTGGGTCGGTGGGTGGGATGATGGACACCTGCTGTCCAAGGGATGTGGCTGTTAAAGAGGAAAACAGTCCCAACCTGAGGGGCTCCAAGGTAGTGGTGACCTGACACCACCTCTTCCCCCGCCCCCTCCCCCCTTGGTATAACAGTAGGTCTGGCTGCTGTTGGTTGACATTGGCACCTCTCTCTTTCTCTCTTTTCCAGGCAGGTGCCTTCTGATGGTTCCGAGTGGAGGCCTTGGATTGTAGCTGGTGCCCATCCGTCCCCCCCCTTCTCCCTTCCCTTCCCTTCCCTCCTCATCTCCGAGTCCCCCCCCACACACACATGTTCCGTATCTGGACTCACTAATGACAGCCTGGATCATCCTCCCCATTAGCCTGTCCACCTTCTCCATCACTGGGATATGGATCGTGTAAGCAGCCACTTTGCTCTGGTTTGTGTAGTGATGTGGGGAGGGTGCTGGCTAACCAACAGGGGCTGGGATCTGGCTAATGAACAGGGTGCTCCAATAGCCATGAGATTGGGTGGCTAGTCCATGGGCTGCTTCCTCTGACAGTCTAAGCCCCAAACCAGGTGACTTTGAATCCAGTGAAGGACAGGTTCCCGCCTCTCTGTGGGCTAACAACCCCTCCCTTTAGTAGCCTCCTATTCTGTGAACTGATTGTTGCCACCATGTTTTACTTGAGTCTTGGATTCACTCCAGTTCTGCCCCCCCCTCTTTTTGTCCCCAGCCCAGCTCGGGCTCCAGGGTGGCAGCTGTCTGGGGTGCTGGTGTGGGGGGTGGGTCACGGAGTGAGCACTGAGGTTTGCATTGTGATGGGGTGGGGAAAATGGAAAGGCGGGGTGGGATTGGGAGCAATTACTTTGGGAGGTGCAGATACCACTATTCCAGTGCTGGGGGCACCTCTGGGTCCTCTCTGAGCCCTGCCCCTCTGTGATCAGGGCATCAAACTGGCATAAGCTGTGTGATGAATCCTCAGTCGCCAGGCTCCATGAGCTGGGAGCCATAGCTACCTGTGGGCCTGGCCAACATCCTGCCGCTTGCACTTCAGTGCATTCCCCTTGCTGTAGCCCCTTGGCCTGTGTCTGACACGGGAGCCTGTGGGGGAGGGTTAACTGGATCCCCTTTGCACCAGGTAAATGGTGGTCACTACAGGGCTCAGCATTCTTGTGTCTGACCCATGGTATCTGCTGAGTTTGGCTTCAGGACTGGCCTTACGAGCCCAGAACGGGACTTCCTGCCTGCAGGTTGAGTGGTTCGAGGGCTGTGTTCCAACCCAGGACCAGCAAAGGGTCCACTGACGGCCGCTCCTAAGGGGCGCAGTTCAGTGCTCCCGCGGCTACAGCCCTCTGGCACTTCCCCTCACTGGGGGTGGGGTGGGGGGGTGAGCTACTGGCCAGTGTGTTTTCAGGCAGACCTAGATGCTAGTGGAGCTGGGTGGGGTCCCTCTCCTAATCCTCCCCAAGGTGCGGTTGGCATGTCTCCCACAGTCCTCAGCACGGCTGCCTTGACAATAGCCGCCCTTGTCCTCATCTCTGAGAGAGCCCCAGTGTGTCCCTAACTTACCCTGCAGTACCAGGCTCCAGCCACTGGGGGGACCCTTGTCCTCATCCACATGGGCAGAGCCAGGGTCACCCCAAACCATGTTGGGCTGAGTGCACCTCTGCAGGAGGGGAGTCCCTGAGGGCTGCCGGTGCCAGGATTGAGGGGAGTGGCCTTGCAAAGCTGCCCATGAAACAGATGGGAATTCAGATGCAGAGTGCTAACCTAGGCGTAATCCCCTGGATCCAGCTGCTGCCTCACCTGCAGGGCCCGCTGCCCCATGAGGTCTCCACAGAGCCCGCTGGGGCAGGCTGGCCAGCCGGGCAGCCTTCCGGGACCCCATCACTGCCCCTGGGAGGCTTTTGCGCACGCTGGGTGCTTAGAGCAGCCAGCAGTTGTTGCTGATGGCTCCAGCCCTGGCCTGGGACCTTGGCAGTGAAGTGACACTTGGTTAAAGGCAGGGAGGTGGAAACTCGTTATAGATGGTGACCGCGGGCTTGTGCAGTTACACAGAGGGTAGCTCAGAGCCCCTTGTATCTCACCCCCAGCTGCTCCTGGGGTTGGCAAAAGCCCCCTCCCCCCCACACACATACACGCTGTCCTGGAGCCACTCGGAAGTTGCAGGGAGTGGGGAGGCTGTGCCAGTTTGGCCCAGTCTGGAGTGGCAGGAGCTCAGAAGGGCGCAGGGGTCGGGGGGGCCCTGCCAGGGCTCAGCACCAGCCGCTCTCACTGACTGTAAGTGGAGGTGAGGACTCAGGACCCTGATGGGAAGCAGGGCCTGGTGAGAGCGGGGCGGAGGCAGGGCCCTCGGCCAGGGGAGCTGGCAGATGCGGTGTCAGGCCAGGCCATTGAGGTCAACCCCATCTGCTCCCCCAGTATAAGGAGGTATTGGGGAGGGGGCTGTGCTGGGGGCAGCTCTGCACCAGGTGGGGGAGGGGTCAAAGGTGGCTGGAGGCTCCTCAGAGCAGTTTGCCCCTGTCTTTGCCTGTCAGGTGACCTTTGACCATACAGGGTCCTGGGCAAGGAGCGCAAGCCTCCGCATGCACCGGGAATGAGCCGGGCCTGGCTGCCCCCAGCAGCGTGGACACAAGGCTCAGCCCTTCACCCCTGCGGCCCCGCACGCGCCCCCCTCAGGGAGGGGTAGGGGTAGTGACAGAGTGGGGAGGAGGGTCGCAGGCTGGGAGCTCAGCTGCCCCTCCCCTGCCAGTTCCCAGGCCTTTCTTGTGCTCTCTTGGGCCAGGCTATCAAACCGTAGTGCCCCAGCCTTGCCAATGCAGGAGTCTGGGCTCCGCAAGGAGTCATGGCGGTGACACTGCAGTGCCTTCAAACTGCCCCAAATCTGGCCCCCCCAGCCCTGCTCCCCACGGAATAGCCCCTGGCCTGCATGCCCACTGCCAGCCTGGATCACGGCTCTGAGCCGGTGCCCCCAGGCCCCAGGAGCAGCCCCTTCCTGCCACCACCGCGGTGCTCTTTGCTCTAGCATGATGGGCAGCTGGGGCAGTGCCCCCTCACCCAGGGCAACAAATGGGCTGTTCCACCCTTCTGCACCGGGGAGCCGATCTCTCCCACAAGACGGTTCTTCCCTGGGGTTGGGGCGGTGGGATCTGGGCTGTGAGCGTGGATGTTCTTGGCGCAGGCCTGTGGTGACTGGCTGGAGCCCAGGGAGACTGGCTTGTCCCTGCGCTGGCACCAAAGGTGGCTGTTGAAGCTAAACAGCCAAGCGTGGCAGGACGAAGGGCACATTCCTTCATGTTGCCCTGGCTGCTGCTTGGCTCAGCTCCCCGGGCCGAGTGTGCGTCGCTTCACCAGCGGCCCAGATACCAGGCTGATCCGAGCCATCGTGCTGCTGGGGGAAGGGGAGCTATGGAGAAAGTTGGGGACCTCTCAGAATTGCTGGTAACTTTCCAACCCCCCCCCACACACACACACACACACACACACTTGGTCTTTCCGAAGGTGAGACACCTGGGAGTGGCAGGGGAAGCCGACTCACAAGACTTCCACTTCCCCAGCTCAGGGATGGCCGTGCTCTGAAACGTCCTGGGGCATGTGCCCTGGTATCAGGTGTGCTGCAAAGCCAAGCAGATCCCAATCCCCGTTCTAGTGCTGTTCTGCTCCCTGAAGGGAGGATTTTGGGGGGGGTCCTGCTGAGCCCAATGCCCCCCCAGTAATTTCCCTTAACCCTGTGGAGATACCACCCATGGCAGGGGCTGCTCCTTGGGCAGCATCGGGCAGCGAGGGGCTGAGTCGTTTGGAGACCTCTGTGCGCCCCGTCACCATGCAGGGCGGAAGCCAGTGAGGGAAGATCCCAGCGTTTGCAGAGGTTAGGAGAAATTTGTCTCTGCGCCTGTGACCCAAGGCTGCTTGATGGAGACTTACTCGGGGGACAAAGACTGAGCCCCCCAGTGCTGTGGCCGGTTGCTCTTCAGAGCAGAGCCCTGCATGCGGCATTGACTACGGAGCCCCTGGCTGCTGGCGCTGCAACAAGACCAAAGAATGGAGCCGTTTAGTTCCCCCAGCAAAGCGTGAGCTGAGCGGCTCCCTGGGCTGGACAGGGCACTGGCTCGTGTCCCTGGAGGGGTTTGCAGGGGTGAGAGTGGTGGTGCTAGGGGGCAGAGGTAGCTGGGTATTTGGCCTGCGTGGCACAATGGGCAGGGCCTGTGTCATGTACCCCCAGGTGGGCTGGGTGAGGGGGTGTGGATGACACTGACAGGTCTCTCAGCGCCGGTGAGCTGGCCTTCCCAGTGCTGTGTCCATTCCCAGCATCCCCCAGACTCTTCAGGGCACCTGTCTGGAGATGGCACCATTACCCAGGGCTCGGCTGTGGACACTGGATGCCTCTCCAGGGGTTCTTAAGTTGGGCTCCCCTGCTCCAGAGGCTGGGGAGGTGAGAAGGCTCCTATGGGACAGGAGGCCGGGTAGGTGCATTAATTCCCCTCGCTAGTTCAGGTATGGTGACCTTGGCTCTGCTTCTTGCAGGTACGCCATGGCAGTGATGAACCACCACGTGTGTCCCGTCGAGAACTGGTGAGCAGCAGCCCCCGTGGCTGGCAGTGCATGGGCAGCCCCTGCCAGGTGCTGCAGCCCCACCCGCTTCCTTCCTTGCCCTAGCCAATTGTAGTACCTAATCTAACCAGTACGGTCAGGCTCTGAGGCCAGCCCCCGTGCTCCAGTCCAGCTCCTTGGCCTGGATCCGGAGTGCTGCCCCTGGGATGGGGAGAGCAGGATGGTCCAGAGCACCAGCTGCCTGGCTATAACCTTCCCCTGCCTGCCTAGTGCGTGGGGCCTGGTGGCAGCCATGTTAGAAAGGCCCATGGTGGGGGAAGCAGTCCCTCTGTGCTGCCAGGGGAGGGTGCCAGGGCTTCTGGGCAGCTTGAAGGAGGTGGGGCCATGTCTCCAGGCCCCCAGGACAGGGAGAGGAGCCCCTATGGTCTCCCCTGCCTATGGAGGGCACCGTGCCCAGGGGTGGGTAATACGGACTATACCACTGCTCTGGGAAGCAGTAGGGCAGAGGTTAGTTGCTCCTGGCCCCCATGTCCGTTCCTAACTCCCCCCTCCCCCCATGCTGTTCTGGCCCCTTTCATCCCCCACCCCCCACTTACCAATTGATTTCAGGTCCTACAACGAGTCATGCTCCTCCAGCCCTGCCAAGCATGGCTACCCCAAAAGCTGCTGCACCTTGGAAGATGTGCCTCTGATCAGGTGAGGCTGAAGCGGGGGTTGGTGTGAGTGGTACCTGGGGTCCATCACGCTAGGGGCAGTATCCCACTCCGAGGAGTTTACATGAGGCCAGAGGAGCTGCACCCTCTGCCCTAAGTGAGAGAGCTTCACAGCTCCCTCACCCCAGGGCAGCCGCAGCCTTGATGGCTGCCTGTCAGTCTCCTCTTGCCGCCCACTTCCCCCCCCTCCATGTATCACTCAGGGCTGGGGACAGGGGTGCCATGGTGGCTGTTTGCTGGGCTCTCCGGAAGTGCCAGTTGCCCAGAGCCCTCTGGCAGCATGTGCTGGAATGAGCCATGGCCAAGCTGCACAGGGAGATGATGCTGTGGGCCACTCAACCCACAGCCGGGGGGCCCAGGTGGGCACCCACAGGCCTGATCCCACCCTGCTGGGGGCAGCAGTGCAAACCAGCCAGCTCACCCCTGAGCTGCAGGGCCGGAACTTCCACTAGGCGGCCCTAGGCGGTTGCCTAGGGCAGCAGGATTTGGGGGGCAGCATTTTGCCGCCCTTGGCGGAAATTCGGCGGTGGGGGGTCCTTCCGCTCCGGGTCTTCAGCAGAAATGCGGCGGCGGGTCCTTCACTTGGGACTTGCTGCCGAAGTGCCCCGAAGACTTGGAGCGGAAGGACCCCCACCGCCAAATGCTCGGAGGAGGAGCGCTGCCGCCTAGGGTGGCAAAAACCCTGGCGCTGCTCCTGCTGAGCTGTGGCATTGCATCACGCCAAGTCACGTGCAGCATGTGTGGCATGGTGGAGGGCGAGTCACGAAGGGGATAGGGGAGCAGCACACCTTGGGGGACCCAGGGCCTGGCGCAATATGTGCCATGTGTGACAGGTTCCCCCAGGGTCCCGCCTGGGGCTGGGGTACCACTGAGCCTCTGACCCACCAGCCTGGGCTTCCTCTCACACTGTGCTGCCGTGACAAGCTGCAAAGCCCTCCAAGCCTGCACTTTCACCAGCATTCACACAGGTGCAGTCACATGCAGGCTCTCTGACCACCAGCTTCTCAGCCTAGGCCCCCAGAGCAGTACCGTCCTGCCCTGCTCAAATCTGGCCAGTATATGGGTTTAATACCTGGTCCGCCGCTCCCTCAATGTGAAGAGGACCATGCACACTTGTGGTAACCAAGCTGAGATTTTTCCCCAGGCATCTTAGTCAAACACACACGTGTTTAGATTAAAATTTTAAAATAAGTATATGAATTATAGATAGATTGTAAGTGACAGCAAACAGATCAAAGCAGGTTACCTAGCAAATAAACCAAACCACAAACTGAGCTTAACACACTAGATAGCTAGGATATGAATTAGCAAATTCTCACCCTGAGTGATAAACAGGCTGGCAGATTCTTGGCTTTGCAGCTTGGCTTTCCCCGGCTTTAATACACAGGCTAAAAATCCCTTAACCTGGGACCATCACTTCCCCCCCCCATTCAGTCTTTATTTGTCAGGTGTTTCCAGGTGTGGTGTTGTCGGGAGAGTGAGGCCCCCTCACATTGTCATTGCCCCTCTTTTAGATCTTCCCCCACACTTGCGGGAAAGCTCTTTTGCTGTGACCTGGGTCAGACCGTTCCCATTGTGCAGTGCTATCTCTGAGGGGTTTCTGTTGCACGCAGTTCCTGGGGTAATCCTGGTGCTTGTGCAATTCCTCAGTAAGCCATTAACATTGTTTGGCCTTTTTACAGTTGTACCTGAAAGGCTGCTTGTGGGTGTTTTCAACCTCACAACATGTTTCCATAGCCCATACATAGCCAAACTTCACATACGCCGGTAGCGCATACAGTCCAACGAGATATTACTGTTGAGCAGATCAAGACTTAGATCCCTCACAAGGCACACTTTGTGCAAAACAGAATAATTATATGACAGTGGTGAATATTGGGGTGCCAAGGTGTCACCATGCCCAGGAGGCACGCGAGGGCACAGCTGCCAGGAGCCAGGCAGGTGACCCGGCCCAGAGGGGTGCTGGATGGGGGTCACACCCACCCCCTTTCCATGCCCACCAGGGGGAGGCATGTGCTGCTCCGATCATGTCCTGGCTTTGCTGACTGCTTTCTCCTTGCCCTGCAGTAAGTGTGGCACATATCCCCCAGAGAGCTGCCTCTTCAGCCTTATTGGGAACATCGGGGCTTTCATGGGTAAGTGTCCACCCCACCTGGCCCACTGAGGAGCCGCTCTGTGCAGAGGGCCCCTCTCCTGTGACTGCCTTGGCCTGCTGGCCACATAGCCCGCACCAGGCTCAGCCTCCCTGCTGTGGGGCCGGATCTGGGACTGCATTTGCTGATCTGGCTCAGTAGAGGGGACCCATTGCTGTTCTGTCCCCAGCGCTGCTTCTGCATTGGACTGGGGCCCGACCTCCCCACTGGGCAGGCAGCAGATCCCCACCAGGGCATGGAGCGGGCTGCTCCCTTCCCAGGGCGGCTTAGTGGTGGGTGGAAGGCGTTCTTTGCAACAGAAGTGCTGGAAACTGTTTAAAAATGTTATGCTTGTGGGATATGCTGAGGACGTTGTCACAGACGCACAGGTCATGCCCACTCTCTGAGCCTTTGCATGCCTGTCTCTCGCTGTGGGCCCCCTCACTCTGGACCCCCAAGGCCTCCACTCACAGAGGGAATAATGCAACCCTGTTCTCTAGACCGGAGTGACTCTCAGCCAGCATAGAATAGGAGGGTTTCTTGAGCGGCTGAACACAGCATAGGAAACTCTCAGGGCCTCAGGCCTGGCCTCCCTCAGCCCAGCACATCCAAGTCTCCTCTGCATCCAGGTGGGCTCTGCCTGTTCCCCCCTCCAGCCCCAAGCCCCCCTGCTTCCCAGCTGGGCATCTGAGATCACCGGCCCCAAGTCCTGCCTCTGTCCACTGTCTTCTATCCAGGTAAACAGGGTCACCTGGGCCTCCTCTCCTCTCTTCTGTTCTCTGGCTGGAACCGGCTGGTCAGTCACTGGCGTCCTCTCTTTATAGCCCATTGTCCTCCCACTGGCCAGAGCCGGCTGTGACTCCTGAGCTGGGCCTCCGGGTTACCAGTCGCTGGGGTCTCCATTCTCCAGGCCAGCGGCTGGGGTCCCAAGTTCCATGGCTGGTCCTCTGTAACAACAAACTCCCTCTCCCCTCGCCTCGTTAAACCAGTAACACCCAGGGAAACTGTGTCCCACCCCCTCTGCATGAAAACCAGCGGAAAAAGACAAGAAACTCTTTCCCCCCCCCCCACCTCATCACAGGATCCCCCGGCCCAGGGAGTGGGTCTGTCACTGCCAATCCTGTGGCCTCAGAAGTTACTGTGGCTCAGAGCCCTCACCCCAGGAGCCAGCCCATAAGTATAAAGGTCTTACCTTGGCTTTCATGGGCCTGGCTACACCTTTTATGGTGATCCCAACTGCCCTGCTGGTCCCCCTGAGCCTCCCCAAGTTCTTAACTACCAGACACTTTCCCCTCTGCTTTGTCATCCCTAGAGGTGTGAACCCAGCTCCCCAGTCACTGTGGTGGACACTCCATGCAGGTTGCACACTAGCGAGCTGGTGGGGGTGAAAATAACCCGTTGATTTAATAGACCCCCCAGATTCAGAGATGAGATGGCAAGGGACTGAACAGCTTCCCCTGGTGCAGTCAACATCTGCAGGCTTTCCACTGGCTCCCCGCATGCCCCTGCCACAGGCTCCAGCACTCAGGCAGCCCCTCGAGCTCTGGGGGCCTTCCATTGGGGGAGGGTGGGGGGTTTTCTCGTCAGTCACTATTAATACGCACAGTGGGGGTGTGATGGGTTCCCTGTGGGGTGCCACCTGGAACTGGGGTACCCCTGACCCACCAGCCTGGGCTCCCTTTACCTAGTACTGCTGTGACCAGCCTGTCAAGCCCTTTCCCAGGCTCCAGCACACATACAGGTAGGGACACTTCCAGATGTTCAGCAGCTGGGTAAGGGGGGTAAACAGTGAGGTGGTGAAATTTGTAGAACTACTCAAGATAGTTAAGTCCAAAGCAGACTGAGAAGAGAATCTCGCAAAACTTGGTGACTGGGCAACAAAATGGCAGATGAAATTCAATGTTGATAAATGCAAAGTAATGCACATTGGAAAACATCCCAACTATACATATAAAATGATGGGGTCTAAATTAGCTGTTACCACTCAAGCAAGAGATCTTGGAGTCCATGAGTGGCGGGTATCGGAGGCATTGGAAGGGCAAATAGCCTGATGTCCCCTGGCCCGTGCTCCACCCCCATGCCCCACTCTGCCTACTGTTCCCTGCGGCAGGCAGGCTGGGGCCCACTCGGCCCTGGGCCTGGGCCCACCCCAGCCGAGCTGTCTGCCCACCCAGTGCTGGGGCCAGCACTTCTGCTGGGAGGTGCCTTCAGAGGCTGGGGGGGCATGCCAGCCAGGGGTCGGGCCCGACGGTGTGGTGCTCCGAGTGGGGGCTGGGTTCTGGTGGGCACAGAAGGGGCAGGACTGGGGGGCTAGCCTCCCCAAGCCAGGGGTTTACCCACTACCCATGTTGGACTCATTGCAGATAGTTCCCTGAAAACATCACTCAATGTGCAGCGGCAGTCAAAGAAGCTAACAATGTTGGGAATCATTAAGAGAGGGACAGATAATAAGACAGAAAATATCATATTGCCTCTATATAAATCCATGGTATACTCGCATCTTAAATACTGTGTGCAGGTTGCCCCATCTCAAAAAAGATATATTGGAATTGGAAAAGGTTCAGAAAAGGGCAACAAAAATGATTAGGGGTAAGGAACGGCTTCTGTATGAGGAGAGATTAATAAGACTGGGACTTTTCAGCTTGGAAAAGAGGTGGCCAAGGGGGGATATGACAGAGGTCTATAAAATCATGACCGGTGTGGAGAAAGTAAAGAAGGAAGTGTTATTTACTCCTCATAACACAAGAATGAGAGGTCACCAAATGAAAATAGGCAGTAGGTTTAAAACAAACAAAAAGGAGTATTTTTTCACACAACACACAGTCAACCTGTGGAACTCCTTGCCAGAGGATGTTGTGAAGGCCAAGACTATAACAGGGTTCAAAAAAGAGCTAGATAAGTTCATGGAGGAATAGGTCCATCAATGGCTATTAGGCAGGATGGGCAGGGATGGTGTCCTGTTTGCCAGAAGCTGGGAATGAGTGAGAGGGGATGGATCCAGTGGTGAGCTGGAGCCGGTTCCCACCAGTTCGCAGGAACCGGTTGTTAAATTTAGAAACCCTTTTAGAACTGGTTGTTCCAGGGCTTTTAAATTTAACAAAAGCTTCAGCAGCTGTCCATCCTGTCCCCGGCCCCAGCTCGCTTCCTCCTTCCCGCCCTGAACACTCCGCCCCCCTTCTCCTCCTCCTCCCCTGCTTCCCGTGAATCAGATGTTCGCGGGAAGCCTGAAACAAGCAGCAGGCAGGTAAACTGGGGTGGGGACGCGCAAGGAGGGCTCTAGAGAGGCGCGCGCCCCAGCCTGGTCCTGGCCACGGCCGAGTGCCCCCGACTCCAGCCCCAGCGGTGCTGGCCCCGAGCGACTCCGGCCTGGCCCTGCTCGGCTTGGGCCCCGCGACACCGGCCACGGCTGAGCAGCTTGGGCCCGGCTCAGCTTGGCTTGGGCCCCGCGGTCCTGGCCGAGCGGCTCCGGCCCAGCTCAACTTGGGCCCCGCCCCAGCTCAACTTGGGCCCCGCGGTGCCGGCCCCAGTCCCGGCCAAGCGGCTCCGGCCCAGGCCCGGACCGGACGAGCGGCTCTAGGCAGTGCAGTAAGGGGGCAGGGAGGAGGTGTTGGAAGAGAGCAGGGGAGTTCGAGGGGTTGTTGGGGGGGTGGATAGGGGTTGGGGTGGTCAGAGGGCAGGGAACTTAATGGGGGCAAGGGTCTCAGGGGGGCAGTCGGGAAGGAGCAGGGGTTGGATGGGGTGGTGGGGGGGCAGTCAGGGGCAGGGGTTCCAGGGGCAGTCAGGGGACAGAGAGACGGGGTGGTTGGATGGGGCAGGGATTCTGGGGGGGGTAGTCAGGAAGGAGCAGGGGTTGGATGGGGCTGTGGGGGGCAGTCGGGGACAGAGAGAAGGGGTGGTTGGATGGGGCAGGGGTCCTGGGGGGCCATCAGGAATGAGAGGAGGGGTTGGATGGGGCGGCAGGGGGCAGTCAGGGGACAGGGAAGGGGGGTGGATAGGGCAGGGGTCCCGGGTGGGGGGGCGTCAAGGTACGTGGGGGGTTGGATGGGGCAGGAGTCCCGGGGGGGGGCACAACCCCCTCATGGGGTGAAGAGGAGGGAACCTGTTGTTAATATTTTGGCAGCTCATCACTGGATGGATCACTTGATGATTCCCTGTTCTGTTCATTCCCTGTGGGGAACCTAGGATTGGCCGCTGTCGGCAGACAGGACACTGGGCTAGATGGACATTTGGTCTGATCCAGTATGGCTGTTCTTATGTTCATACATATGCTGTGATCAGCTCTGCAGGGGGAGCCTACAGCTAAGGAACTGCCCAGCTGCTCAAGTGCACAGCCCACTCGAGAGTGTAAACCCCAAATTATACCATCTTGCATGGCACAGAGAACTGTACAGCGTAAGCTCATGAAATCGCCCCCTCCCTCAATGTGGAGAAGGATATGCAACAGTTTTCTGCCCCAAGTTAGGACTCCCCCACACTGGTTTTAGATAAAGCAAAAACAAGTTTATTAACTACAAAAGATAGATGTTAAGTGATTATAAGGGATAGCAAACAGATCAAAGCACATTACCTAGCAAACAAACAAAACATGCAAACTAAGCTTAATATACTAAAGAGATTGGATATGAGTAGCAACTTCTCACCCCAGTTGATGGCTCAGGCAGGCTGCAGAGATCCTTAAGGGGCCAGCTGCACTTGCTTACAGCTTAAAAGTCCCTCTAGCCTGTGTCCAGCACTTCCCCCAGTTCAGTCTTTGGTCCTTGGGTGTTTCCAAGAGTCTCTTGGGGGAAGTCAGCGAAGAACCCTGATGATGTCACTCCCCTGCCTTAAATAGCTTTTGCATATGGTGGGAACCCTTTGTCTCCAAGGTTGGCTCCCACGCCTTTCAGTGGGAAAACTCTGGGATTCCAAGATGGAGTCCAGCACCAGGTGACCTATCCCTGTAGTGCCACAGCAGCCATTGCTCAGAGGCCATTTGTAGCATCCTCAGGAAGACCCTCAGGTGGGGAATAAGCACCTTCTAAGGCCTATTGTTCTCCTTAATGATTCATTAATTTGAATGGGCCCTTCCCAGCCAGCCATCTAGACGAGTGATTTTCAAACTGCGGGTCGCGACCCAGTACTGTTAAAAGTCCCATCAGTGGTGCTGCCTGGCTAAGGTAGACTAGTCCCTACCTGTTCTGACACCGAGCTGTGCCCTGAAAGCGGCCAGCAGGTCCAGCTCCTAGGTGGGGGAAGCCACAGGGCTCTGCCTTCTGCCCCCGCCCCAAGCACTGGCTCTGCACTCCCGGCCAATGGGAGCTTGGGGGGGGGGGTGCCTGTGAGCGAGAGCTATATGGAGCCGCTTGTGCACCTCTGCTTAGGAGCTGGACCTGTTGCTGGCCACTTCCGGGGTGCAGCATGGTCCGCAGTGCCAGGACAGGCAGGAAGCCTGCCTTAGCACCCCTGCTGCACCGCTGACCTGACGCTGCCTGAGGTAATCCCGTGCCCCAATCCCCTGCCTAGCCCTGAGCCCCCCCAAACCTGGAGCCCCTTCCTGCACCCCAAGCCCCTTGTCCATGGCCCCACCCCAGAGCCTGCACCCTCAGCCCAGGGCCACCTCCTGCACCCCAACCCCTTGCCCCAGCCCTGAGCCCTTCCCACACCCCAAATCCCTCATCCCCAGCTCTGTTGGGTTGCGGGCATCAACAATTTTCTTTAACTGGGTGCCCAGAAAAAAAGTTTGAAAACCACTGCCCTAGTGGGCGTTCCCCAAGTGTAAACACATTTGTAATACAGCTACACAGTCAATATTTCGCAATTCAGATACAGAAATGATCCATGCACACAAGTAGGATAATCATATTCAGTGAAGCAGAACCTTTCCAATGACCCCTCCCATGCCTTATCTGGCATACAGTCTATCAGAATTGGGCCGGAATGCTCCTCGCTCTGAAGAATACGGGGTGCAGTCTCCCAGGAGCCATCCCCAGGTGCCTCGTTTCAGTGGCGTTAATGGCCCTGGGGTCTGTGAGGGCTTGTTGCTGGGGCTGGGTTTGTGAGCACAGCTGGCTTGGGGGCACCTCCCACAGCTGGCCGTGAGGTGGAGCTGATGGTTCCCAGCCCGCTTCTCTAGCCCCACACATCTCACGTCAGAGCCACGGCCCAGCCATGCAGCTGGCGTCCCAGAGGGGGAGTGCCCCATGGTTCCTGGTGTGGCTGGGGTCCTCTGGGTGTGGGGGGAGGTAGCCCCCAGCCCTGCTAACAGTCTGTCTCTCGGCAGTGGTGCTGATCTGCTTCCTGCGCTACGGGCAGCTGATTGAGCAGAGCCACCGCTCCTGGGTCAACACGACGGCGCTTGTCGCGGGCTGCACCAACGCTGCCGGCCTCGTCGTGGTTGGCAACTTCCAGGTGGGCTGGGCAGGAGCCACCCTGCTTGGGCCAGCACCTGGCAGGGGCCAGGCTCTTCTCCTGCCCTGGCACCCTCAGCCTCTATCCCCCGTACCCTAAGCTAGCTGTGATGTCCCTTTGCTGGGGGAGGCTGCTGCCTGTCTGGCCATGGGGGGAGGAGGGGGCAGATGCTAGCTCCCCAGAAGGGCTGGGTGAGAAGAGAGGAAGGGGCTTGGCAGCTGTGGAGCAGGGCATGTCTGGGGCATGTGGGGTGATAGGGAAGCAGCGCAGAATGGGAGGAGCTACTGGGGTACAGAAGAAGCAAGCCTGGGATGGGGGGGATTGTGCAGGGCCCCTGTGGTGTGAGATCAGCCAGGCTGAACTGGGAGGGGGAAAGGAGGGGCCTGAGGGGCAGGAATGGCCCAGGCTCATTGCTGTCCCTCCCTCTGCCCCAGGTGGACAACGCCAAGTCCCTGCACTACATCGGGGCAGGCATCGCCTTCCCGGCTGGGCTGCTCTTCGTCTGCCTCCAGTGCATCCTCACCTACCACACTGCCATCAGCGCCCTGGACGGCTGGATGGCGCACCTCCGCGTCTCGCTCACCGGCGTGGCCTTAATCGCCCTCGTCCTCAGTATCCTTCTGGCTGCGGGTTCCCAGCCACCTGCCTGGCCCCCTTGCTGCCCAGAAGGCACGGGGCACTAACCCCCACTCGACATCCATGAACGTCACCTAGGTAACTGCAGGGCTCTGTCCTGCAGGCCGCACCAGGGAGCCAGCTGCCAGCTCTGAGCTAACGCAGCTGCCCCAGGTTTGATCCCTGGGCCCGATGTCCCCCTGTGTCCTCAGAGAGCAGGGTAGTTCCCAGGGCTGGAGCAGAACATCAGGCTCTTCCCTACTGCAGGGCAGGAGCATCACCTGGGGCCACGTCTGCTGCTGAAGGGGCTATAAACTAGCAGCTCCTCTCTGCGCCTCAAACGGGATGGCCTAGCACAGACACTGGGAAGGGCTGTGGCATATGGTGCCCTCTACAGCTCTGCCTGGCTGACCTCCCTGGTGCCAGTGTGCCCCCAGCATGCCAGGGGCTGGCCCTCTCCTGCTGTACTGATGATACATGGCAAGGTCCCCTGCCCCAGGCCCCACCTGTACCCACAGCCTCTAGCACTAGTGATCAGGGGCTGTGTGTGCCACCCTGCAGGCAGCACAGGGTTAAAGATACCCATTTGCCTGAGGCTAGAGTCACATCCCCCTCCCCATGGACACCTCCTGTGGACAGGCTGGGGCGGGGTAGTGAGCTCGAGGGTGGCCAGGCTTGGGGGCAGAGAAGGTTCATAAGGGTCATGCTAGGTGTGAGCTGGCCCAGGGGGCTTCTGGCATGCCTCCCCTCCCCTCCCCTCCTCCTGCAGTGGGAGTATGGGGGTGGTGCCTGGAGTCAGTCCCCAGGGGAAGGGGAATGAGTGAAGCTGGTGCCCCTTCTCCCCATGGTTTGGGGAGGAGGGGCAGGACTCCAAGTCAGTGTGCAGGGTCTCTGTGACTCCACCCTCTGCTGAGGCCACCCCCAGTGGGTGCCTTTCCTTAGCCAGCCCCTAGGCGGTGTCTTCTTCATCCATGAGAGCCCCCTGCTGCAACACCTGGCGGCCATCTGCGAGTGGGTCTTCGTCATCGACATGCTGGTCTTCTATGGCACCTTCGCCTACGACTTCGGGGCCGTCTCCACCGACACCCTGGTGACGGCGCTGCAGCGGGCCAGCAGCCGGGGCTGCAAGTCGCCCGGTGGCAGCAGCACCTCCACCCACCTCAACTGCACCCCTGAGAGCATCGCCATGATCTGAGCAGGGGCTCCCCTCCCCCCCTCTTTGATTTTGTACCAAAAAACATTTTTTAAAGGAAAACACAGTATTGGGGCTGCCCCCCACAGCAGGGCTGAGCCCAGCAGACCTCCCTGCTGGCCAGCCTAGCTGCTGCATCGATGGCCAAAGGGCACCCTCGGGTGGGGCCGACAGCCTTCTCCTACCCGGGCTGGCTCCCGCAGGCCCTCACTCCCTCTGCAGATCAGACCCCTGCCGGCAGCAGCTGCTCAGGGAAAGGAGACCGGAGCTGGCTGCAGGGCGCGACTGCTCATGCAGTCGGGGCAGCCTCTCCTGGGCGGGAGCCCTCTGCACAGGTTCCCTTGCTCAAGCCCCTGCCCCATTCAGGAAGGATTTGGGGTAACCCCATAGCAAAGTGGGGGGGATGCACAGGGCTGTTCGAACGTGTCTGACCTTCAGAGGGAGGGTCTTTTTTCCCCCACCCGTTAACCCCTCTCCTTCCTCTCCCAGTCCTGGGGGAGGTCTTGGCAGTGGGATGGGGGATGACGTGGCAGGGGGTAGAGGCCTCGATCCCCATCCTTCTGAGCCGGTTTCTTTGGGTAAACCGGATTGGTATTTTTAGTACTTTTTATATCTCTAAGGTGTATAAAGAGACTTGTATTGGAGCAGGGTGTGCTGTCTGGTCACTGGGGAGCTCCCTGCGGAGGAGCCATGCATACCTGCCTGGGGTTGGCAGGGCTGTGCTGCCCACTGGCCAGCCTTGGGCACGGCCGGCCAGGGCCTGGTTCCCCCCTTGCTCATGACACCTCGGAGCCCCTGTGGCAGGTGGCTGCCCCCTGCAGGCCCCAGGGGCAAGCCCTCTCGTGTAAGTGGGGTGGTTTGCTGCAGCTGGCTGGTTACTGAGCTGGGCCGGAGCAGGGGGCACCCACCAGCTTTTCATCCTTCATGGCCGTGCCCTCCCTGCCTCCCTCAGCTGGGCTTCCATTGCTGGGGAGCATAACCCCACTGGAGGCCAGGATTCTCCCACTGCCCCCCAGCTGGGTGATCTTGCCTGGGGGTGAGCAGAGAGTCCTGGGCCACACCAGGGACAACGTTGCCCAAATCCCTTTTCCATCAAGCTGGGGGTGGGCGGTAGCTGAATCCAAGAGAGGGTCCCCTGGGCCCAGCTGGGCTCCAGCTCCCCCTAACTGGGGAGGGTTGTCACACCAGCAGCCCCATTAAACACAGATTATGGGGAAACAGCCCAAATCCCCTGGCCCTCCCAGCCCCAGCTGTTCTGAGCTCGGTGCTGGTAGGGAGCAAGGAACACTGGGGCTGAACAGCAAAGGAGGAGCCCCATTCACTTCAGGGGACACCCCACCGCCACCCCCACCCCCCTCCTGGCACCAGCAACATGCTGTGATCTCCCTCTGAACAGCAGGGAGGGCCTGCCCCAGGCTGGCCTGCTATCACCCCACCACTGGGGGAGCTAGAGCCAGGGGCCCTGGGACAGCAATTGGGGGCATGCCCCTCTGAGTGGGGAGGGAGTTCCGCCCCCAGGCATGTTCCAGGCAGCCAGCTGGCTGTGGGGACTCTTGCAGGGGCCAAGGCTTAGGGCCCAGGGCAGGATCCAGCACCCACCTGCATGGGAATGAAAGACAGACCCACCCTCCTGGCCTTCCTCTACCCCAGCACAGTCATTCCCCCCTCCCATTCCCTGGCTCCCCCACAGAGATGGTTCCATACCCCAGGCCCTCACCCCTCTGAAACCACACAACCCCCAGCCCCTTTCACTCCCCAGTTATGTCCCATAAACACTCTGAGTCAGAGAAAAACAGCTTTAATCAGCCTGGGGAGATGGCTGGACAGGGGGTGGGGGTTAGTCAGTTACTCCTGCCCCTGTGGTGATCCCACAGCGAAGTGGGGGAGACACCCAGGGCTGTTCCATGGCGATGCTGGGGCTGGTCAGCAAAGGAGGGGCCCCATCCATGTCGGGACACTCCCTGTGGACCCAGCTCTGGAATGTACCCACCCTGATGGGTCACCCCCACTGACCCTGAGAGCCCCCCACCCAGAGAGGGCATCCAATGCCCCAGGCAGGCAGGGCCCAAGGTGGGCCCCCCCGGTCACGTGTACATGGCCCCATGCAGGTACTCCAGACGGTGCTCACGCTGCTGCCTCCGCACCTGAAACATACCAGGGCAGGCAGTGGTAAAGGCGAGCATCACCTGCCCCACCTAACACATCGCCCCCCCCCAGCACGGGCAGCAGGAGGCCCTGGTACCCACCACGTTCCCCTCCCTCGCTGGGCAGTCTGCTGGGGCCCACGGCCAGACAGGGTGCTAAGTATCGGGCTTTAGCAGCATTTCACTGCAATTACAATCGCGCTTTGGGCCCGACCCCCACACCATCATCATCCAGTGCAGCCAGACGAGTCCCTGGGCTGCCACCTCCAGCCTCTTCCCCAGGCATTGGGTGCCCTGTGACAAACATACCCATGGCCGGCCAGGCAGGCTCAGTTCCGGGCTGGAATGGCGGGGGGCTGCGGGTCAGCAGGGAGGGGCACCGGCAGAGCTACCAGGGATGGGGAAAACTGGCACTACCCCACCCGAATTACACCCCAGCCCAGCAGGCCCTGAATTCTCCCCCCTTCCTGGGCTCAGCGTTCAATTTTCTAATGCTTTGCTCCCCAGCCACTTGGCTTTAACCATTTAATGGCAGGAACGGAGCCTTTCCGTGCGCACCCGCCCCTGCAGTGGGACCCCACACTGCCCACCCCTGGCTCCCTGCAGGGGGCTGCATGGTAACAAGCACCACACCTTGTCTTTCTTGTACTCTTCGTACTCCTGGTCGTCCGTGGGCAGCTCGTGGCGGCACAGGGGGCAGGAGTTGGTCTGGGGGAGAGAAGAGAAATCTCGCTGACGCACCGTCCCCTCACCCACCCTGGCACCTGCAGCCCCAGACCTTTTGGGCATCTCCTTGGCGCTGCCAATTCAGCAGAGGGTCACCTCCCATTGTTTCTGCTTTCAGTGACCTGGCTACAGCCAGCAGCTCGAAAGGGGCCAGCCCCAGCCAGGGGAGCGAAAGCACAGCTGGCCCTGCAGGCTTGTGAAAGGAGTGGCACTTACCTTCCCCAGCCAGGGCAGGATGCAGCCCGAGTGGAAGAGATGCTCACAGGGCATCTTCCTGGCCCCCTCATCCTCCTCGAACTCCAGCAGGCACACGGGGCATTTCAGCCCTTTGTCTGGGCAGCAGCACCGGGCGGCGGGCAGGGGAGAGAGAAAAGCATCAGGCTCATCCCGCCCACTCCCGGACCCGACGCCCCAGGACTGCGTGGAAACGGGCACCAGGACCTCGTCCTGAGCGCCACGGTCCGGCACTGACCCACCCCGCGGGAAGGGAAGCAGAGACCCCGAGTGCAGGCGCAGCAAAGCGTTTCTGTCAGCCGGACACCTGGGTCCAATCCTTGGTCTCATTCAGGGCGAGGGGGTCCATGGCACTCCTCGGGGAGGGGGTTGGGGCAATGGGGCGGGGCACCAGCAGAGCCCCCAAGCTGCCCAGGCCCTGACCGGGGGGGGAGGGGCTCCCTCACCTGCCTGGTCCGGCGTCACCCGCACCGTGGGGAGGCTCAACACGGCCCGGCGGGCGGCCGGCGGGGGCAGTCGCTGATCCCAGTCGGTGAAGTCCACGGAGCCCAGGTCGATCTGCTGCCCATTGAACAGAGTCCTGCGGGGAGAAGCCGGTCAGGGGCGGGGCCAGGCGCCTGCAGGGGGGCGTCCCGGGGGGCACGTTCCCTGACCCCCCGGGGTACACGCGCCCCGCCCCCCGGGGCTGCACCCCCCTCACCGGGCGAGCTCCAGCAACACGTTCTCCCGGGCGCGCTCCGCGGGCTCGCCGGGCTCGCAGTTGTGCTCCTCGAAGTAGGAAGCCATCGGGGCCAGTGACCCTCAGCCCGGCCCCGGCCCAATGGCCTCCCGAGACGGACCGCGCCAGCCAATCCCCGCGGCCGGGGGCGGGGCTGGATGGGGAAGTAGCAGGGGAGCTAATCGCCAATTGGCCGGAAGTGAGGCACAGGGACGCAGCCAGGAGCCAATTGGAACGCGCCATGCGGAGAGGGGCGGTGATTCGTGCGGGACTGTCTGAGCCCCGGCCCGGACTGAGAGGGGGGCGGAGCTGGGAGGGCACCGCCCCGGGGGCGCTCACAGCTGCTCTGGGAGCGTAGGCGCACACATCCTGCGGGGATGCTGCCCTGGGGACGCTCGCAGCCTGGGAAGGGAGGCGCTGCTTTGGAGAAGCTCACATCCTGCGGGGGTGCTATCCTGGGTCGCTCACAGCCGGGGGGCAGGGAGATGCTGCCCTGGGGGGACACAGCCTGGGGGGGGATGAGGTACTGCTTTGGGGAAACTCACATCCTGGGGGGTGCTGTCCTGTGGGTGCTCACAGCTGGGGGGGTGCAGGCACTGCCCTGGGGGTGCTCACAGACTGGGGGGAGGGAGATGCTGCCCTGGGGGGGGCACTCAGGCTGCGAGGGGAGGGGGCGAGGCACTGCTTTGGGGAAGCTCACAGCCGGTCGTGGGGTCATTCAGGATAATTGTCTTCAGTGTTATCAGGGACTCGGGAAACAGGTCCTGCCATTGGTGATGAGGAATGCCCCTCCCCCCACTCCATCCTTCCAAAACAGGTTATAACCATGGTGGGAATCATGCCCCCTGGGCTCAGTAAGACCAAAGGGATGGAATTTCTGCTCAGCAATGAGCAATGCCCATTCCTCCTAAAGAGAGACCGGTGAGGTGTCGCCTGCAGAACCGCTGAGCTACCAGGAAGCTCCGGAGATCAGCTATGAGCTTTTAGAGACATTTGCCTCTAGGTCACCGGTTCCAGTCCAGCCCAGGCAGTAGCATAGCTGGGGGGGGGGGGGCAGGGGGAGCGGCTGCTCCCCCACTGAGCACATGGAGCCTTAGGCCTTGGCTACACTTGCGAGTTACAGCGCTGTAAAGCCTCCCCCAGCGCTGTAACTCACTCCCCGTCCACACTGGCAAGGCACTTACAGCGCTGTATCTCCGTGGCTGCAGTGCTGCATGTACTCCACCTCCCCGAGAGGAATACTGTGTATTGCGCCGCCGCTGCAGCACTGTGGCGCCAGTGTGGCCGCCCAATGCGCTGTGACTGGCCTCCAGAATTATTCAGCAGTATCCCACAATGCCTGTTCTAGCCACTCTGGTCATCAGTTCAAACTCTACTGCCCTGGCCTCAGGTAACCAACCATGTGACCCACCCTTTACATTCCCCGGGAATTTTAAAAATCCCCTTCCTGTTTGCTCAGCCAGGCGTGGCATGGAGTGCTATCAGTGAATCTTTCCAGGTGACCATGCCTCCATGCGCCAAGTGACCCCCAGCATGGAGCAATTGTTGCTGGCCCTCATCAGTGTTTGAGGGAAGAAGTTGTCCAGTCCAGCTGGGCTCCAGCCATAGGAATTACGATATCTTCAGGAAGGTATCAAAGGACATGATGGAAAGGGCCATGACCAGGACGCCCTGCAGTGCAGGATTAAAGTGAAGGAGCTGCGGAGTGCCTACCGCAAAGCCCGCAACGCAAACGGCCGCTCGGGTGCTTCCCCTCACGACCTGCCGATTCTACAAAGAGCTGGATGCGATACTTGGGGTTAACCCCACCTCCACTCCGAGCACCACCATGGACACTTCAGAGCTGGGGTGGGAGGAGGAGGAGGAGGAAAACGGGAGTGAGGGTGGTGGGGCGGATGGAGACACCCTGGAATCCCTGGAGGCATGCAGCCAGGAGCTCTTCTCGAGCCAGGAGGAAGGTAGCCAGTCGCAGCGGCCGGTACTTGGTGGAGGACAAACAGAAGAGCAGGTTCCCGGTAAGTGGGTTTTTTTGCTGGAAGGAATTTTTTCGGTGCGGGCTCTTTGGGAGAGGAGGGTTAGGCATGCATGCCTAGATGCGGAATAGTGCATTGATGTGGTTTATCACATCGCGGTAATCGGCCTCGGTAATCTCTTCGAATGTCTCATCCAGAACTTGTGCAATGCGCTTGCGCAGGTTTATCGGGAGAGCCACCGTAGTCCTTGTCCCAGCCAGGCTAACGTGTCCGCGCCACTGTGCCGCGAGGGGACCATTGCTGCACACAGGCAAGCTGCATATGGGCCAGGGCAGAAGCCGCATTGCAGTAGAAGACCCTCCCTTGCTTCCCAGGTCACCCTCAGCAGCGAGATATCATTCAGGACGAACTCCCGTGGAAAATGTTGGGACAGTGTTCAGTGTAGGTGCCCCCTGAAGCTGTTGGCTCTCCCCAAGGCACAGAAACCCAGAGGACAGTACAGCCCTGAAACACAGTCCCCCTTACTCACCATTTTGAGGCTCCCGTGGGATACGTGTGCTCGGTTTGGGACGGGAAAATTATGCTATTGTGTAGACCCTGTTTGTGCCCTCCTTAAGTGCGGGGGAAATCATTACTCTGCCTGGTATAAACAATGCTGCCTCTGTTAAATGTTGCATTTTGCCTATACAGCTGCAATGACTTTGAGACCTCAGCCGTCCTTCTTATCGCCTGCTCAGAGACTGCAAAGACTCAGGAAGAGACCACGAAAAACCAAAGAAGACATGGTGCAAGAAGTGATGCGGCAATCTATTAAAGAGAATGAAAAAGCACAGAACTGGAGGGAGAGAGAAAGCAGGATCCGCCAGGAAAATGCAGCGCACCGGCGGCAAAGCACCGTGCACCGGCGGCAAAGCACGGATCGGCTCATCAGCATCCTGGAGCGCCAAGCAGATGCTATCCAGGGGCTTATAGCCATGCAGAAGGAGCAGTACCGCAAACGCAAACGCCCCCCCCCCCACAGCCCTTGTCCCAAAACTCTTTCCCTTGTGCCCCACTGTTACCTCCAATCCAACTTCCGGGTTCTTCACGCCACCAGCTGCCTCCAACACCAGTATCTTCACCACCCAGCCCTGAAAACCACGACCCTTACCCTCTGCACTCAACCCCCATCACCATGCAGTATAGCTGTCCTGAAGTGCAGCACTCACTGCACAGCCCACCAGACAGGACATACGCGAATCTGTGATTGTACCATTCCCCACTCCACCCCCTTGCCCTTTCTGATTCCCAAGCAACTGTGTTTCTTTTCAATAAATAAATTTTCTTGTCAATAAATGGATTTTTTGGCTTTGAAAACATTCTTTATTATTGCATAGAGTAAAAGATTCCTTAGCCCAGGAAATAAACAGGCACTGCAAGTCTGCTTAGCAAACACTGATTCCTAAAGATTGGAACTACTGCACTTCACTCCCGTGCAGGGCACTGCTGGTTCTCAGCCTCAAATTGGTCCCTCAAGACATTCCTAATCCTTGCAGCCCCACTCTGGGCCCCTATTATAGTCGTGCCCTCTGGCTGTGCAAATTCAGCCTCCAGGTGTTGAACCTTGGAGGACCATGCCTGAGTGAAGCTTTCACCCTTCCCTTCACAAATATTATGGAGGGTACAGCACGCGGATATAACCGTGGGGATTCTGTTTTCGGCCAGCTTCCCATACAGAGATCGCCAGCGGCCCTTTAAACGGCCAAAGGCACACTCCACAGTCATTCGGCACCGGCTCAGCCTGTAGTTGAACCATTCCTTGCTGCTGTCAAGGCTCCCTGTGTAGGGTTTCATGAGCCATGGCATTAGCGGGTAAGCGGGATCTCCAAGGATCACAATGGGCATTTCAACTTCCCCTACTGTGATCTTCCGCTCTGGGAAAAAAGTCCCAGCCTGCAGCTTCCTGAACAGCCAAGTGTTCCAAAAGATGCGTGCGTCATGCACCTTTCTGGGCCAGCCTGTGTTAATGAAACGCCCACAGTGATCCACAAGCGCCTGGAGAACCATAGAGAAATACCCCTTCCGATTAACATACTCGGATGCTAGGTGGGGTGGTGCCAGAATAGGAATGTGCATCCCATCTATCGCCCCTTCACAGTTAGGGAAACCCATTTGTGCAAAGCCATCCATTATGTCCTACACATTACCCAGAGTCATGGTTCTTCTGAGAAGGATGCGATTAATGGCCTTGCAAACTTGCATCAACACGATTCCAATGGTCGACTTTCCCACTCCAAACTGGTTTGCGACCGACCGGTAGCTGTCTGGAGTTGCCAGCTTCCAGATTGCAATAGCCACTCGCTTCTCCACTGGCAGGGCAGCTCTCAATCTCGTGTCCTTGCGCCGCAGGGTGGGGGCAAGCTCCTCACACAGTCCCATGAAAATGGCTTTTCTCATCCGAAAGTTCTGCAGCCGCTGCTCATCATCCCAGACTTCCATGACGATGTGATCCCACCACTCGGTGCTTGTTTCCTGAGCCCAAAAGCGGTGTTCCATGGTGCTGAGCATGTCCGTGAATGCCACAAGCAATTTCGTGTTGTACGCGTTACGTGGCTCGATAGCATCGTCGGACTCCTCACCCTCACTGTCACTTTGGATCTTAAGGAATAATTCGACAGCCAAATGTGACGTGCTGGCGAGACTCGTCAGCATACGCCTCAGCAGTTTTGGCTCCGTTTCCCACAGAAAGATCACGCTGCACAGAAACCATTGAAAGATGGCGCCAAAGGTGGACGGAAACAAAGGGATTTCTGGGATGCAAAGCAATGCATCACGGGGCATTGGGACAGGACCCAGAATCCCCCGCACCCACACCCTCTTTGCACAACCCACAGCGCCAGAATGGGAAGAGGTGCTCTGTGGGATAGCTGCCCATAATGCACCGCTCCCAATAGCGCTGCAATTCCCGCACATGTGGCCATGACAGTGCGCTGGGCAGCTGTCAGTGTGGACAGACTGCAGCGCTTTCCCTACTCAGCTGCATGAAGACAGGTTTAACTCACAGCGCTGTACAGCTGCAAGTGTAGCCAAGCCCTTAGTAGAAAAGGTCCGGGATTCCCCCCCCCTCCCCTTTCCTCCCATGCAGAGTGCGGCACTGCTAATTGGCCGCCTGGGCCGAGTTGAGCTGCTCCCATTGGGCCTCCAGCAGCCAGACTCCCTCCTCCCTCCCCGCCTCAGCACGCCACGGGGGAGGGGCTATGTGCTGGCAGCATGTTTAACTTTGGCTCCAGGGGAAGCCAGCGGCTAGAGCTGCATGGTGATAAGGGGAGTCCCGGGGGGCAGTCAGGGAGCAGGGAAAGGGTTGGATGGTGGGGTGGGGACTTTCTGGGGGTGGGGATGTGGAGAGGGGCTAGAAAATGCATCCCGAGTGATTCAAAGGCCCCAAACATTCCTGAAAGAGCTGGGAAAGTTGCAAGCTTTCTCTGCTGGGCTTTTCATCTGCAATGCAAACCTGCTTGAGGCACCGCACAAGAGATATTTATTGAGGAAGTTCATGCATCTCACAGCTTAAGCTCTTCTAAGTTTGCAGCCATGGCACAAAAGGATTTGGGAGCAGTTAACAATTCTGTGTGGTTAAGAAATTTTAATTTCCTGGGCCCTGCTACCTAATGCCACAGGGGAGACTGAGTGAGTAGCCCTGCTTGTCCTCTGCCCAGACACAATCCCTTCCCTGCTTCTTTCCCTTGTGTTTGCAAGGGTCTCATTAACATGCTGCAGCCGAATGCCCCTCCCCCAGGGCTTCCCTCCAGAGACACAGCCTCCTGGCTTCTCCTTCTTCCTCACTTTCTCCTTCTCTCTCTCTCTCTGCAGTTTTTCTCCATGCCCCATCCCTTTGTCTGTACTCCCTCCCCACCCCATGCACTCTATTAAGCACGGCTCTGCCTCTCTTGTTTATGGGCTCTGTGCTGGGAAGAGGCAGTGCTATTGTTGTGTTCTCTGCTAGGTCTGTTTGTACCAGACTCTTAGCAGTATCCCTCTGCCTGCTCGCAAAGGCTTCTGGCTAAACACTAAAGCCAGGTGCTAGGGCAGAAGCAGCTGCCCATGTACCTTCAATGGCAGGAGCTGTGTGTGGTCCCTCGCCCCCCCCCCACTTTGGATTACGGGGTGTGTCTCGGTGTATATTGCGGTTCCTGTCAGGGGCGGGGAGTGGTTGGATAGGCGTGGAAGTCCTGGGGGTCTGTCTGGGGACGGGGCAGTCAGAGGACAGGTAGGAGGTAGGGTCCTAGGGGGGCAGTTACGGTGGTGGGGTCTCAGGAGGGGGCAGTCAGGGGACAAGGAGCGGGGTGGTGTTGGAGTTCTGAGGGGGGCAGGAAGTGGGAGGGAGTGGATGTAATTGGTAATTTGATGTGAGGTGGCGCCTTTTTGTGTGTGTTCACTCCCCTTGATGTTAGAACCTGGCTACGCCACTGAGCCCAGGGTGGGAATGGCTGGCAGGTCTCTGGTGGCTCTGGAGTTGGCAGGTCTCAGCCCAGTTCTTAGCAGACAGGTGCCCACATCCCAAACACTACCCATTGTGCTGGGCACAGTAGGTTATTTATGAAGTGTATTACAGTAATGCCCAGGGACCCCAGTCCTGGAAAAGGACCCATCATGCTACGTATATTTTGGTAGCACCTAGGAGCCTCCCTCATGGAGCAAGACCCCATTGTTCTGGGCGCTGTACAGACCCAGAGCCAACAGAGGGGCCTTGCTCATAGGTGCTGGGGGTGCAGGGTTTAGTTTGGTACACTGGCTCTCAGCACCCCCACTACACAAATTGTTCTGCTCCAAAGAGTTAATCTACATACGAGATGAGACAAACAGTGGGAGACGGACCAGGAGCACCAGGAAACCACAAATGGCTATTTCCACTCAGCCATGGGCTCAGCACACCCACAACGTAACTGCTGTCGAGTTTGTTATAGGCATGATGGCAAAGGAGCGTGCCGACCTGTGCTCCGAGCACACCTTCGCTGCGAGCGTCTGGGTCACACTCTAAGAACATTAGAGCGGCCAGACTGGGTCAGACCAAAAGTCCATCTAGCCCAGTATCCTGTCTGCCGACAGTGGCCAATGCCAGGTTCCCCACAGGGAATGAACAGAACAGGGAATCAAGTGATCCATCCCCTGTCGCCCATTCCCAGCTTCTGGCAAACAGGGGCTAGGGACACCATCCCTGCCCATCCTGGCTAATAGCCATTGATGGACCTATCCTCCATAAGCTTATCTAGTTCTCTTTTGAACCATTACAGTTACAGGCATAAAGGATGTGGTGTGTGTCTCAGCTTAACCTGGAGATCCAATTTGACTCTTAACCTGGAGATCCAACTTGACTCTGGAGTGGTGGGGAGTTGGGGGAACAATGGGAAGGGATCGGGCACCCCTGCGCACAGATTGCTGCTGTGTGCAGAGAGCTCTAGGAGGTGGGGAAATCAAGCCAGCCATGTGAGGCCAGCAGACAAAGAGGTAGGGAAGATGGTGGAGACTCTATCGGTTTATCCGTCTCTCTGTCCATCCCCATTTGTCCCTCCCCAGCAGCCATATCGACCCACAAACACGGACATTTTACAAACAATCTGCCTTTACTGACCTGCCCACAGCAGTGCTGGGGCTGGTGCGAAAGGCTGCGGCGCAGGGCAGCAAGAGCTTTAAACAGATCTGGGGACCGGTCTTAAAACCAGGTCGAGTGGTTTTAGCACAACTAAACTAAAGTACAACTGTCTGCAAACCTCTCCCCCCACCCCCATTATTGTAACTAAAGCTTAAGGCACTTGTGAGCGTTCATCTACCTGACCTGCCAGGAAACCTAATGCAGGGGCCTTCTCCCTTGCTGGGGTCCCTTCCCAGGGACTGCATGCGTTATTGTAGGGTTGCTGGGGCTGATCCCAGTGGGTTGTTATTGGGGGATTGTATGTCAGAGCTCGGCTGCACACACTGGTTTGTTACTGTAGGGTTGCTCTTGAGCCCTGGGCTGTATAAGTAGGGGCACTGCCAGCAAATCGAGGGACGTGATCATTCCCCTCTATTTGACATCTGGAGTAGTGTGTCCAGTTTTGGGCCCAACACTACAAGAAGGATGTGGAAAAATTGGAAAGAGTCCAGCGGAGGGCAACGAAAGTGATTAGGGGGCTGGAGCACATGACTTATAAGGAGAGGCTGAGGGAACTGGGATTGTTTAGTCTGCAGAAGGGTTGCTCCCTGGAGCTGGACTGTCGATACTGTTTCCCAGTGTTGTGACCCATCTGCAAAGGGGCCTTTCCAAATAGCTAAAGAAAAGCCCCAGCTCCAATGGCAGCCCCTGCAGTCTCCATGCGCACGATGTCCATATTGCGCTGAGCCCAGGGCACCTGCATCCCTAGCAGAGAGGGCACTGGGTTGTCTCCTTCCCTCAGTCAGCCTGCGTGATGGTGACCTGGCTCTTGGTGGCCTGGTTCCCGGAGGCCCGGTTCTCAGCGGCCTGGTTCCCGGCCCCGCGCAGCGACAGCCATAGAACCACGGCCAGGATGATCAACACCACGACCACCACTACCACCGCCAGGAATATCTTATACTTCCTGTTCTCCCAGCGCTTCTTCTGCGCCACCGTCTTCGTCGTCCTGCTAAAGGTAGAGCTCTAGGAGGAAACAAAGCAAGAGTTGTCAAGGGGTGGCTGGGGACCCGCCCCCAGGCCCAAGGAACTCGCCCCAGGCTTCAGCTTCCCTCCGCTCAATCCCTGTATGGCTGCCACTTGTAACGCCGGTTTCATTATTGCCCCCTGCTGGCCAGAGTCGGAACAGGCAGCTGTGTGTCATGGGGCCCGTATTGCTAACGGGAATTCTCCTTTTGGCCCTGCACTGGGAGCCCATTTGCACACCTGTGGGTCTTGGATTCGTTCCCCCAGGAAAGTGATGGTGCACAAGCAAGCCCCCCCCCTCCCCAATTGCTCCCTCTCCTCACCCCCCCAGCGTACCATGTTGCGGAGCTCATCTGCTCTGTCATCCAGGGTGCTGAGCTTGGCCTCCCGGTCCAGCACCTTGGAATAGTTGACCAGCATAATCTGAGTCACCTCCTCTGTCTCCTTCTGGCATTGCTCCAGCTTCTCCTCCACCTGTGGGGAGGACAGGGTTAAACACAGGAAGGCTGGCTTCAGCCGTCTGGGCCAGCTGCTGGGAGGATTGGTGGTGTGAACCCAATGTCACATTGGGGGCCCCTTTTGGCCTTCAGGACGGCAGGAGCAGGTCCTGGGGGCTAAGGGGAGCTCACTTGTTCTAAGGCTTAACTCACTGTTTCCTGAATTTTGCCAAGCTGTGCCCCCTGGGCTCATCTCTTACTCCTCTGGGCTGCGGGAAGATCCCACTCTGCACTCACCCAGGCAGTGGCAGCTCCCCACTCCGGGCGTCACGACCTGGCGCACATGGTCACAGTGCCACTCGGCCTTGGCCCATCTGCCCCTCCGTAGCTGGAGACCCACAACCCCCCCGGCACCCTTTGATCCACAGTTTGGGAACAGATGGGTTAATCCCAGGCACAACAGCAGCTGGTCCGGGGACCAGTTCGTACAGTGGGCTTAGGAACCAGCCCAGCCTTCCCTTGTGGTCCATGGAGGAAATGATTTTGAAAGCCCAGGAGTAGGCGGGGGAGGGCTCCCTCCTCCCCATAGGGCAGCATATTGTATTTAGCTCTGCCTTTGGTCTCTTGTGCCCTGCACCTTCAGATCCCTCAGGGCCATGCCAGCTGCAGAGACCACAGCAGGATTGTGTCTGTGGATACTTTACTTATGTTCTTTCTTGATTCATTTCTCCTTAACTTCGAGACACATCATGCCCAAGAGGCCTCATTTGCTCTGTGCTGGGGAGGGTGCAGCCCCTGGCTGAGAGGTGCTGATCAGAGCACACTCTCTCTGGCACATCCTGTGTGGGTTACTCATGGAGGACTGGGTGGCCAGAGCAGGAAATAACCACAAGGATAAATTCTTGGAGCAGACAAGCGGATGCCCTCTGACCTCCACAATTCCTGGAGCGATGTTCCTGGCTCCTGGGCTGGCGGGATTCAAATCCCCCAGGGAAATATTCTTTCCACAAAGAGGTAAAAGGAATCAGACCAGACCCCAATCAAAGGGTGGAGACGCCTGAGCCAGTCTCTGATCGCTGGGTGGGACAAGTGCACTGAGCCAACTCCAGCAGGAAAGGGGAACAGTGGAGGAAAAATCCTTCAACGATTGCAGGATGCGGGGCCGGAAGCTAAGATCTCAGCGCAACCAGCAACAGCTGGGCTTCGGAGGCGAGACTTTCACGGAAATGCACAGCATACTGCAGGGAGCAGGCTGTGGGGCTCAGGATGGGGCGCTGTCCCCTTGCAGTCAGGGAGCGCTCTGCTGCATGGAGCAGGGTAGGATCTGTGTGCCCAGCCCCACTGCTGTGATTACTGCACCCCTCTCCCCTCCCAGAGGTGGGGCTAGAACCCAAGAGTACTGGCTCCCTGCCCCACCCCCGCTCTACCCAACAGATCCCACTCCTCCCAGCATGGCCAATGCACATGTCCGCAGCCCCTCAAAGGCTCAGTAACGGATGTTGAAGATGACACCACACAAAGGACCCTGCTGCTCTCAGCCCCCTGGTCCCCGAGCTGGAAAACTCCCAGCTCATAGCTCCCCACAGGTGCCCATCTCCTAGCACCTGCTGCGTAGCCCCCCAAGGAGAACAGGCATGGGGCTGTCTCCTGCCCCCCAGCCAGCCCCCCCTTTCTCCCCATCTCACTGTGGGGGGGCTGGGCTAACATATCCCTCTCACTGGGCACTGGGATTGGGGTGCAGCATGCGGGGCTTGGGGTGCGGAGGGCAGGGACAGGGGGGTTAGGAGTTGGGTACGGAGTGCGGAGGTTGGGGTGTGGGGGTGCGGAGTTGGGGTATGCCATGCAGGGGATGGGGTGTGGAGCACAGGGATTGGGGGTTAGGAGTTGGGGTACAGGATGCAGGGGTTGGGGTGCGGAGGGCAGGAATTGGGGGGTTAGGAGTTGGGGTACAGAGTGCGGGGGTTGGGGTGCGCAGGGACTGGGCATGCGGGGGTTGGGGTACTGTGTGCAGGGGTTGGGGTGCGGAGGGCAGGGACTGGGTGTGCGAGGGTTGGGGTGTGGGGGCTGGAATTGGGGTTGCATTTGCCCATGCTGTGGGATTAGCTCAGGGACAGTGCCCCCCTCCCTTCGCCCCAGCCATGGCTGTCCCCAACCCAGTCCTCATTTCCCCCCCCCCAGCCTCTCTCTCTCTCCCTGCCCGCTCTGCTCAGCTGAGGACAATGCTCAGGGTTCCTCCTGCCCACCCCTGCCCCGGGGCGCCGAGACACCCCATGCTAATTTGGTCCCAGCCTTTCTCATAGGCCATGGCCTGGCGCCAGCACTGGGCCAGGGGACATTTCCTGTGGGGGACCGAGGTGTCGGGACGTCTGGCTGCTGGAGCACGTCCCAGTCTCTGGGCCGGGGAGGGAGGGTTTACGGGAATCAGCCATGTCACTATTGTTTGTTCTGGGCTCCTTTGATTGATGCCTGGAGGCAGCGAGAGCTGGAAAAACAAGTCACCAGGGTAGGGAATTCCCAGCGCTGCCAGCGTGGGCTGGACCGGGGGCCCTACAAGATGGGTTCAGTTCCTGGCTCTGCTGTGGATCCCCCACGTGACCACAGACCAGTCACTGCATCTGGCTGGGCCTCAGCACCCAACCTGCAATGGGATCCTTCCTCCTTCCATCCAGTCAGACCAAGCTCTCTGGGGCAAGGAGAGTCTCTGGGGATCTGGGCAGCACCCGGCACGACGGGGCCCTGATCTCAGGCGGAGTCTGGGCAACACCCGGTACAAGGGGGCCCTGATCTCAGGCGGGGTCTGGCCAGCGCCCGGCCCCACGGGGCCCTGATCTCGGGCAGGGTTTCTAGGTGTGACTGGAATAAACACCCCTCTCCATGCAGTGGCAATAGCCCGTTAGGCGGCAAGGCAGATCTGGGGCGGATCGCAGCGGGGGCTGAGACAGGAGGATCGAAGGGGGTTTTGGAGCAGAGGAAATGCAGGGCTAGTGGCATGTGCTGAGCCCGTGCTGACACAGGCAGGTGGGTTCAGAGGCCCACATACCAATGAGGGAATCAGTTTGGGGGGAGGAGGGGCTGTATTTCTTGGGGAGCCTGGGGTGTGACTTTCCAGGCTACTGCAGGTGCTTGGCTCCTTGGAGACTCCCTGCCCTGCAGCCCCCACCCTGGGGTGTCCTCCCAGCGGAGCAGCACCAGCCCCTCGCAGCCCAGGGGACGGGAAGGGGCACGACCTGCCCTGAGCAGCAGGGCCCCCGGCAGCCTGAGGGGCAGAACAAGCCGCCTTTCCCCACTCCCTGCAGTGGGGCAGAACAACAGATAAACCCCCATGTGCGGGGGGCTATGCTCCCCAGGGAGTGGGTGCAGCCAGTGGGCAGAACCCCCTTTGTCAGGCAGGGTCTTTCTCCACCCTGCTCTCGGTCAGTCCCATCGTCCCTGCTCGGCTCACAACCAGGTCAAACAGACCCCCAGGCTGGCAGCAAACCCCAACCCACCGATCTCGGGCGGGCACTGGGGATGTTGCTTTATTAGGGGTATTACGGTAGCAGGTAGAGGCCCCAGCTGAGATGGGCAGCCCACCATACAGGTGCTGGCCAGACACAGCCAGAGACACCCCCTGCCCCCAAGAGCCGAGAGCCTCATCTGAGAATAGAGACAAAGGGCCGTTATCCCTCTTTCACAAATGGGGAAACTGAGGCCCAGAACAATTCAATGACTGGACCAGCATCTGTGCAGAGCCAGGAATTCACCTGGCTCTCCTGAGGCCCAGTCCAGCCCCTGATCTGCCAGGCCACCGTGTGAATCTCTTTGTGAAGCTCAGAACCCTTGACACTGACACCAGCCCCCCCGATCTAACAGGGCTCATCCCAGTGGCTCGGGATCCTGATCCCGCATCACACATGGGGAAACCGAGGCCCAGAGCAGGGGAGGGACTTGCCTGAAGTCACCCAGAGAGGCAGAGCCGGGAATAGAACCCAGGAGTCCTGCCTGCCAGCACAGTCCGGTGGGAAAGCGCCAAGTCCTGTGATGGCTGCTCAGAGCAGCATGTCCCCAGGGAGCCTTGAATAATTTAAATTCCACACACCAGCCCCCTCCTTCCCCCCAGCAGGATGTCCAGCAGCCCTGGGCTAGGCTGAGCCCCCCAGGAGGCAGCCAGGGCCAGCCTGCTTGCTCCTGTCCCTCCCCGTTCTTTGGCTTAGGGTCGTGCAACACCCAGCCCCACGGAGGCCCCAGTCTCAGTCTGGGCACCTGGGCACCGGGGGATTAACAGCACTGGTGGGCACAGCAGATGGCAAATGTCCCTGCCTAGATGAGGCCGGCCCTCCCTGCCAGCGCATGGCTGACACTTGGGGTGGAACAAGCCTTTAAAAGTGGAAGCAACTGAGGGGAGGAGGGGCGGGGGGGGGGGACACAGTTCCCACAGCCCCAGTTCCTCTCTGCAGTGCTAAAGGAAGCGAAGCTCCTTAGCCACAGGAGCACGCTATCTACCCACATCCCCAGGGCCAAGGCAGGGCCAGGCTCCCGGGGTCCCATCTGCCATCGCCCACCCAGCCGGGGCTAAAGCTGAGCCTTTTGCACTGGTGGGGAGGGGGGTGGAGGGGCTGAGTCTGGGCTGTTTGGTGGACCTGCCCTGCTGGTTCCCAGGATCGGGCCCTGCAGCCCGCAGACAAACACCCAACTCCCTGCGAGGGAGGGGGGCGGGTGCCTCCGAGAGACCCAGGCGCAGTATTTACAGCCCAGCGCACGGCGGCTGGAGTCCACAGGCCAGACCCCTGGCTGGCGCACATCACACAGCTGGCTCGCCCAGGCTGGCCGCACGATGCCACATCTGGAACACCAAGGCGGGTACGGGACAATAGCCCAGCCCTTCCTCAGAGGAGAGCTGCCAGACCCCGCTCCCCACAGACCCCCCACTCCACAGGCCCTTCCTCATCTCCCCCAGGAGGGGTTGGGGCCAGGACCGGCTGCCTACCAAAGCAGATTAACCCTGTAGGGACTGTCACATGCACCAGCATGGCCTTTGAAGGCCCTTCTTCTGTGCATCAGAGTGGGTGAGACAGAACCACAGGCCTCCCCAAGATCTGCCCCAACAGCTGGGGGTCACTACAGGAGATCCAGGGGGACTGACTCCTACATCTGGGGCGCACTCAGGCTCCCTGACCCCTGGGGAAGGGGTTTGCAAGGGGAGCTAAGGCACAGGCAAGCTGCCACTCACGGGTCCCTGCACCAGCAATCCCTCCCCATACCTGTGAGCAGCTGCTGGGCAAACTCCCCGATCTGTCGGGCCCAGAGATGCTACAGAGCCACAAGGGGGAAATCTCTGGGCTTGTCCACACTACAGTTGCAACCACATCAGGGCCCCAGCAGCCCAGGCGTCCTGTGGGTGTGCTCGTCCCGGGGGGACCCTGCGAAGGGAGGGGCGGCCTGGCAGCCTCAGTGGGCCTGCAGGCAGCACAGCTCTTGGGAAGCAGGGCGAAGTGAAAGCCCTCCCGAGACACGTCGTGGTGCCGTGACGCTGGCGAGCCTGACACAAGAGCTGGGGCTTTCGCACAGAGATAAACGGAGGCCGACAGCTGGGCAGACTCTTAGCTTAGGGCAAGGCCTTGAGGCGTCAGCTGGGGTGGTGCCCTCAGAGCAGCACAACCCCACAGCGCAGGAGCGATGGGAGCCTTACACCGGTACAGCCGAGGGCTGTCTCCCTGGGGAAACTGACCAGCACAGCTAGCGTGGATCAGCTGCTTTCCCCCCGGCGAGCTCCCTGCAGGGACACCGCCACTTTCCTCTAGAAACGACCTCAAGCAAACAAAATCTTGCTCCACAAACCCTGAGCCTGCCAGGGCAAGGAATCTCTGCCAGCCCCTCCACACACACAGCAGGTCGATCGGCTCAGCAGTGGCCCCACCGACACTTTTTACTCTTTCTTTTAGAGGAAATGGGAGGGGTCTGCGGAGATATTTATTTATATCTATTTGTACATTGAATAAGGTCGGGGGGGCATGGGAGGGAGAAGCACCGAGCTCAGGTATCAGGGGCCAGGCCACCTGGCAAGGTTGAGACACGAGGCCGAGGGCTTGGCCACACAAAGACATTTACCAGCCTAATTACAGCACTATAGTGACACCGGGCTAATTCCCCACTTCAGTGCAAGGGTCTTTTCTTGGCTTAGCACTGAAGAGACATAAACTAAACCAGAGCAAGCCCCTTTATACCAAAATCCACACGTCCACATAGAGTGTATAACCCATGAGGCAGAGCACAGGACTGGCATGTGGGAGACCTGAGGTCTAGTCCCAGCTCTGCCACTGAAGTTCTGAGTGACTTTGGGCTGTCTCTTCCCTGCTGTGTGCCTCAGTTTTCCCCACTGGTAAAATGGGGTAAGGACACCGACCTGCTTAGTAAAGCACTGTGAGATCTACTGATGGAAAGCCCAGGAGGTTGTACCTAAGCCCTCCTAGCGGAGACAGCAGAAGAACTGGTGTAGCGCATGTCGGATAGCCCAGCAAAACTGCCCTGGTTCAAGAGCTCAGCACAGGTTGTCCCAGGGTGGCTGTGTGTACACAAAGCCTCTGCTGACTCCGATTAACTGGTAAACGATTGACTCGATGGGGACAAACGGTTGCCTGGAGCTGGGATCAGGATGTGGCCTTTGGTTTCTGGTTCACCCGTCCTGCGTCCGGGAGGGGAGGGGCTGAGCAGCAGGGCCGTAGCAACAAAGAACGTGGCCCCCTCCGAACGGTGCCCCCCTCCGAACATATGTCCGGGCGGGGCCCCTTACAATGCAGAAACTGGAATGCGGTGTTTATTCTGCCACTTTTAGGGGCCCCCTTCCTTGCGGGGCCCCCTCCGGTCGGAGGGCGCTCGCTACACCTCTGCTCGGCAGGAAAGCGACTGTGGCGGGGCAGGCGACCGGAGAGCAGCGGGGGTTGCCACAAGCAGGGAGGAAAACGGGGAGATAGAGGAGGGCACAAAGCTCAGTTCTGGGGGGCGGGAGGCGGCACCGAACTCGGGTGGGGGGTGTCAGGCACTGAACAGCACCATGTGCCCCCCCCCGGGCCAGCGGCACACCGGCCCCCCAGCGCCCGGGGGCCAGACCGGGGCCCCGTGACCCCGCAGGGCCGTGGGCAGGGTACCGGAGTCCCCGCGGATAGAAACCGAAACTGCTGCCCGCGGCCGCCCGCGCCCTCCGCCGCTCACCATGGCGCCGGCTCTCGGGAAGCCCCGATCCGCTCTGCCCGGGCCGGGGTCCTGCTACGCCGGGGGGTCCGACTCCACCAGTTGCTCCGGGGCCCTGGGCGCTGCCGGGCAGTCGGGGCTTTCCCAGCTGTGGACGCGGGGTCCCGGGCGGCTGCCTCCCAGCCTGCCCCACAGCGGCCACTGGAGAGGGAAGGGCGGGGCGGGCGAGGGGCCGAGAGGGGCAGGGCCACGAGAAGCGCCTGCCCAGAAAGCCAAGGAGCGCCCTGGAGCCGGCTCAGCCCAGTCCGCAGCGCACTTCTCTCTGCCGTCCTGGCGGCGTCACTCCGGAGTCACACCAGGGGGCAGTGTTGGGCGCTGGGCTCTCAGCCTCTCTCTTCCGTTCTAGTCTTTTCACTTTCATTCCTGTCCTAAATCTATTCTGGAGTGAATCTGGCAGGGCAGGAAGGGGCCGGATCAGCAGCGGCAGAGGTGGACGTCTCTGGGCAATGGGCTGGGTTCCATATCTGGCTCTGCCGCTGCCCTGCTGGGTGATCTTGGCCAAGTCCCCACCCCTCACCGTGCCTCAGTTTCCCTTTCTGCAATATGGGGATAATGACCCCTCCTTTAGTGAATTGCTTGGAGATCTGTGGATGGGAGCTCAAGACAGGCCTAATTCGGGGAGAGGATGTTTAGCCCCCAGCCCTGATTTGCTCCTGCAGCACCTTCGGGTGTGAATGCAGGGCTCAGCTGTCACGAACCCCAGAGGGATTCTTCCCTGAGCCTGGGGCACTGCCGGTGTAAGCTGTCCGCAGCAGGGGCCCGCTGGCTGCAGGTTGGAAGGGAGCTCAGAAGGGGAGGCTGTGAGGGACATTTGGGGGTGGGGTAGAGAGATGGGCAGGGATCTGGGAGGAGAGAGCCTGACCCTGGCTCTGGGGAGAAGCAGGTGGCGAATGCTGCTTTGTATTTAATTGCCACTCCTGGGAATTGCTCACAGTTTCCAACCGGCTCATTAGTTTCTTTCCATGTGCCCAGGTGAACGCTGGACTCCCAGGCCAGCGCCGGGGAAGCAGGAAGGTGAGGGCAGGGTGTGTGGCCTTCTCCGCGGCATGTGGCAGAGGGAGCAGCGCACAGAAAACACTGCGCGTCAGTTACTACAGGCCACTGCTGCCCCACCTGGCTTCTCAGGGGGCAGGTTGCATGGGGGGGGGAGGTGTCAATTTCTGGTATCTCACTGCACTAAAAGCCCCCCCTTTCACTCTTCCAGTCCAAGTGCCTTGCCAAAGGCTCTGGAGGACGCAAAGCAGTCAGGGAAAGAGGGAAGGCCCTGGATCAGTAGCTGTTAGATAGGAAACAAAGGGCAGGAGGTGAATGGCAGGGTCCCCCCAGACTGGGCTGTTCAACAAATTCATTAACGATCTGGAAAAGGGCGTGATCAGTGAAGAGGCAACATTTGCCTATGAACTAATATTGTACAAGACAGCTGAGTTCCGGGGGATCTCCCTGGCCAGGGGACTGAAATTCAACATGTCGAGGTGCAAAGTAATGCACCTTGGGGGAAACAAGCCCAACTCCACAGAGATGGGATCTAGCTCAAGAAGGAGACTGGAGTCATGGGGCTAAAACTCCAGCTCAGTTCCCAGCAGTGAGGAGAAAGACGACTAGGAACTACTAGCACAGGGATAGAAAATAAGACAAAAGTTATCACACCCCCACATCAATCCCTGGTGCGCCCACCCCTGATCGCCCCAGCTCCAAAAGGATAGAGTGGAGCTGGCAAAGAGTCAGAGAAGGGGAACAAAGATGGTCAAGGGTGTGGAACAGCTTCCCTATGCGGCGAGAGTGCAAAGTTCAGAGCTGTTCAGCTTAGAAAAGAGACAAATACGGGGGATGGGCTAGAGACACATATGCCCACAAAGGATGTGGGACAAGTGACTGGAGACGTGTTATTTACCCTTTCCCACAATACAAAAACCAGGGGCCACCCGATGAAATTAAGAAGCTGCAGCAGGTTAATACAAACAAGACGAAATACTTCCTCACACAATTAATCTGTGGAACTCCTTGCCAGGGGATGTTGTGAAGGCCAAAAGTATAACTGGATTCAAAAAAGAATGAGATAAGTTCACAGAGGCTAGGGCCCTCAATGGCTATTAGCCAGGATGATCAGAGCCACAACCCCATGCTCAGGGCGACCTAAATCTCTGACTGCCAGAAACCAGGAGGAGAAGATGGGTGGATCTCTCCAGAATCGCCCAGTGCAGTGAGCTCTGCCTGAAGCACTGGCCATGTCTCACGTCATGCTGCAGGGGGCGCACTAAGGCCTTGCCAACACACAGAAGTGGCATTTGAGCATTCACACCAGGGAAGTGCATTGTATCCCCACACCAGCCCACGGGGTTAACGAGAGTGGGGTGCATTGCTCATTTCCGCTGTCATGTATTGCAGGATCCCAGCTCTGTGGTGTGGGGTTCCCACTGATGGCACAGGGGATGGTGGGAGCGGGGGTTTCAAACACCCATAACCCACTGGGCCAATGGCAGGAACGTTGGTGTCAGCCCTGTGGCTTTGGCACAGTTACACCTGAGATGGGGCAAATCCGGCACTGGTGCCAAATCCACTGAGCCCCAGGCTGTTGCACTTGGGATCGCCCTGCCCCAGCGTGACGGTTGTTTACTGTTTAATTACCTAATGGGAAGTGGGCTCTAACGAGGCCTCTCAGCTCCTGGGGGCCGGGGAGATGGCTGGGGAGTTGCACACTTCCCTTCTTACGCCGTGATGGCACAGCTGCTGCACAGCTCCTGCGGGGGCTGGCACAGGGCTCCGCGCTGGGAAGGTGGGTGGGGTGGGAACCGGTGCCCGGATTGTCTAGAGCTGGTCTCAGTCAGCCTGGGCCGGCTTTCAGGCTCATGGAGCTGGGGCCAAGGCTTCAGCTTTCGTTACACAGTAATTAAGGCTCTAGCCGTGGTGCTGTAAAGAGCCAGCAGAAGGTGACTTGAGCAGAACTGATGCAGCTATGGGTCCCTGAGTCTGCAGGCAGCTACTGTGCAGGCCCCATTCCCCTCCCCCATGTTAATTCTGAAACCTAATGTTCACTGTGTAATTGGAGCTGTTCACTAGTTCACTGTAGATCGAATTCCATGACATGGGGGGGGCTGATGATAGCAGCAAGAGCTGGGCACAGGCTAGGCCAGTGGCAGCTCAGGCTGGCAGCTTGGGTGTGTGGCACCTGATCAGTGATGAGACCTGGTCTATGGGTGGCGCTGACAAGCATGCACCCCCCCCTCCCGTCCCATTCCCCAGGGCTCCAGGCAGCAGATTTCTACACGAGGCAGCACTGGCTGACTGACAAAGAATGGTCAGGTGCTGGCCCAGGCCCAGAATGCGCCAGTCCCACCAGATGGTTCGCAGCATGGATGGGGGTGTGCAGGGCAGACGGACTGTGGTGGGGAGCCTGCCGGGTCGGGGTGGGGACTTGTAGGTATTGGAGTCTGTTGTTAGCTGCTCCCTTCTCCTGGGCCCAGGGAAGAGTTGAGGGGAGGGGGGCAGGGTTGTGGCTGGTGTAGAACTGATGAATGAAATTGTTTTTAATCGTTTACTTTATTAATGTAACTTCATAAGTAAAGTTTTATGAATGAAACAATATTCATTCATAAAACCGGTTACCCCAATAACTGGCTAATTAACAGTTAGGATGCTTGTTAAGAGCCATAGCTGTTCAGTCAGCTGCCTTTGTAAATTTCACTATCAATCCAATTCCTGCTTAAATCACTGAGACTTGCACTGTTTCAGGATTGTAATTTCTGTTCACCATTTATTACACTTGCCTATAGTGTAACTTCTGTTCACTGTTTGCCATATTGTAATTCAAACCCCAGTTTAAAACGCTTACTCCATTTTGTAAGGGCTTGCTGCAACCTTCATTTTTGCAAACCCTGCTGTAATCTTATTAGTTTAGTTTAGATGTGTGAATGAGGTATGTATGGATGATGGAGTCAACCTCCAGCCCCAGCCTGTCCTGATTAAATAGAGTTCAAACACCAATGGCTGAAGATGCAGACAAGAGCCCTAACAAAGTAAGAAGAATCGACCCTAAAAAGAAAAGGTACAATAGAAGAAAGATCAAAGCCCGGTCCGGTCTGAGGCTGGAAAGTCATGTCTGCAATTGACAGATGATCAATCACAAACCTGGAGGCAGCGTGACACAGCAAGACCTATTGACTCTGGATTCAAACTAAAGCCTACAAAAAGAATGGGTGAGATGGAAAACTTTGGAGGAGGGTAACATTCTGCTGCCAACATGGAAGGGCATCGGTGCATGCCCAACAGAGACCCAGCTCGTCCTTGTGCCCGGCTTTCCTGGCCAGTTAGCCGCCACAAGCTACGAACCCAACCTGCAAACTCAAGCCACAGACTCAAGCAGGACTGGTAACTATGCAGCAGCTGCAGAACATCTGATGGATGTGTGTGTGTGTGTATAGGTATTAGGTATAATGTGTGTGTATAAGGATTAAGATATTAGTTATTGGTCATAAATCAAATTGTTATCATAATAAATGAGGCATCTTTATCTTGTCCTCTTTAATAAGATCCTGCTAGTTTTCATTGGTATAACACTGGGGTAACTGGGATGCGGGGGGAGGGGCACTGAACAAAGTGCCCAGGACTTTACCCATTTCAGGGTGTAACTGCATGGGGGCGGGTAGATCCGGGGGTGGATCGAGTGAGGGAGGCCAGGGCCAGTGCTGGGGCTGCAGAGGGGATAGATCAGGGAGTGGGGGTGGGAATCGTGCTGGCACTGAAGGGGGTAGACCCAGCGGGGATGGGGTGGCAGAGCTGGGCTGCAGCAGTGTAAACCCAGCTGAATAGTGCTGGCGCCAGTCCCTTTGGCTCATCGCATCTCTGCCCTGGCAGGGACCAGGTGGCACCGGCCTCCCCAGCCCTGAGGCGCTGCAGCCAGTGCCTGCAGCTGGGAGCCACCTGGCAGTGCCCACACGACGGCAGATGCTCCCACCATCCTCCCAGTGGCCAGGAGCTGCCAACCCCCCTCTACTTCCTGCCTCCCTGAGCCATCAGACAAGGCCTCAGCCCAGCCTCCGTGGCACCTGCCCAGAGCTGAGGCCCAAGCAGGGAACGCGAGCTGTTCCCCACACACTGCACATTGTCTGTGCCACCCACCCCGGCTGCCCGGGCCGGCTCTGGCACAGAAGCCAGCGTCTCAGTGCCGTGGGCAGCTGCGTAGGGGAACACAGAGCTCCCACAGCCCCATCCAGGAGCGGAAGCCCAGCCTCGGAGCCAGCTGCCCCACTAGCAGATCGTGCCTGGTATCCTGGCTCCCACAGCAGCCAGTTCCAGCTGCTGCTAAGGAACGGGCAGGAAGCCCATGGCCTAGGGCCATTGTGGTGTCACCTGCCTATGGAGGGGGTTTCGCCACATCCCACCAGCCGGGGGCTAGCTCATATCCTGAGGCAGGACTCAGCGTAACAGGTTAGAAGTCTCTGAGGTCCCCCGGCAGCTCTCATCACCAGCTCAATGTCTCAGCCTGCCCGCAAACGCTGCTGAGCTTCTGGCCTCAGGGACACCCTGGGGCAGGGAGTTCCACATGTTAACACATGCTGGTGTGAAACAGAACAGAGCCATGGTGGGGGAGCAGAGGGCATGGCCCAGCCACAAAAGGGTCCATCTGCTCACAGACACGCCCGGTCCTCAAGATCTCTGACCAGTCAATGGAAGTTTGTACAGTGATGGAATTGCTTCGAGCTGGTGTCTCATTAGCTGAACAGGTTGCTACCTCTAGGAGGAGCTTGTTTAATTTTTCGCATTTGTTTGGTTCTTTTAAGTATCCCTCATTGGATTTGAGCCCTTGATCAAACATTAAAACCAATAGCTGTTACTGCCCTCTGCTGGGTGGAATCAGGTCTGCTCTCCTCTGTGTCATAGCCCCAAAGGGCTAAAGGGGATTCTCCAACAGCCAACCGAGGCAGAGAGGCAGCCACATCTCTCTGCTCAGCAGAATCTGGTTACCCCTGGCCAGGGGATTGTCCGGGAATGGCTCCTGGGAGGGTGCTGCATGGGGAATCGGTGACGGTACCTTCTAGTGGCTGAGCCCAGAGTGGACAAGGGGCCAGTAAAAGGCAAGGCTCCTGAAGCTCAAGTGCTAGGGGCCTGGGCTTTGGGCCAAGGGATCCCCTCTCCCTGTGTGTGTGTGTGGGGGGGGAAGATCACCCAGTAATCTCCCCTCCATTGGCTACAGCATGTGGCCCCTGGGCAGTCAGGGCAACATCAGCCTTCACCAGCTGCCCTTGCCAACTTCACCCATGTGGGCAGTGGTGACAGCCTTGGGCACTGGCTGCAGCCCCACAGGGCTGGGGGGACCCAGTGCCATGGATGATGTGTCCCGCAGCACCCCCCCCCACATCCCCACCATGGGATCAGCCCATTCACAGGGGATGGAATAGCATCGGCTATGGTTTCTGTATAGGAAATGCTAAGGTGGGGAGAAGCCCGTGAAGCATGGGGCTGGGGTCGCAGCATGGGGCTGGGATAGCTCCGAAATCTGCCTCCTCCAACCCCATCTTCACCACAAAGCGGCTGGAGGAAGGGGACACTCGGTGGTGCTGGTCACCACGGCCCCCTCCCAGCCTGGCCTGTGCCCAAGCAGATGCTTTACGTCTCTCTGGCAGCGGGAATCAGGGACAACAAAGAGCAATAACCCACTGGCTGTGGGAGGGGCTTCTGCCCATGCAAGGGGTTGGGGTGGGGCAGGGCCAGGTCCTCGCTTCATACAGGTGTCATATCCCACAGGGCGGGGCTGTGGTGAACACTAAGGGGGCTCCTCAACAAGGCAGAGACAAACGCTGGGCGTCTCTCTCTAGTTCTCCGCCTGCACTGTCACCGTTGAGATTCTGCCTTGGGTGAAGCAGTCCCAGGAGGGAACGCTGCGCCCTGCCCCACATGCTAGCCCCAGCCACTAGCCCCTAGCCCTCCCCCAGCTCTCACAATCAAGCTGCTGCCACGTTTGTGCCAAGAGACATAGGCAGGACTCCTGGGTTCTCTTCCTGGCTCCGGCACGGCCTTGGCAAGCCACTTCCATGCCCCAGTTTCAGGGAGTGCAGCATGGCAGATCCTCACGTGGGAGGGGCCCTGGAAAGAGCTAGGGGCAGGGCTGGCTGCCGGGCGAATCCTGCACTCTCAGCCCCAGAGGGTGAGGGGCTGAGGGTTACAAGTTGGTCACAGCCTGGAACGAAGGACCACCACAAACACCCCTCCCACCTCCCGCTCCCCATGCCAGCACACTGCCAGCCTGTGCAGTCCCAGCCTCTCCCAGCAGGGGGCACTGTGGGGAGCAGGCGAGCAGCACAGGCTGGTGCAGGGATCCCAGCTACTCCAGACCCAGCCTCTCCCAGCAGGGGCCACTGTGGGGAGAGATTTCACCTGGACTCAGCAGACAGAACAGAGCAGAGGCGGAGGCTGGTTCCTTCCAATAAATCTCTATTCTCCAGTGAGGTATAAATACATTTATTACAGGGAGCGCAGCCTGCATCTCTGGGGGGGCGAGGGGGGGTATCAGGAAGACTTGGCCTCCCACTCCAGGGTCGGCGGGGGAGGGAGGCTCTGTAACTACTTCTACTGCTCGGCTCAGGGACCCTCCCCCCCCAGGTCCAATGGGGGAGCCTGGTCATAAGAACCTAAGATCCACATACCCAGCCAAACTCAGGGCATATGGGGAGAGGGCAGGGGGGATTGAGGCTGCAACAAGCTCTGCTCACCCCTCCCTGCCCCCCAGTCGACAGGGCATCCGCCAGCTCCCAGCTGCTCCCCTTGGCAGAGTCTCCCCCTGCAGGCAAGAGGGGGTTACTGCACCCGCAAGAGCACCTACCCCTCCAGGCAGGACAGGGGGTGCACAGACTATTGTGGTGCCATGGGTGGCGGTAGCTATGAGAACCTAGGGTGTGAAGCCCATGAGCCCCTGGCCTGGACAGACAGAGGTTGCTGACAAATCCCCCGCCCCCTTCTGCAGGGATCTCTCCTCTCGTTATTTATTAAGGCAAAAGGTAGATCACTCCTTGCGGGGCTGCGTCTGGCTCAGGACAGAGCAGCCCTTGCCCACGCCCAGCTCTGCCACAGAGAGGGCATGTGCGGGGAGAGGGGGGCGGGAGAGCATTCCCCAGATCCAAGCCCATCACCCTAGCCCCAGGAGCGCCTTCTCCCTCAGCTGGATGAGAGCCAGCCACACTGGGCAGAGGGCACAACCCGCCCCGTGGAGCCGAGCTGGGGGGCCACGGCCATGGGCGGCAGATCTAGCTCCGTCGGCCACATGGAGAGGGGCTGGGAGCTGCTCCCGCGTGGCTTGGCTCTGCCAGCCTGGGAACACCGATGGGGGTGCCCGGGAAAGGGTGACAGAGGGTTTGGGGGAAGGGAGCTGGGCAGAGCCAGAGGGAGCAGGGGAGTTCCCCTCAGGGGGCTACAGTCCCCAAGGAGCTTTCATGGAGGCAATGGGGGTCAGGGTACGAGTGCCCTCCCCCTCCTGGCATAGGGAGGGGCAGCCTCAGGGGGCTGACAGGAGGCGTTGCCCCCCCCAGCCCAGCAACCCTCAGGCAGTGGGGACAGGGAAGCTGTGGAGTGGGGGAAGAGGAAGAGGCTGCGGGGCGTAGCCTATGTGGGGATGACGTTGGTGGCGAAGAGTATGATGAGGATGACGATGATGGCCACAATAACGCAGATGATGGCGATCATCTTGATGTTCTTCCACCAGTACTTGCGGGCCACCTTCTGCGAGGTCGTCTTGAAGTGCTCAGACTGGTGGGAGACACGGGGGAGTTAGCACTGTGCTGACCCAGAGCCTCCAGCCCCTGCCTGGCTTGGCCCTAGGCAGCTGGACAGCCCCCCACCTGCTGGGGGCAGCTCTAACCAGAGGGATTTGGGGGGGGGGGACATCCGCACCCCCTCAGGGCGAGGCCGCACCTGGACACAGACTCACTGGGCTGGCAGATCGGACCAGCACTGACCTTCATCCATATCTACACAGGCCACCCCAGTTCGGTGCTGGGTTACCAGACGCACCCACCGTCAGAGCCAGCACTGGGGGGTTCGCCGGGGCATTTCCTCCCGCTGCAACTACACCGGGCCAGTGGTGGGCCTGGGCTCTCCAGCGTGGCGGGTAGAAATCCAGTTTCCACCACTTTAACTCACGTGGGCAGATCTGCAGGCACGAAAAATGCCAGCAGGCGGGTCCACACGCGGGTGCTGCCCCAGCTCCGCTGCTCCAAGCCAAACCGGCGCCGGGGAGCTATGGGCACGTTATTCCAGAGCTGACCACCAGAGGGTGCTTGTGTTTCCCTCGGCAGCTGCTGGCACGGGCCCGGGCTGAGTGCTGAGAGCCTCAGATAAGCAGCGCCAGCGCGGGACAAAGGGCAGCGCAGGGACAGCGCCTCGCTGGCTGCCAGGGTTTATCAGGGGCTGAGCAAACAGCCCCGCCCCGCGGGGAGCGGGCGTCATGCAATGCACGTGGGCAGGGACCAGAGGACTGGCAGGATCCAAACTAGAGTGAGACGTCACTCGCCCACCCCCGCCAAGCAGCCCTGTGCCTGCTTGGCACCGTCTCCACGGCAGCAGCATGCCCAGCTGAGCCTGTTGGGGCAGCAGCGGAGCCCCCACAGCGAGGTTAGGGGTCATGGCAGTGCCCAGGCCTGTCTTAGCTTGGGTGGCACCAGAACCAGGGGCACCCAGTGCCAGGCCTTTGCCCCAAACCCCCTATCGGGCTCCGGCCCCCACCCCCTGGAAATCAACTCCAGACTTGGGGTCCCCATGACCTCACCAGGAACCTCATGAGCACAGGGTCGGGGTCTCCCCCAGCCTGCTGCTCCCCGGTCCCCACCCCCATCAGGGCTCACCGTCGCCTCCAGGTCCTCGGTCTTGTTCCGCAGGTGGTCCAGGTTCTCGCCCCGCGCCAGGATCCGCTCCACGTTCTGCGACATGATGTTTTTCACCCCCTCCACCTCGCTCTGCAGGTTCTTCACCCGGTCGGTCGCCATCCCGCTGCCAGCAGTGCCCTCCTGTAGGGAGAGCGCCCGCCAGGGGTCAACAGGAGAGCGGCTGTGGGAGCAGGACACTTGGCCCAGGCAAAGCCTCCGGGGGCCCAGAGAACGAAGGTCCAAAGGCAAAAGGGGGAGGGGCCCTCGAGAAGGGGCCCAGCTGCAGCCCTGTCCCTCTGAGGAGCTCAGAATGCTTCACAGACTCTGTTCGAGCCCACAGCCTACCACAGGAGAACAATCTTGTGCAGAAACTGAGGCAGCTGACATAGCAAACCCAAAGGCAGGGGCAGAACCAGGAATAGAACCCAGGAGTCCTGTCTCCCAGCATCCCCACGCAGCACTAGGAATAGAAGCAAGTGTCCTGGCTCCCAGCCCCCTGCTCTAACCACTGGACCACAGCACCTCAGCCAGCATAAGGAAGGGAGAGGAGACAGCTGGGGAAGGAGGGTGCCCGGCCCAAGGCCAGGGGGATCCAGGACACCGAGGCAGAGCTGTGGGCACAGAGGCTGAGGGAGGTCCCACGGGGCAGGACTGGGCTGGGGGGAGCTCTCTGGGAGATGGAGCAGAGCACCCCCAGGGTGATTGCCCTTCCCCTCCTCCCCCCAACACTTATCACTGCGGAATGTCAACAGGGAACTTCCAGCGCCCGTGTCACATCTCCACCGCCAGCCGGACTCGCCCAGCCGGTCGGGTCGGTCCCAGCAATCTCCCCCTCCTGCAGTTCTGCCCTCTGCCTGCAGGGGGCATGGGGCAGCAGGTGTGACACCGCCAGCCCAGGGGGGCCCAGGGCAGAGCCCTCTGCAGGGGTGGAGAGGGGTGCTGTCTCCAAAGCTCTGCTTGGTCCTTGCCTCCTGCGGAGAAGAGACCCAGCAAACTCAGCCCACCCAGGGACCTGCGACAGACCCAGGATGGAAGCACCCCCTGAGCCTGTGAGACCCCCTGGGGGGGGGCAGGGTCAGAGCCACCCCCTCGTCTCCTCCCCCTCCTGCTGAGCCTGGTCCAAGCGGCTGGGCTGGTCAGACCCAGGCATGTCGGGCTGGGCGGGTCCCAGGCCGGAATCTCAGAAACGCTGCCCTGGGCCAGCGCCCAAAGTACGTCAGGCACCAGGGAGCAGAGCCAGCCCAGGGCAGCACTGCCCAGCGCGGGCCAGAGGGAGCCCCATGAGAGCCCCAGGGTCTGTCTGAGTCCAGCAGCCCGCAGAGAGACTCCCCTTTAGACTGGCCCTGGCAGGCAACATGACTGACACCTCCCCTTCCCGGCCGTTCATAGCAGCTCACCCAGGACCCCCCTCAACCCCCCAGCACCTGCTGCATTTAGCCCCCACCATACCAATCCCCCAAATCTGACCCCGTTTTTAACCCAGGACAGGTCCAGAGGTGGCCAACATGGCTCTAACGGGGGGTGCAGAGACCCCCACCCCATCCCTGGGGAGGTGGAACCCCAGGCCCCCAGCAGGAAGCAGACAGCAGAGGGCCCAGAGCACCCCTCCATTCCCACTGCGTGGCCCCTTTAAGGGAAACCTCCCCAAATCCCTACCGCACCCCTCACTGCCAGGGCACCTTGGCAACACCTGGGGCACCAGAGCTCCTTCCCTTAACCCTTCAGATCCCAGGCAGCTTCCCCCCCGCCCGCCCCCCCAGGGCTCTGGGCTGGGGTGTCCTGCGCAGTCAGCACCGGGGCCAGGAATTAACCCCTTCTCTCCTGATTTAGGTGAATTAGTGACCCCAGATGCAGGGAGCTGGATGTGCCAGCGAGCCTGGGCTGGGGGGGACGGGGACATTAATCTTTTGCCTTCTGCCCATTTGCTTTGCAGCTGCTCACAGACAGCTCAGATGGACAGACCATGGCTCAGAGCCTCTGTCCCCCTCAATGGGGAATCACGGCTAGGGGGGCCTCAGCGGCACCAGTCCTTTGGCAACCGCCCCCTAAAGACCCCCCAACCCCCAGCCCCCTGCATCTTCCCAGCCCCCACCAGCCCCACACAGCAGGCAGACCCCTTTTAGACCCAGCCCAGCTGTAAAGGATGCTATGGCCTCCATCCACTCCACCCGCCAACGCTGCCCCCAAACGCCCACTGAGCCATCCCCCCTCCCCAACAGCCCACCCTGGCCCCAAAACAGCTCTGCAGTTCCAGGGGCCTGTCCCCCACCTGTGCCCGGCTCCGGCTGCAGAACAGGGCTTGGGCACTGCAGTCCCCCGAGGGCGCAGGAACCGTTAGGCCGCCCACTTCCTCTTTCTAGGCAGCTCTACAGGGATCGGGGGGGGGGGGGGCTGATGAGACCCAGCGCCCTGGGGGGGGGGGGGGAGAAAAGAGAGGGCGCCATGCAGCTCAGAGCCTGTGGATCCATGGGGGGCCTTGGCACTGGGCACGGGACACAGGCAGGAGCCTGTTACTTTGGAGATGGGGGTGTCTCTCTGGGCTCAGGAATGACCCTGCTCCTGCGCCCCCTTTGAGACGCAGCAGAGCCCCCCCATTCCCTTCCTGGAAAATATCCCAGCTGCCCCTTCCCCTCCCCACGCTGGCTGCAGCCAGCTCCCGCCCCACAGCAATCGCTACCTGCACCAAGCCTCTGCTTACCCAGGCACTGCCCGGCGTCACCACGGAGACGGCCCAGGGAACAGCCTGCAGCGCCGAGCGCGCAGTTCGGGTCCCTTGTCTCAGCCCCCACTTTCTCCCTCTGTCACCCGGATCCTGTCCTGTGGCCCCCTCCCCCCAGTAGCCACCAGACAGGGTGGGCCACGCTCAGCTACACCACAGTGGGTGTATGGCCCAGCTGGGAGCCAGGACTCCTGGGTTCTCTCCCCAGCACTGGAGAGGAGGGGGACAGGTGGTGGTTAAGCTCAGGCAAGTCACTTAACACCCCAACCCCCCCGCAGCGGAGAAGGGGCGGGGGGGGGGTTGTTAGCCAGGCGGGATCCCCCCGCCCCCAGCAGCTGTTTCCAGTCCGCTCCCCCCCACGGCAGCCGCTGTGCAGCCAGCTCCCGAGCCGGTCCCGGGCCCCTCCCCGCGCGGAGTCACTCCGGATCCCTGCGGGCACCAGAGACCCGTGTAAAGGGGGGTCTACTGCCCCCCGCCTGCGTCCCCAATCCCGGGCACTCACCATGCTCTAGGGGGCTCTGCTCTCGCCTCTCCGGACACTTCCTGGTGCGCGAAGTTTCAGCCCAAACTTCCTGCTTCCTGCAGCCCAGCCCAGCCCGGCCGGTCCCCAGGTACGAGGGGCGGGGCCGGATCCTGCCGCTGCCTTTAAAGAGACACGGGCCGGGCCCGGCTCCCCCAGGCGGGGGGACCCAGGGGGTTCGGTCCCCCTGCCCCGGCACAGAACCCAGACATTGGCCCCCCAGTGATGGGCTCCAAGCTTTGCCTGCCCCCCCGTGTCCCCGGCACCCCCAGGTCACAGCCCCCCCCCCCCCGCTAGGTCATTCACAGACCTGTTCAGGAGATTCAGCCCCCCCGGGGCAGCCCCGATCCCAGCAGGTTGGTTCTGTGCACTGGGCTAGCGCTTTAGGGTTAAGGCTGGGGCCTTCCCCCACAGTGGGCTGTGGCAGGTCAGGAGTGAGGGGCATCAGCAGAGCTGGGGGCCCAGGAGTAGCAGGGGGGTGAGGGGCATCGGCAGAGCTGGGGGCCCAGGAGTAGCAGGAGTGAGGGGCATTGGCAGAGCTGGGTGTCCAGGAGTAGCAGGGGGCTGTGAGTCAGGGGTGAGGGAATCGGCAGAGCTGGGACAGGAGACTCTCCTGGGTGGGGGGAGCTCTGCCCACTCTGTGTCCCATCCCAGCCTGGCTGAGACCAGCTGGTACAAAATGCTCCTAGGGCTCAGGCATGTCTAACAAAGGTGGATCTAGATAGAAATGGCCCTGCCCTGGCACATGCAGCTGATCAGAGCCCAGCGCTGCTGCTCGGAGCAGATGTCCCCAGGGCTGAGGCTGCTGAGTGGAGCTGGTGCGGACCCAGATCCAGACGTCACTGAGTGGGACATGCTCTGCTCGGCTAGCAATGGTGGTGCCTCGCTGGCAGACTGTAGGCCCGGACACATTGGCAGGGTCTGGGTGCGTGGGTGGGGACTGCTGGGCTGCTGCCCCATTCTGGGGAGAAGCCCATCTATCTCCAGCACTAACACAAGTGCCCATCTCCTGCTTGTACACACCCCCAGGGGGTGTCAGGCCCCTGCCCTGTGTTTGACAGAGAGACGGTTAAACTCTGCCCTCAGGGGATACTGGGCTGAAGAGGAAGCCAGCTGAGGTGGGGGATGGGGCCCAGCAGCTGCTGTCCCCCCCTGGGTTTGGAGATGTTGCCGGTGGGGAGGAGAGTGGGGGGCCGGGTCCTGCTGCTTGAGGGGCTCTGGAGGATGCTGGTGCATGGATTGATGGCTTTGCACGGCCTAGTGGCTGCCTGAACCTGGTCTCCCAGCAGCCCCCAAGCCCTGTGTCGCCCACCCTGCCTCTGGCACTGGTGCAGCATGGGGATTCCCATTACCACCTCAGCTCCTGCTCACGCATCTTCATCGCCTGATGGGTGCAATCCCGACATACCCTGCAGCCTCCCCACCCCAATAGCCCCAGCTCCCTGCAAACAGGAGAGCCAGCAGGGGTCACAGGGACACAGCCCCTCTCACAAGAAGGCCTCTGGTGCCATGCTGCCCTCTCTCTGGGTTCAGGAGGTTGCTCCCCTCCAGCCTCCATCCCCCAATCACCTCCACAACCAGGGCATCTCCTCTTTCTTTTCTGTTACAGTCATAATCAACTCTCATGCTCCAGGGTCAGGCAGGAATCCCTATCCTGCTATACAGTATCACGCAACAACTACGGGCAGCATGGGCGATTGGGTTTTCCAGCGCTCCTGAAGCAGCTCGTGCTGAAGATAGGTATGGGAGTGGATGGCTTAGGGTTGATCTGCTCTAGCCCTGCCTGCTCCCAACACGGAGCACTTTGTTTAAACCTGATGGAAACTGGCCTGACGTAACTGAGGGAGGAACGGGACAGACGCAAGCCCAGGAAAAGGCTATTTCAGTGCAGTGTTTCCAGATGGCTGAAGCTGAGCCCCACTTTGTGGGAAATTAATCCAGCCATGCCCCCCCGTATCCATCTCCCATGCTGTCCCCCCCGCAAAGCCCTTTGTACTCTGATCCTTCCTCTCCCCTCTGGAATAGTGAAGTGTTGCCATTTAAAGTGACAGCAGTGGACACCGGAGCTAGCCCTCACTGGAACAAATGGGGCTTTCATCCCGCACACTCGCTGCTATTGCTTTGGGCCCTCAGCAAACTCAAGTAGGTGTTGTTGCACTGGTTACCCCCGGGGCAAATCCTTCATCTCCGAGCGATTGGCTCAGGCTCTCTGCAAACTCAGGCAGTTTTCCTCAGGGTCACCAGGGAAAAGTTTTCTTCATACCGAGAACATGGAGGCTGGATTTTGTTTTGTAGCAAAAGCCGCAGCTGTGGGAAACGTTGGGGAGATCTCTCTGTCCCCGTGTCCCCACCAAGCTGGTCCTTTCTGCCTCCTCCCCCTCAGGTCGGAGCCACAGAGAATGTAACATTAGTATAAATATTTGCCTCTTCCCTTCAAAGTGGACGAGCTTGAAGAACCAGCCAGGCTGCACCTGGCCGAGCTCTGCAGTGGGAGCAAAAGGTGTTGGGGTTTCTACAGGGATGGGGAGCAAAGCAAAGACCAGGCCATGTCGCCCCCTGCTGGCAGGATGGAAATGCAGATTCAGCAGCAGATGAGAAAGGCAGTTGGGCGGGAGGGAGACCTGTGGTCGGTGGTTCTGCAGGCCGCACCCCCAGCAGTCTCTGTTTACAGCTTCCCAGCCCTGGGTAATTGTCAGTATTAAAAGTCTGTGTTGGTTTACGACTCTGTGTTCAGTGACCCAAAGCAGCAGTGCTGGTACCTGGCCCTTTCCTGCAGGATGCCAATGAGATTTATCAACATGAAGGGCCTCCTGCCCGCCCCCCGCCAAGAGGAGGGGTCAGTCTCATCAACCCCATTCTACAGCAGGGGAAACTGAGGCATTGAGAGGGGAAAGGCCAGAGTCACACAGTGAGTCAAGAACAGAACCCAGGAGGGTTTTATTAGGTTTGAGCCCCCAAGCCCCTGCTCTAAGCCCTATATCACACTCCCTTCCCAGAGCCAGGCACAGAACCCCACTCCCAGAGCTGGTAAAACCCAGGAGCTGCCCCGCCAGCTCTAACCAGTAGACCCCACTCCCCTCCCCGGGCTGGTAACAGAACCCAGCACTCCTGCCCCCCAAGGAGTCTTCCCCCAGTCCCCACACTAGCTCCGCCTGGTGCCTGTCACGGAAGCAGGGGGACAATCTGATTAGGGCCCCACTCCTAACGACTGTCCCCTTATCTCAGGATTCAGAGTAACAGTTACTCGCGATAAGAGGCCGGCCTGTTACCCAAGCCGGCGTAAGGCCGTTACTAGGCAGGGACCCGAGTCTGCCGGCCAAGGAGCAGCAACAGCAGCAGCATAAGCGAGTCCCAGCCCCAGCCTCGCACCCCCGGCCCCGGCCTGCCCGTCTCTCCAGCGCCGTTCACCCACCACCCCGCCCAGGCGGCCAGCAGGGCCCGGCCAGCCGCGCAGAGGCCACGTGCAGCGGTCGGTCCCAGGCCAATTAAAGCCGCCCCGGACTCGGAGCTCAGGGGGGGACCGAGCCTGGGGGGTCCCGGGGGCGCCAGGACCCCGAGCGCGGGGCTGTCTCGAAGCGGGAGAACCCAGGCGTCCGGGACAGGGCCCGCGGGGGGAGGGGCCGCGCAGCGGGAGGAGGCGGGGCTGGATGGGACCCTGGACGCCTGGGTTCCGCCCGGCTCAGCGCTGGGAGTGGGGAGGGGACCCCCCGAGCGGCCCCTCGGGGCTGCCGGAAAGCGCCGCCGCCCACCCCGCGCTTGCGACACTCCCCCGCCCACCACTTTGCGGCCGCCGCGCTGGTGACGTGTCTGCGGCCAAGGGGCTCGCGCTGGAGCGTCTCCTAGCAACCGGGGCGGGGCGCTGGGAGTCGCGCGGAGATGGAGCCGCAGCGGGGCCGCGCGGCAGGTACCGGGGCTCGCAGCCGGACTCCTGGGTTCCCGCCGGGCGCTGCAGCCCCACCCCCCCCGCCCGCGACACCCGCCCCGCGGCCCGTGAAGAGGGCCCGGCCCGGCCCGGGGCAGGCAGCTGGGTCCCGCCTGGTTCTCAGTCTGCCCGGGCTGCGGGTCGGGAGTGAGGGGCACCGCAGAGCTGGGTGGGGCCCGGGGCTGGGGTAACGGGGCTGCGGGTCGCTGTTGGGGGACTGTGGCGTCTAGAGCCCTCGCTGTCATGCTGTCTAGGATGCGAAGAACCTCCTGCCCCCCAGATAATGAAGTGACCTGTATTTCCCCCCCCCCCGCCCCTGTTGGTTTGCAGCTGCCCTGCTGTCAGAGTCCTTGCCCGGCCGGAGGCGGCGTGAGGAGGTGCGGGGGCCGCCGGAGCCCACACAGCAGAGCAGCAGTTGGGCCAAGCGCCTGCTGGGCTTCGAATGGGCTGATGTGTCCAGCTGGCACCGCTTCGTCTGCCTGCTCAACAGACCCACGGACCCGGCCTCCCTGGGCGTCTTCCGCTTCCTGTTCGGTGAGTGCCCTGGGTAGGGCACGTGCCCTTGGGATCCCTGCTCCTCTGGGGAACCCGACTGGTGAGAGGGCGCCTCAGAAAACGTCCTGTTTCCCCGGGGAGCTCTAACCTCCCTTGAATGCTCAGGCAGTTGGTGCTCAGTTTATTCCCCCTCCCTGAAGCCCAGCCTCCCAATCTCGGGGCACTCCAGGTGGGTCAGTGTTGTTTTCCCTGTTTATGGGAGGGAAACTGAGGTACAGAACTGCTAGAGGGAGAGCAGAGCTGGGGAGACGACCCAGGAGTCCTGGGACTTTGCTCTCACTGCTCCTTGTGCTGCATGGGGTCCAGGAGTGGAGAAGTGCAGGAGTCTCTCATCCCCTGGCCTGTCTCCGGGCCCAGTGCTGTCCCTGCTTAGCAGGTCCGTACAGAGGAATCCATCCCTGGGTTACCCAGCCCCCACTGACCAGGCTGCGGTTTGAGAGCGCCCATGTGGTGCTTGTGCAGGCCCTGTCCAGAACCTCTGACGCCCCCCAGCTAGCCACAGGCTCCCCACATCCTGTCCCACCCACCCTACCCTGCCCTGCCCTGCCACTGTCACTGTCTGGCTGCCAGCTGGTTCCGCTGGCCGGCCATTGGGGGCGGGTCCAATCCCTGCTTCCAGCCCTGAGCCGGGCTGGTTTTGCAATGTGGTTAGGGCCATTGTCCTCTGCTTGTGGAGGTGGGGAGGGACTTTGGCCTCAGAGTGCAGGGGAGGGGAGGCCCCAATGGTCAGGAGGGAGCGGATGTGGTGGTCCCAGCCCTGCTTCCAGTGAGATCCGAGGGGTGCCCTCCCCTCTGGCCCCCCAGTGCTTGGACAATGGGGTCTCCCCAGCCCCCTGACTCTAGCTATCCCATGGTGGGGCAGTGCAAGACATCTTCCCCCTGCCCCCAGGGCTCAGCCTAGGGATCCAGAAGCAATGGCCAGCCCAGGCCCCACAGCCTCGTGCCAGGGTGGGTAGCTGTGCCCGCGTGGTTTGCGATGAGCCTGCTGGGGAAGGGGTTAAACTCTCCATGCTGTGGGGGGTGGGGGTCTCCCTATGGGGGGGCTCCTGGACTCAGATGAGGAGGGTCCTGGGGCCATGCTGTGAAGTAGGGATGGGCTGAGTCAGCACTTGGATGGGAGAGCTTTTTGGAAAAGGGGGCTCAGTCGGGGTGCTGTCCTCTCGGAGTCCAGGCTGACCCCACTGTCCTAGCATGGTGCTAGGGAGAGGGCTGGGAGCCAGGACTTCTGGGTTCTGTCCCCAGCTCCAGGAGGGAAGTAGGTTAGAGTGGGGGTGGGGGAGTTGGTAGCCAAGACTCCTGGGTTCTCTGCCCAGCCCTGCTGCCTTTCCCTGGGCAAGTCCGTTTCCCCTCAGGCCTGGCACCTTTCACAAGTGCTGTGTTCACATGACATGGCTCCTGCTGCCTATGACAGCCTCTCCCGGTCCTTAGTGGCCCCACTGGACCCCCGGGGTTCCAAGGAGGCTCCCTGCAGAGGCTGGGTCTCCAATCTGCTCTCTGGGCCAGACCTGGGGCTGCCTCCCGGGGTGGGCGAGTCCCTCTGTCCCTTACTGCCAGCCCGGGGCAGGATAGCAGGATCCCTGCTGGGCTGCTACAGCCAGTAAGGTCAGCCCTGTGGGGAGACAGGACGCCTGGGTTCCTGAGAGTGCCCTATGGCGAGTCCCATCCCCTTGCTGTGGCTCAATTTCCCTGCCTGTGCTCAGCTGCACTGAGCCACCAGGGGGGTGGGATCCCATGCGGGTATTTGCTGTCGGGCGGGTGCTTGGTGGGGTGGGGGTGGCTCCCGGCACAGCTTCCGTGTGGCTGCCTCGTTGCCGGGCTCCTGTGCCAGGACTGGGCCAGGTGGACAGCAGGGCAGTGCCCAACTGCAAGGGCTGCTGGCCCCAATCCGTGCTCTGCCTCTGGGACTGGCTGAGCCTGGGGGGCCCAGTTAGCTCTGGGCTGGACATGAGAGATTGAGGGGCGGTCAGGGGGACCCTCCCCATGACTGACGCTGCCTCTGCCCATGTCTCAGGGTTGCTGATGGCCCTGGACATCCCCCAGGAGCGCGGCCTGAGCTATCTGGACCATAAGTACCTGGACGGGCTGGAGGTCTGTCGCTTCCCCCTCATCAACTTCCTGGAGCCCCTGCCGCTGGACTGGATGTACCTGCTCTACGCAGTCATGCTGCTGGGTGAGGGCACAGGGCCGGGACTGGGCACTGCGGGTTGGGCTGGGGGAATCGAGGGGGGCTGGAGGAATTGGGAGATATGGGAGTGTGACGTTCCCCTCTGGTGTTGTCTGGACCGGTGATCTGCTAGGTCACTCCAATCCTTGACTCTGGGAGCCAGCCTTACCCTGCTCTGCTGTGAGACCCCCACTCCTGGGCTGTTCCCGCACAGCCTCTGGCATGTAAGCTGCTCCCAGCTCTTTGCACTGAATGACACTAGTCAATATCCCTGGTCCCAGACGCAACCCTAGGAACCTCCGTCTTGCAGTGCCCATTTATGCCCGCTGGACGCTGCAAGCTTATATGAGTTCATCAATTTAACAAAGAAATTGATATGTGCCAGGCTTGTTATCCCAAGGGGAGTCTCTGACATGCTTCAAACCGAACGCACTGCTTCCGGTAGAATAAACAAACAGATTTATTAACCATAAAGTTAGATTTAAGTGATTTTAAGTCAAGGCACAAAACAAGTCAGATTTGGTCAAATGAAATAAAAGCAAAATGCATTCTAAGCTGATCTTAACACTTTCATTGTCCTTACAAACTTAGATGCTTCTCACCACAGGCTGGCTGGTTACTTTTCAGTCAGGCTCTCCTCTTTGATCAGTGCTTCAGTTGCTTGGTGGTGGTGTCTGTAGATGGAGATGGAAGAGAGAGAACATGGCAAAGGTCTCCCCTTTTATCGTGTCCTTTCTTCCCTCATGGCTTTGCCCCCCCACCCCTTCAGAGTCAGGTGAGCATCACCTCATCGCAGTCCCAGACTGATCAAAGGAAGGTGGGGGGTGACTCACTCAAGAGTCCAACAAATCCTTTGTTGCTGCCTAGGCCAGTGTCCTTTGTTCCTGTGTGGCTGGGCTGGGTTTGTCCCATACATGCCCCAATGAGGTGTGAACTGCCCCTCTGCTCTTGGAGAGTTTTTGCCTGGGCTTGTTTTAAGCCATGAAGACACATTTTCATCCTCATAACTATATACATGAGATTATAACCTACAACATCACTTTAACAACACTGCTCAGTGCATCATGAGCCTTCCAAAGACACCCGAAATGACAAACTTTGCATTGTATGCCACACAATCATTTTACAAGGATGAACATGGAGGTGCAGGGTGTCACACCTCCCCTCTTAGTTTACTGCAAGAGGGTTAGTCACTGACTAGCTCGAAGGCAGTTTGTTGTTATGGTTCTCTTGGCAACCAGCCATTAAGGCCATGTGGCAGTGTGCCTCAGTTTCCCCATTCACACACAGCAAACCAGGTTTTTTTATGGTATCTCTGCTGTGATAAGCTTTAAACCTGTTTACAGGTGCTTATTGAAAAGTAGCATTATCATAAGGTTTAACATCCATGTCAAAATTCTTATCCCCAAAACTTAACATTAATACCAAAAATTTTTATCACAGATGGAGCATGCTTTCTGTTCAGGTAGTCTAGTTTGAGGTTAGCTTGTTCATTTCCCAGGGTGTCCTTTGACTCTCTCCTATGTAATCAGTCACTGGCTTTTCCTTCCCTCCAGGGTTCCCCTCTGTGTTGGTTCTTAATTTAATAATGTTTCTGGCATTTTGATATCTCAGGGTCTGGCAAGATAAGGGTCCAGGGGGATCCTGCACATTGACTGACCCTTTGGGGAGCGGTCTCCCAACCCCAGGACTGTACATATGTAGGAAATCCAGATCCCCTTTGGGGTTACCTGGTGTTTCCCCCTCCCAGCACTGGGTCCTTCCCTGCCCCCTAGAGGGCTGTGATCTGTGCTCCCTGGACTAGGTGTGTTTATCCTTTGATCAGATTCACCCTTTCACAGCAGCTCTCCCATAACTGCTCCCTGTGTCTCACCAGCCTGGGGGAAAGCACACCCATTCTGTGAGTTGGGTCATCTGTATTCTGACAGACTATCCCCTGGCCATTTCCTGGTCTCAACTCCTCTGCTGTTACAAAAACAACAAGGAGCTCTTGTGGCACCTTAGAGACTAACAAATGTATAAGATATATAAGAGTACATGAAAAGATGGGAGTTGCCTTACCAACGAACATGTACTAACATGTACTGTTATATATCTTCCTACTGTATTTTCCACTCCATGCATCCGATGAAGTGGGTTTTAGCCCATGAAAGCTTATGCCCAAATAAATGTGTTAGTCTCTAAGGTGCCACAAGGACTCCTTGTTCTTTTTGCTGATACAGACTAACACGGCTACCACTGAAACCTGCTGTCACAGGTGTTGGAGCTGCATCTTGATGTAAAGAGACACAGTTACTTTCCAAAAACTTCTCAGAAATAGCATCCTGAAAAATTGGGACCTGGATTGGGGTACCTCCGCCACCCCGTTGTCTGTCCCCGAGAAATCAGCTGTGTGACTGCTCCCCCCCAGGAGGTCAGTCACACAGTTCCCTCTCAAAACCTGGGTCACAGGCTGAGTGCCTGGGTCCACAGATGCTGACCCAGCCATCCTCCTAGTGTCCTGGGCATTCTGCCCCAAGTGACTAGTGTGGAGACATTCCTGTACCCCCACTATTCCTTCTCCAGTTTCCTCCTCTGGGCCCCCTCCTAAGACACATTTCTCTGTGCTCCCTAGGGAGGATTTTATCTTTTATTTAGCTGCAGAACTCTGCCAGCTAACAACTGGGACAGTTTCCTTAATCCCTGACAACCCCTCTCCTGTCCCTGCGCCTGAGGGCATGTTGCCTTCTGCTGAAAAGGAGTTAGTCTCAGCCCCTCCCACACTTGGAAGCATGCTGCTTCCCTGTGTTACAGAGTCACAGGAATCCTCATCCACTTTAGTGGTTTCTGAGATCCCCTGCCCCTTCTCTGGGCTCTCGTCTGGGACACATTTCTCTCTGCTCCCTAGAGTTTATCTCTGGTTCAGCCGCGACCTGCCGGCAGCTAACAACCTGGACAGCTCTCTCCCTGGGCGGCATTACACCCCCATCCCTTCCCAATGTGGTGTTGCCTCCAGCTGCAGTGCAGGAGTTGGTCTCAACCACCCTCCCACCTGGAAGCATGTGGCTACTCCCTGCTGCAGAAGAATCAAGGAGACTCTCTCCCATTCCTCAGCAGTTCCTGAGACCGTACCCTTTCCCTCGGGGGTCCCAGCATAACACTCCCTCCTGCTGCAGGCAAATACTTTAACCTGAGCTACACGGTAAAAATCATTACCCAGGAGCAGGTCGACTAGGAAGTGTTCCATCACCCCCACAGTCAAAACACTTTCCAAACCTTCCCACGCCACATGGACTTCAGCTAGTGGTACAAGGAATCTGCTTTCGCCCAGGGGTAAACAGTGAGGTGGCAAAGTTTGCAGATGATCCTAAACTGCTCAAGATAGTTAAGACCAAAGCAGATTGTGAAGAACTTCAAAAAGATCTCACAAAACTAAGTGATTGGGCAACAAAATGACAAATGAAATTTAATGTGGATAAATATAAAGTGATGCACAATGGGAAAAAAAAACCCCAACTATACATACAATATGATGGGGGCTAATTTAGCTACAACTAATCAGGAAAGAGATCTTGGAGTCATCGTGGATAGTTCTCTGAAGACGTCCACGCAGTGTGCAGCGGCAGTCAAAAAAGCAAACAGGATGTTAGGAATCACTAAAAAAGGGATAGAGAATAAGACGGAGAATATCTTATTGCCCTTATATAAATCAATGGTACGCCCACATCTTGAATACTGCGTACAGATGTGGTCTCCTCATCTCAAAAAAGATATACTGGCATTAGAAAAAGTTCAGAAAAGGGGTTTGGAACGGGTCTCATATGAGGAGAGATTAAAGAGGCTAGGACTTTTCAGCTTGGAAAAGAGGAGACTAAGGGGAGATATGATCGAGGTATATAAAATCATGAGTGATGTGGAGAAAGTGAATAAGGAAAAGTTATTTACTTGTACCCATAATATAAGAACTAGGGGCCACCAAATGAAATTAACGGGCAGCAGGTTTAAAACAAATAAAAGGAAGTTCTTCTTCACACAGCGCACAGTCAACTTATGGAACTCCTTGCCTGAGGAGGTTGTGAAGGCTAGGACTATAACAGGGTTTAAAAGAGAACTAGATAAATTCATGGAGGTTAAGTCCATTAATGGCTATTCGCCAGGATGGGCAAGGAATGGTGTCCCTAGCCTCTGTTTGTCAGAGGGTGGAGATGGGTGGTAGGAGAGAGATCTTATACTGGCCTTTGGAACCACACTCTGCTTAACCAGAGAGATCTGGGCCCCTGTATCCCTCTGCCCCAAGCATTCCCTGCCATTAATTTGGACAGCCGAAACATGCTCCACATCTGGTTCTGCAGAGGCTACGTCACAGAACCAATACGATAGGTTTCAATTGCCTGGGGGGGTTTTGTGGTGAGGACGGCACAACTAACATGAGCTATTGGTTGCCTGCTTCCTCCTAGCACAGGGCATCTATTCCTCAGGTGATTAGTGGAATTACACCAATAACACCTGGGCTCTTCTGCTTTTACAGGAGATTTGGGATGAGAGTTACCAGTAGAGGAATGGTTTTGGGGTAAGTGTGTGTTTAGGCTCCCAACCGTGTTTTCTCTTCCCAGGGGCAAAATGGGATCCTCCCTTTCCACTAGTTTTAAACCCCTCTTTCTGTGGCCTGCCCTCAATAGATGCCTGATTCTGTTCGAAGGCATCAGCTAAAAAATCCATCTCCTCCACAGACTTTACATCTTTGTCCCATAGACACTGCTTTACATCAGCCTTAATATGCTTATGAAATGCTCTTGAGCAACAAGATCCAACATTCCCTCAAAACTTGCCGTCTCCTGACCCCGCACCCATTTCCCCAACAAATCGATCATTTGGTTACATATTCCCCATTACTCATCCCAATAGCCCTCTTCAGATTCCTAAATGTAACTCGATATGTTTCAGGGAAAACTTCGCAAAACAGTATTTTTAAATTTACAATAGACTAAAGCATCTTCAATAGGCATTCCACTGACTACATTTCGAGCTTTGCCAGTTAATTTCGCAATCAGGGTAGGAACTCTCTTATCAGGGATTTCATGTATTACACACAGCCTTTCAAAGGTACTCAGATATTCAACAATATCATCGTCCTCACTGTATGCAGGACATAAATGTTCCCACTTGTGGATTTTTGGAGTGATGGGAGTCGTTGGGGAGTTCTGGTTCTGCTTCTCTAGCAGGTCCAGTTGGTATTTTCGCTCTTTTTTTTCTTCCATGGCCCTTCTGTGTGCAGCCTCTTTTTCTTTTTCCTTTATCTCCAATTCTTTCAGTTGCAATAATCTCTGGTACTCCCGCTCTTGTTCTGCAGACTAAAAAGCTCCAACTTCGCAATCGCTTCACTGCTTTCACTCATGTTCCTGCTTTTCTGTCCCTACTTCCCTTTCCGGGAATAAACAAATAGAAAATAACAAAACTGTGACCTTAGCCACTGCACTTAAGATTCACTTAAAATCTCAAATATCAATGCTTAAAGTGTGAATTTCACTTGGAGTAACAAGCCGCGCATACAACCTGCTCGCTGGGCCACTGTGACGTTCCCCTGGTGTTGTCTGGACCAGTGATCTGCTAGGTCACCCCAATCCTCGACTCTGGGAGCCAGCCTTACCCTGCTCTGCTGTGAGAACCCCACTCCTGGGCTGTTCACACACAGTTTCTGGCACGTAAGCTGTTCCCAGCTACTTGCAACCGAATGACACTAGCCAATATCTCCGGTCCCAGACAGAACCCTAGGAACTTCCGTCTTGCAGTGCCCAGTTATGCCCGCTGGACGCTGCAAGCTTATATAAGTTCGTCAATTTAACAAAGAAATTGATATGTACCAGGCTTGTTATCCCAAGGGGAGTCTCTGACACACTTCAAACCAAAGGCACTGCTTCAGGTAGAACAAACAGATTTATTAACTACAAAGGTAGATTTAAGTGATTACAAGTTAGAGCATAACAAGTCGGATTTGGTCAAATGAAATAAAAGCCAAACGCATTCTAAGCTGATCTTAACACTTTCAATGTCCTTACAAACTTAGATGCTTCTCACCACAGGCTGGCTGGTTACTTTTCAGTGAGGCTCTTCCCTTTGACCAGTGTTTCAGTCGCTTAGTGGTGGTGTCTGTAGATGGAGGTGGAAGAGAGAGAACATGGCAAAGGTCTCTCCCTTTTATCATGTCCTTTGTTTCCTCTTGGCTTTGCCCGCCCCCCCCCCCCCCCCCCCCCGAGTCAGGTGAGCATCACCTCATTGCAGTCCCAAACGAATGGGGTGACTCTCTCTAGGGTCTCTAACAAATCCTTTGTTGCTGCCTAGGCCAGTGTCCTTTGTTCCTGTGAGGCTGGGCTGGGTTTGTCCCATCCATGCCCTGATGAGGTGTGAACTGCCTCTCTGCTCTTGGAAAGTTTTTGCCTGGGGTTGCTTTAAGCCAGGGGTTCTCAAACTGGGAGTCGTGAGGTGATTACGTGGGGGGTCATGAGCTGTCAACCTTCACATCAAACCCTGCTTTGCCTCCAGCATTTATAATGGTGTTAAATATATAAAAAAGTGTTTTTAATTTTTAAGGGGGGTCGCATTCAGAGGCTTGCTATGTGAAAGGGGTCACCAGGACAAAAGTTTGAGAGCCACTGCTTTAAGCCATGAGGATACATTTTCAGCCTTATAACTATATACATGAAATTACAACCTATAACATCACTGTAACAGCAATGCTCAGTGTATCATGAGCCTTCCGAAGACACCTGACATGACAAACTTTCCATTGGATACCACACAATCATTTTACAAAGATGAACATGGGGGTGTAGGGTGTTCCCCCGAGGTACAGAGCGTCACAGGAGGGTGCTGAGGGATCAGGGGGTCATGGGCTGGGCTGGGGAGATTGGGGGGTGCAGTGTCTGAGGGGCCCTGACCGGTTTGAGATTGGGGCTCATGCCCCATGTGGGGGCAGGGGCTTGCCAGGGCCATCCCAGACACAGGCATGCCAGGGCTGCTCTGCTAGCTGGTGGCCCTGTGCCCTATACTGCTCCCCAGGCTGGGCCAGGCCCCTTGCAGGGACAGGCTCAGAGCCATGGCCAGCAAGATCATAGAATAGAACATCAGGGTTGGAAGGGACCTCAGGAGGCATCTAGTCCAACCCCCTGCTCAAAGCGGGACCAATCCCCAACTAAATCATCCCAGCCAGGGCTTTGTCAAGCCTGACCTTAAAAACCTCTAAGGAAGGAGATTCCACCACCTCCCTAGGGAACCCTAGGATGGTGCTGGCAACATGGGGTCCAGGCTGGGGAGCCCTGGGGAGGAGGGGAGATCCCTGGCCCCTGCTGAATCCCTCCCACCCGTCCCAGGTGCCCTGGGGATCATGCTGGGCTGCTGCTACCGGCTGAGCTGCCTGCTCTTCATGCTGCCCTATTGGTACATCTTCTTCTTGGACAAGACGGCCTGGAACAACCACTCGTACCTCTACGGCCTCCTCGGCTTCCAGCTCACCCTCATGGACGCCAACCGCTACTGGTAGGGTGGGGCAGGCAGGGGGTGCATGTCGGGGAGGTGGGGACAGAGCAAGTGGCAGGGAGGGGCTGGGGGTCGGGGATCTTGAAACCGGCTCTGACTCAGTCCTTTCTCCCCTTGGATCCCCACCTCGGCCCCCCCGCCAAACCCAGGACCCTGTCTGCCTGCTGGGCGCTGACACTGCTGCTGATCGTGGGGGCCCTGGCTGGGACTCCTGGGTACCCCAGCTGAATGCAGAGCGGGCCGCCAGCCAGGGCTGTGGCAAGGCCCCAGGAGCCCTGATGCCCGAAGAAGTGGGGGGCCCCTTCCCAGGTCCAAAGGCTCTTTCCCCTCCTGGAGAATGAGACCAGCTCCATCTTGGCGCAGCGCCCGGCGCAGGCTGTTGGTGCCTGGAGCCGTTCTATTCACATGGCGTATGGGCTGGCTGGGATGTAGGCTGCATTTCCTAGTGCAGGATCCCTGCCGAGACGCCCTCACGCTGGTAGCTCTGTCACGCGTGAGTCTCCATGATCCGTCTTGTGTGCAACGGCGCGGTGAGGTAACGCAGCCACCTGCAAAACCAAACCAACTTCCTCCAGCCGCAAACTCTGCGTGACAGCAGGATGGAGATCGGCCACGCTACTGATGAATACGCATCGCGAACAGCCGTCAGGCTCAGTTTCTGTGAGCCAGGCCTCATGCCAAGGGGCAGGGTAGAGCCCAAAGGCGAGGCACCGCTGTCACTCTGGTGTCATGTTGGTGCCCCTCTCCTGGAGCTGCAGGACAGGTCAATGGGGATCAGGCCCCAAATCTTTATACCTGAACCCCCCATTCTGCCCAAGGGGAAACCTTGCAATCTGAGCACCACCCGCATCTGCTTTGCATTGCCCAGTTGCATGGCTAGGCACAAACGCCAAGCCACATTGCCACAAATAAACTGCAGCTCCCCGATGAAACCCAACCCAGCCCCACATCCCCAGTCCCACCTGGGCCCTTCTACATCACTTACGGGCTCAGCTTCCCTAGCCTAGAAATGGCACCTGACCTGCAGCAAAGCCAGATCCCCGAGCCAGACGGGACCACTGTGCTCAGATAGTCTGACCCTGGCTAGCGCAGGGCTGGCAGAGCAGCCCCGGAGCTGTGGGCGGGGACCTGCTGGGGAGGGGGCTGGAGCGCTTCCCTTGGAGCCCAGCTGAGAGCCGCTGCCCAGCCTGCACTAGCCAGGCTGTGGCATAACTACCATGGTGCCTGCGGGGGAGGGGGCAGCTGTGGCTACACCGCTCCCTGTGCTGGCATGGCCGCGCCCTGACAGCAGCTCCTTCCCCCAGGTCCATCGATGGGCTCCGGCACCCGCGGAAGAGGAACGCTCACGTGCCCCTGTGGAACTACACGGTGCTGCGCATGCAGGTATGGGCGGAGGGTGTCCACAGGCAGCCTCCCTCCACCCACACCCCCGTTGCCTTGCTCTGCCCTGCAGGGGAGCACTGCCCTGGGCCCCTCTGTCGAGTCCCCGGCAAGGAGCCAGCCCCCCCGCTCTGCCAACTCCCACTAATGCCCTCTGCCCTGAGTGTCAATCAGGACCCCTGCTGGGGCTGGCCGTGCCATGCCGGGGAAATGGGCCCCTTGGCCCGGGCCCCTGGCCATGCTTCTGAAGGGGTGGAGAATGCTGGTGCAATCCCTTGGGTTGGCCACTCGGGGGCAGCAGCGCACAGAGCACGTCACTGCCTGGGAGGGTGAGGGCAGCAGGACTCTCCCCCCACCCCCCAAATCTCAGGGCTCTGTGATGGATTGGGAGAGGGGGATGGCCTGGGTGGGGGAGCTGGGAGCCAGGACTCCTGGGTTCTCTCCCCGGCTCTGGGAGGGGAGTGGGGGCTGGTGGGTTAGAGCGGGACAGGCTGGGAGCCAGGACTCCTGAGTTCTATTCCCACCTTTTCTGTTGACTCACTGTGATCTTGGGCCTATCCTGGCCCCTCTCTGCCTCAGTTTCTCCACCTGTGGGGGAGGGATAACAATACCGAGGTGCTCTGAGACCCCAGTAACAGAGGTGCAGGCAGAGATTATCCCCCTCACCTGTTAATGGGGCCCTTTCTCTGTGTGTGAGTTCCCGGGGCCTGCGCTCGTCGGTCGTCGCTTTCTGCCTGGTGCTGGCTGTGCTGGGAGCCAGGCACTGGCCAGCCCCGGGGCTGGCTGGGGTTGCTCACGGGCGCTTTGTGTCACCCAGATCTTCATCGTCTACTTCATTGCGGGCATCAAGAAGCTGGACGCTGACTGGGTGGAAGGCTACTCCATGGGGTCGTTGTCCCGCCACTGGCTCTTCGACCCCTTCAAGTGAGTGTTGGGGTGACGGGGGCTGCCCCGGGGGCAGGGTGAGCTCTGGGTTCATTGGCCTGCTGGGGCGCTGCCACAGGAGACGTTGGCACTGGGGGTAGTCGGCCAGGCGCTAACACCGATCGCCCAGCTTGGCCAGTGCCTGCGTGGGGACCCCCCGCCCCCCCCCCCCCCCATGGCTGCTCGGCCTGAGCTGGGAGCTCACGCGTGAAACACACGGGCTCACGCCAAGTCACCTGCACACGAACACAACAGGCCCCTGCACTGAAATCCCCCAGCTGGCACCAAGGGAGGCTGGTTGGCTCCTCTGGGTTTGCCCATGCTCCGGACGGGGCTGGGTCACTTACTGGGCGCTGGGTGACGTGGGGATGTCTGACTGCCCTGTGTCGCCGGGCGTGACCCCTTGTATGCTGGACCCCTGCCATGCTGGGCAGACCATGGTGGTGGGGAGAGTTGGGTGCTGGGAGATAGATGGCCCCAAGTCTTTGCACCAAGGGTTCAAACACAGGACAATCTGCCCCGAGATCTGGGGTCTCGAAGGCTCAGGGCTGGGATCCAAATGGCTGTTACAAAGTGAAGGGGACCTAGGGAGAGGGAAGGAGCCCTGGAAGTTCAGGCTGGGGGGAGCTGGAGGGGGAGGGGGCTGGGGCCTGTATTTCCCTCCCTAACCCAGCCAGGGCAGCCATTGCCCCCCAGCCACCAGTCAGTGCCATGAAGGGGCTGTGGCATTACCAGCCCTGCATCCCCAGGGGCTGCTTGGATACAGGGCTTGGTGCTGCTGTGGGGCAGAGAACATGGGCGGTCCGGGGGGGCAGACGACCTGCAGGTGGCTGCAGGGGAGAATGCTCTCTCATCAGGGCAGGGGATGGGGGTCTCACCTCCTGCGTGCTCCCCAGGCTGGTGCTGTCTGAGGAGATGACCAGCCTGCTGGTGGTGCATGGTGGAGGCCTGGTGCTGGACCTGACGGCTGGTTACCTGCTGTTCTTCGACGCCACCCGCCCAGCAGCGCTCATCTTCGTCTCCTACTTCCACTGCATGAACTCGCAGCTCTTCAGCATCGGTAAGGGGGCTGGGGTGGGGACGGAACCCAGGAGTCCTGCTCCCCCCCCCCCCCCAAGCCCAGATCCCCCTCCCAGCACTGGGGAGAGAACCCAGGAGTCCTGGCCCCAGCCCCTCTGCTCTAACCCACTCGACCCCCGCTCCCCTCCCAGCACTGGGGAGAGAACCCAGGAGTCCTGGCTCCCAGCCCCTCCCTCTAACCCACTCGACGCCTCCCCAGCACTGGGGAGAGAACCCAGAAGTTCTGCTCCCAACCCTCCCGTTACCACATCCCTCTCCCAGAGCTGGGAATGGAGTCCTCGCTCCCAGCCTCCCCTCCCAGCACTGGGCATAGAACCCAGGAGTCCTGGCCCCCCATACCTGCTCTAACCCCACAGCTGCCGTCCTCCAGCCCAGCCAGTGCCCCTTGCCCTGCCCGAAGGGAAGGGAGCTCCCTGGCTGATGGCTCGGTTCTCCCCACAGGCATGTTCTCCTACACTATGCTTGCCACCAGCCCCTTGTTCTGCTCCCCGGACTGGCCGCGCCGCCTGGGTGCCAGGTTCCCGGCCTGTCTCCGAAGGCTCCTGCCCTCCGTGGAGCCGCCGCAGCCCAGCGAGGCGTGCGTGTACAGGGGGTCTGAGCGCAAGGGCCGGGGCAGGGGGGAGCGAGGGCCGGGGCTGCGCCAGAAGCTGGGTGCCCTCTTCACCGTGCTGTACGTGCTGGAGCAGCTCTTCCTGCCCTACTCCCATTTCATCACCCAGGTAGGGGCCCCCGCGGCTGGGGCTGCGCTGCGCAGGGCTCGGGGGGAGCTGTGGGGAGGGGAGGAGCTGGGGGCTAGCGGAGGGCAGCACTGGGAGGGGTGCTGGGGTGCTGCTCCTCAGTGGGCGTCGCTCAGCTGGGGGGGGCAAGCCGGGACCCCTGGCCCAGCAGCGATTGTGCTGCCCCACCACGTAGCCCTGGCTGATGCCTGGCTCCCAGGGAGGGAGCTAGCTTTGTGGCTGGCCAGCCTGACCCTCCCAGCTGGGGTGACTGCCCCTAGGAGCTGGGTGTCCACCTGGTGACCAGTGGCCCATGTGAGCTGCACAGACCCAGCGGGGTGGCCATGGTCTCACAGCTGGGGCTGCCAGGTGGGTAACAGCAGCCAGATCCCCGACTACCCAGCAAAACAACAGCACAAACCAGCTCTCTGGGAAAGCGGCTTGAACCCGATCGGATTCTGGGTTCAGGGATCCCCGATACTCCTCCCGACGTGGTCCCTGTCCCGTCCCCGCCACAGCCCCCCAACGTGGTCCCTATCGCTCCCCACCCGTGCTCCCTATCCCCCCCCACACCCTCCCAATGTGCTTCCTGTCCCCCCCGCTTCCTCCCCATGCTCCCTATCCCCCCATGCTCCCCCTGATGTGCTGCCCCTTCCCCCAGGGCTACAACAACTGGACCAAGGGGCTGTACGGCTACTCGTGGGACATGATGGTCCATTCCCGCTCCCACCAGCACGTGAAGATCACCTACCGGGATGGTGTGACCGGGGAGTTGGGCTACCTCAACCCTGGGGTAAGTGACCCCGCCGCGCTCTGGGGCGGAGCCAGGACCCCGGGTTCTATTGCCGCCACTGACTCCCTGAGGCATCCCTGCCCTGCTCCCTGCCTCAGTTTCCTTCTCTGCGCAGCGAAGGGGACTGGACAACCAGTCTGGCTATCTGTGTCCGGCGCCCTCACTGTGGCCTGGCTGTGCTTGGTGCCCCAGAGGAGGTGGACATTAATGGTCGTTAACAATATTAATTAGCACAGACAATGAGGCTCCTATCTGAGGGTCTCAGGGCACTAAACAAAGGCAGGCCCAGGCCATCCCTGTTGTATGGATGGGGAAACTGAGGCATGGGGAGCTTTTTGACTGAAGGTTACAGGGGAAATCTGTTACAGAGGCAGGGCTAGAACCCTGGTGTCCTGGCTCCCACCAGACCCCACTCCCCTACCTGAGCCCTGGATAGAACCCAGGAGTCCTGGCTCCCAGCACCCCCAAGCTCTAACCACTAGATCCCACTCCCCTCCCTGAGCCCTGGATAGAACCCAGGAGTCCTGTTGACTCATCTTACCAAACTCTGCTTGTCAGTGTGTGGTTCCCTGCCCTTGTGTCCCAGCCAGAGCCCCCTGCGCTGGGATGTGACTGTATCTGGGACTGGAGCCAAAAGGGGGTGTTATTGGTTTCTTTAAATTCCCGTGGAGTGAAATGTGGGGGAGGGTCTCTGCCGGGGCTCTCCCAGCCCTGCGCTCAAGCATGACTCTGTCCCTCGGCGGCTGAGCTGCCCTCCCTGCTGGACTGTCTGAGCCTCGCAGACATGACTGAATTTTCTTGTCCTGTTACAAGTGAGGAAACTGAGGCACTGAGCAGGGAAGGGACTTGCCCATAGTCCACCCCCCCCCCCCCCCGGGAGTCAGCCGCAGAGCTGGGGCCCAGGAGTCCTGACCCCCAACCTTGTGCCTTACGCAGAGGGCTGGTCTCCCTCTGAACCTATGGGGTGGGGAGGTCAGAGCTGGCTCAGAGGCAGAAGCTCGTGGGGATGAAAATCTCCTGACTTGTGGGGGGCTGGGGATCCCAGGGCTGGCTGGCTGGCTGGCGCCTGGCTCAGTGGGTGTGTCCGGGCAGGTGTTCACCCAGAGCCGGCGCTGGAAGGACCACGCTGACATGCTGAAGCAGTACGCCACCTGCCTGAGCCGCCTGCTACACAACTACAACGTCTCGCAGCCTGAGATCTACTTCGACATCTGGGTCTCCATCAACGACCGCTTCCAGCAGAGGCAAGTGCGGGGGAAGGAGGTCCTACCTGCCCTGCGCTGGCCCCAGCCCAGCCAGCCCCATGCCTAGCCTATGGATGTCCCCCAGCAGGGAGAGGACGGAGTAGTGGGAGGGGCTGCTGGGTAGCACTGCATAGAACCAGTGTGTGTGTGGGGGGGGGGCCGTCGCAGTGCCATGCCCCCAGCACAGGGTGCGTTGGGTCCCATCACACACCCAATCTGGCAGCTGGCACCTCAGGGACTTGATGCCCCTTCTGTCCTGCAATGACCCTGGGACTGGCTGCCCACTGCCCCGGGGGAGACAAACCAGTCAGGATGCCGGGTACCTGAGCATCCTGCTGGCCCAGCCTCCGGCGCACTCATCGGGTCCCTCTCGCCGGCCAGGCTCTTCGACCCGCAGGTGGACATCGTGCGGGCCGAGTGGTCTCCCTTCTCCCACACTCCATGGCTCAAGCCGCTGCTGGTCAACCTGTCCCCCTGGAGGGCAAAGTTGCAGGAGATCGAGAGCTCGCTGGACAACCAGACTGAGGTGGTTTTCATCGCTGATTTCCCAGGTATCTGCCTGCAGCCCGTTCCTCTGGGGGGTTCCTGTTACTAATAGGACAGCCCCCCTGCCTCAGCAGCAGGGTTGGAACCTGGCACCTTCAGAGCACAAACCTCAGCCGCTGCAGCTTGACCTAAAGGAGTTACTCCATTGCCGGGCGGCTGTAGGAGGCTGTTATCCTCTCCTGAGAAGCTGCTGCTAGAGTGGAGCAGAGCTCCAGATGCTGCCAGTGGGGGTCACGGGTGTGTCCTGTGGCCAGATGGTGCGGGAGTGGGTCCCAGTGGGGCTGCGCTCACCATCCTTTATGTCCCCTCCTATACCCCCAGGCCTGCACCTGGAGAACTTTGTGAGTGAGGACCTGGGAAACACGAGCCTGCAGCTGCTGAAGGGGGAGGTTGTGGTGGAGATCATCAAGGAGCAGAGGAACTACACGCTGCAGGAAGGGGACAGGATGCAGGTGAGGGCTGGGCTTGAGGGGCAGGGGTGGAGCCCGGCCTGTGTCCCTGCCTGGCAGGAGAAGAGCCATGCAGGGTGGCTGGCTGGTTCTCAGCCCAGGTCTGCTGGATATGCTGGGGGGCCATGGGGACTGGGCCCAAGGGTCCTGGTTTTAGATCTGGGGGTGGGGGATCTTCCCCCCCAGCTGGGAGCTGTGTTCTGGCTCAGCACGTCTGGCAAGGGCAGAGAGTTGGCTGGTTCTCAGCCCGCTTGGCCTGCTGCCACTTACTGACCCCCCCGTGTCCCAGCTGCCCCCGGGCGAGTACCACAAGGTGCACACAGTGTCGCCAGAGCCCTCCTGCTACATGTACATCTACGTCAACACCACGGATGTGGCCCTGGAGCGGAACCTGACCCAGCTGCAGGAGCTGCGGGACAAGGTGCAGAATGGCAGCGGTGAGTCTCTGGGGCCCTGCCCCTTAGCCTAGCTCCTGGCTGCTGGGACCAGCACTGCCCCCTGAGCCCAGACCCCCTGGAGCCCTGCTGGGGGGAGTAGCGGGCGGAGATCCCTCCCGCTGGGCGCCAGTGGCTGTGTCCCTGTCATGGGGCTCCCCGGGCATCTCCCTTTTCCTGTGGCATACGGGCCCCTGGAGGTGAGACGCCATCTCATGCCTGCCCCCTCTCCCCCGGTGCAGAGACGGAGCCCCTACCCCCAGAACTGCAGCCCATCCTAGATGGTGCCCTGGGGGATGCCATGCAGACTGATCCCGTTGTCCAGGCCTTCGTGCAGCGCCAGCAGCGATTGGAGGAGCTGCAGAGACGGCGAAATGCCACCCTCGGGGAGCGGCTGCAGCGCTTCGCTGCCAGGAAGTACTTCCTGTTCCGCCGGAGGTGAGCGCCTGGTCATGCACCAGCTCCCCGGTGCCGTACAGCACCCAGCGCTATTCCCTCCACACACCAGCCCCCCCACTGCCCTGCCGCTACTGCACCCACCTCCTCCCACCCACAGGCCAGCCTCTCACTGTTGGATGCCCTGCCAGGCCCCCACCACTGCACCCATCTCCTCCTAGCCACGAGCCAGGCCCCCCCCCATCTGCACGAGCCATGACACCCCAGCTGCCGTACCTTCCCTACTCCCTCTACCCCAGTCCCGTGAACCACCCCCCATCTGAGCTGAACACCCCCGGATCTGCCCCCCCAAGATGCTCCTTTGGGCCCATCTCCAGCCCTTGCTCTTTCTCTCCCCTCACAGCTTCCTGATGACCTGGATTTCGCTCAGGAACCTGGCGCTGGGGCGCCCGTCCCTGGAGCACCTGGCACGGGAGGTGGCCTACGCCAACATGCAACAGGAGACGGGTGCAGCGGGGACGGAGGGGGTGCAGAAGGAGCCAGAGCGGGCTGAGCTCTGACCCTAGGGGGGACGGCCCAAGGACACATTGCAGACGAGGGATTCCCTCCCCCCATAATCTCAGCTTGATCGCTCAGTGCATCCTGGGATAGGCACATGCCCTTGGGTCCTCCCGCTTCTGCTGGGCTGATGGGGAGCAGTGCTCATGCAAGGGGGACCAGGCCCCTGCTCACAGCCCAAGACCCTCAAGTGAAAAGGCCTGGTGAGCATCAGACCTGGGCCCACAGCACCACAGAGCCTGAGCCCCACGCTGCCCACGGCTCGGCCAGGCTGTCTGTCCCGGGGAGAACTGAGCTTGGGCAGCAGGGAGTTGCCCCACAGTCTGGCTCTGTGCCAGCACCTACTGCCCGCAATAAATGGGAAAAGTGTGTGAACAGGTCGGGGAGTAGAGCATGGGGCTGGGAGCCAGGACTCCGGGGTTCTCTCCCCAGCTCTGGGAGGGGAGTGGGGGCTAGTGGTTAGAGAAGCAGCCTGGGGTCAGTACTCCTGGATTCCATGCCTGGTTCTACCATGGACTCATTGTGGTGCTGGGGACAGACTTGCTCAACGCTGAGCTGCCTCGGGGGAAGAGCTGGCCAGGCTGGGGTCATTAGGTGGAGCGCGGGGGGGCTGTCTGATCACTGGGGGCGGGAGGGATGGCTTCTGTCTCAATGGTCTTAACCCTTTTCTCCCAATAAAGCGCCTTGTTTCTAAGCCTGGGGCTGTTCCCTGTGCACTGCCTGTGGGGTGGGGTTAGCGGCAGGCCAGCTACCCGTCCACACGGGCTCTCCCTCCCCTGCACTGAGCAATGCCCCCTCTGTCAAGGAATTTGTGGGGTGGGGGTTGGAGCACAGGATGTGGGTCTGGCTCTGCTGGAAAGTTGCTGTATGCCTTGCCCTGTCTGAGTGCCTCAGTTTCCCCATTTCTTCTGCAGTACCAGCCTGTTGGGCTGGCTGCAGGAGTGGCGGGGGCAGTTCTCCAGCCTGCACCATGCTGCAATGCCCTCTCTATGCTGCTGGGCCCACATGTGGGACAGGACTCCAGACTCACAAGCGTGTTTAACTGACTTGCCTTGTGGCTGCAGCCTGGTCCCTATGTTCCCCTGCCTCCCTAAGGCCTGCCCCCCACCTCCAGTCCAGCCCTGCTGCTTTTAACTGCCACCACCCCACCCTGGAGGTCCTGCCCTCGCCCCCCATGCTCCTGCTCATACCCAGCTCAGAATCCCTGCGCCTGAGTCCTACCCCTCAGGGTCTGTCCCTCCCCATCCACTTGGAGTGAGGTGACCTAGAGCCCGCCCGGATCCCAGCAACATCGGTCTCCTGAGTGGGCCCCTCCCCGTAGGTGCCTGGCCTGGGGTGAGGGCAGAGGAGGCCTGAGGGCTAGGTGCTGGGAGGGTGAGGCTCTGTTGAAGGTACTGCAGGGCACTGTTACCCCTTGGCCTGAGCATGAGTGAGCTCCCTCCCATGCAGCCTGCCCAGTAGGGAACAGGCAGCGACCCCCAGTGCCGGAGCCGCCTGGCCTGGGTGTTTTGCATCAGCGCAGGCTGGGTTAGGGCAGAACTGTACTGACAGCCCAGCGCTGGGAGCAACACAGAGAGCTGGAGCCAGGGCTGCTGGCTCAATCTCCAGCTGCCCCCACATCCATGGTGTTTTCAACCCTACCCCTGCTCCCCATAGTACTGCCCCCCCCATGGCATGCCTGCCCCCTCACCCCTCAGCACCATGTGCCTCTACCAAAGTCCAGCCTTCAGGCCTGTGCCCATTGGTACTCTTGGGGCATCTTGCCCAGCTGTGAGGGGGGGCCTGGCAGTGCCGTGGGCTCCGTGAGGCTGGAGGGGAGGGGGGCAAAGGTTCCAGCCAGGCTGTGGGAGATGCAAACCTGCCTTCTTCCCACCCCCACCGTTAAAGGAACCCCACAGTGTGACTCCAGCCAGCCCCCAGCCCCCCAAAAGGGCTGGTTCCTGGGAGCCAGAGAGCTCACTTCCCTGGGGTGGGGCTGATCCCTCACCCCTGTAGCCTCAACAGGTTTTTCTGTGGGGGGGAGTGCAGGATTGGGCCCCCCAGCACTGTCCCTGAATGGACCCTCCCCCCCACACACCTGGGGGCAAGATCATCCTCCCACTGACATGCTCAGCCCTGCTCACCTGGAGTGATTAGGGGCGGACGAGGCAGAGAAAGTCCCTCAAGGATTGTTGGATGAAGGCAGCGCTGAGAAAGCAGCTTAAAGGCTTTAGCTTGGGCTGGGGGTAGCTAAGTGGGGCAGGAGGCCACAGGCTGCCCGTGCAGTGCCAGGTCAGCGGTGCTGGGAGGCACAGACAGCACTAGCCTCGCCTTAAAGCAGTCGGGCCTGGAAGCCAGGACACCAGGGTTCTATTCCTGGCTCTGAGACAACTGCGGTCCCGTGGTCAGAGCAGGTGGGGGCCGGGAGGCAGGATGCCTGGGTTCTGTTCTGGCCTTACCACTGTGAGGGCAGCGACACACTCAGTACAGCTTCAGCCAAGGCTCAGCCCTGTGACTCCAACAGCCCTTAAAGCCATTCTCCCTGGGCAGCTCCATCTCTCTCCAGGCGCTGTGGGTCACTGTGACGCTGCCTTTACCTATTCCAGGAAGTGGCACGAATGTCTCTGCTAGTGGAAGCCTGGGGCAGGGACAGCAGGGGCCTGTGAGTGACAGGCACTGGCAGAGCTGGGGGGGGCGGGGGTCAGAGGAGCTGGGCTTTCTCCTCACGTCCTCGATCCATGAACTATTCAAGAGCTGGCTCAGCTTGGTTCAACCCCGTGTCCACCCCCCCAGGGCTGGGCTATGCCAGAGCAGGGGGCAAGCTGTGGGTCCCTGCAGTTTACGCAGACCATCCCTGCCTTGAGGCAAAGGTCGGCTCTAATGGGAAGGTGCAGTGGGGCATGGGTGGAGCCAGAGAGGACAGGACCCAGCTGAGCAGGGAGGCTTGGTTCATCAGCTGAATAAGGGAGCAGCCAGGCTGGGCTGGCAGAGTACAAACATCACCATCACTGTACAGGGCTGGCCCTCACCTACCCTCACTGTGCACAGTGCTGCCGCCCCCCCCCCCCTCCCCCGCCCGATCTTTGGTGGCCAGAGCACAGCTGGACAAGGCCCTCAGCAGAGGACTTCACAAGTGCTGGATCAGTGATCCCCTGCTCCGCAGAGCTGGCTGAACTGCACTCCCTGGGCCCATGCCGCCTAGCCTCAGCTGGTTATCGATTGAACAGGGGTGTGTAAACCATCTCCCAGGAGCACCCAAGGGCCCTGGGGTGGGCTGCCACCTCAGACTCCATGGGGCGGCGAGGCTGCTGCTCAGTGTAAAACCAGAACGACTCCTCTGGAAGTAACTCCGGCCTGACACCAGCATCGCTGGCCAGGGAGCTGAGGGTTCTAGGCCTCTCACCCATGCTCTGGCCCATGCTTCCCCACCTGCAAAATAAGGCTGCAAAACAGGGGCCTGGTGCCCAGGGAGAAGTGGGGAACAGCTGCGACCAGCTCTGGGGATCACCTGTCCAGCACAGAGCCCACCTGCAGCTGCTGTAATACAGTGAGAGCCCCAGCCCCCTGCCCTGCAGAGCAAGTGCTGCTCTGGCCCCAGGAAGGGATGCACTGGCACCTTGCTGAAGCTTCCCCCCCGCAATGCAGGGACACTCCCACCTATACAAAGCATGGTACCTCCTAGCCAGCCTGTCCTGCCACCCAAAACACAGCCCAGGGATTGCCTCTCCTCCCCACCCCACCTTGGCTAGTTTCTGTCCTTGTGGCTGTACAGTTCCCTGGGACAGGCCACACAGGAGACTGGGGGTGAGATCTGCCCCACACACTGGCCTGCAGGAAAGGATTCCTGGCTGGTTAGAGCCCAGGGTGGGCAGCAGGACACCCAGGCTCTGCCCTGACTCAGAATGTCTGCAACTCAGCCATAACCCTGAGCTCCAGGGCACGTGTGGAGGCGTGACACCAAGAGCCTATTATCAGCCACCCTCTCCCACAACCAGACCCAGTCTCTCACCAGCTTTTAGAAAGCCTCTTAGCTAGGTCATCCCATTACCCCCCTGGCCACACATCACGCTGTGGCCCTGACAACAGACAGACCCAGATCTGGCCAGCAAGCTTAGGGAGCTGGCCCCATCACCAGAGTAGCCAAGTGTCACATGCTCATTAATGGATTCATTCTCAAGCCTCCCTGCAGGGAAGGAAGGATCATCAGTCTTCCAGTTGGGAAACTGAGGCAGAGGGACACTTGCCTAGTCTCACAGGTCAGCGGCACGGCTGGGACTAGAACCCAGGCCAGTGCCCTAACTACAAGCACAGGCTGCTGGGTGTCTGTTAACATGAAAAATCCCCCTCCTCCCCAGCAACAGCTCATTCATAAACACCCTTTGCTCTCATTGCTGTGGGACAGAAGACCTGTTCAGCTTGAAATGCACAAATAGCCAAAGGACTGCCCTTTATTTAGTCCCTCTTTTATCACCTTCTACTTCCTGTTTTCACCACTCCCTCCCTGGCAGCTGGCTTCATAAGAACGGCCGTACTGGGTCAGACCAAAGGTCCATCCAACCCAGTATCCTGTCTACCAACAGTGACCAATGCCAGGTGCCCCAGAGGGAGTGAACCTAACAGGTAATCATCAAGTTATCTCTCTCCTGCCACCCATCTCCCCTCTGACAAACAGAGTCTAGGGACACCATTCCTTACCCATCCTGGCTAATAGCCATTAATGGACTTAGCCTCCATGAATTTATCCAGTTCTCTTTTAAACCCTGTTATAGTCCTAGCCTTCACAACCTCCTCAGTCAAGGAGTTCCACAAGTTGACTGTGCACTGTGTGAGGAACTTCCTTTTGTTTTCAACCTGCTGCCCATTAATTTCATTTGGTGGCCCCTAGTTCTTATATTATGGGAACAAGTAAATAACTTTTCCTTATTCACTTTCTCCACATCACTCATGATTTTATATACCTCTCTCATATCCCCCCCTTAGTCTCTTTTCCAAGCTGAAAATTCCTAGCCTCTAATCTCTCCTCATATGGGACCCGTTCCAAACCCCTTTCCTGAACTTTTTCTAATGCCAGTATATCTTTTTTGAGATGAGGAGACCACATCGATACGCAGTATTCAATATGTGGGCGTACCATGGATTTATATAAGAGCAATAAGATATTCTCCGTCTTATTTTCTATCCCTTTTTTAATGATTCCTAACATCCTGTTTGTGTGGACGTCTTCAAAGAACTAGCCACGATGACTCCAAGATCTCTTTCCTGATTAGTTGTAGCTAAATTAGCCCCCATCATATTGTATGTATAGTTGGGGTTATTTTTTCCAATGTGCACTGCTTTACATTTAACCACATTAAATTTCATTTGCCATTTTGTTGCCCAATCACTTAGTTTTGTGAGATCTTTTTGAAGTTCTTCACAGTCTGCTTTGGTCTTAACTATCTTGAGCAGTTTAGTATCATCTGCAAACTTTGCCACCTCACTGTTTACACCTTTCTCCAGATCATTTATTAGTAAGTTGCATAGGGTTGGTCCTAGGACTGATCCCTGGGGAACACCACTAGTTACCCCTCTCCATTCTGAAAATTTACCATTTATTCCTACCCTTTGTTCCCTGTCTTTTAACCAGTTCTCAATCCATGAGAGGATCTTCCCTCTTATCCCATGACAACTTAATTCATGTAAGAGCCTTTGGTGACAGACCTTGTCAAAGGCTTTCTGGAAATCTAAGCACACTATGTCCACTGGATCCCTCTTGTCCACATGTTTGTTGACCCTTTCAAAGAACTGTAATAGATTGGTAAGACACAATTTCCCTTTACAGAAACCATTTTGACCTTTGCCCAACAATTTATGTTCTTCTATGTATCTGATAATTTTAATCTTTACTAGTGTTTCAACTAATTTGCCTGGTCCTGATGTTATACTTACCAGTCTGTAATTGCCGGGATCACCTCAAGAGCCCTTTCTAAATATTGGCATTACATTAGCTATCTTCCAGGCAGTGGGTACAGAAGCTGATTTAAAGGACCGGTTACAAACCAGTTAATAGTTCTGAAATTTCACATGTGAGTTCTTTCAGAATTCTTGGGTGAATGCCAGCTGGTCCCGATAACTTGTTACTGTTAAGTTTATCAATTAATTCCAAAACCTCCTCTAGTGACACTTCAATCTGTGACAATTCCTCAGATTTGTCACCTACAAAAGACGGCTCAAGTTTGGGAATTTCCCTAACATCCTCAGGCATGAAGACTGAAGCAAAGAATTCATTTAGTTTCTCTGGAATGACTTTATCATCTTTCAGTGCTTCTTTTGTATCTTGATCATCCAGGGGCCCCACAGCTTCCTGCTTCTGATGTACTTAAAAACATTTTATTATCTTTTGAATTTTTGGCTAGCTGTTCTTCAACTCCTTTTTGGCTTTTCTTATTACATTTTTACACTTAATTTGGCAGTGTTTATGCTCCTTTCTATTTACCTCACTAGGATTTGACTTCTACTTTTAAAAAGATGCCCTTTTATCTCTCACTGCTTCTTTTATATGGTTGTTAAGCCACGGTGGCTTTTTTAGTTCTTTTACTGTGTTTTTTAATTTGGGGTATACGTTTAAGTTGGGCCTCTATTATGGCATCTTTGAAAAGGGTCCATGCAGCTTGCAGGGATTTCACTCTAGTCATGGCACCTTTTAATTTGTTTAGCTAACCTCCTCAGTTTTGCATAGTTCCCCTTTCTGAAATTAAATGCCAGTGTTGGGCTGTTGAGGTGTTCTTCCCACCGCAGGAATGTTAAGTGTTATTCAAATCAGCATATCCCCCAACCAGGCCTCAGCAGAGCTCAGCTCCAGAGCCCCTCTTCCAAAGTTTCCTTTTGAGGCTAACAGTTCTGACGCCAAGTTTTAAGGGGTGTGTGTGTGCACGAGATTGGATCAGTTTTAATACAACATCACATTTACTGCAAGCTACTTAGCTACCTCAACAAAAATCTTCACTTCCAGCATTTAACACCACGCTAGCACTGAGGGGCTGCTTCACATAACACACTGGCCCCACTTCAAATGGAGCTGCAGTTCTTGGCCAATGTGTCTGACTTGCTCAAAACACTGACCTGTGCAAGACCCTATTACAACACAGGCAAGCATTTCTTGCTTAAGGTGGCCTGTGTTTTGTTTCAAGGGGCCATTTCGTGTCACAGGATAGCACATCCAGCAGCCGGGGTGAAATGAACTTCAGGCCCAGAAGGGAGAGCACCAACTTGAAATCAAAAGGCAACGTATCAAAAGTAATCCTGCTGCTACCTCAGTGCACGGACAAGCATAACTCCTTCACTCTTCAAAGGATTCCAGTGTCCCTGCTGCTATAACCCATTAACTAGAGGGGGTTCCAGATAGAAGCTCACCAGGGAAGTGTGTCAAATGCTCCCGTAAGCTGGATAGTTACTGTGCTCTAAGGTGGCCCCTGGAGGTGTATAGTTAGCCAGAGCAATAGAAGAGGTTTGTGTGCCTTTTCCAAGGGCAGTCATCTTTGTAAGAGGACTCAGAACCTTTCAGTTATTCCATCTTTAACTTCACCAAGTCACTTATGTTAGCTATTTCAAATGGCTAATTACTGTTTGTTTATAATTAAGATAGTATCCCTTGTTAGATGTTATGCATTACTGCAAACTGTTCTCCAGGCAGTGGGAGCAGTGCCAAGCCCAAAGAGCCCATCTCAGACCTGTGCCCCATGACAAAAGGCAAGCACAACCTTCCCACTTATAAAGAGTAGCTTATACTGCTGTTCTGCAGGACTAATTCAAACTCTGAAATATCCATGTCCCCCACCCACAATGTCACCAGTCCACTTCAGGGGGTCAATAAAGACAGACTAGCCTAAACTCAGGGAGTTAAAGGTACACACTCAGTTACAACCCTGCTAGCATGAACAGATGCCTGCCTTCTAGCACACTAGTTTTCAAACTTTTGTACTGGGGACCCCCTTTTACATAGCAAGCCTCTGAGTGAGACCCCCCCTTATAAATTAAAAACACTTTATAAATTTAACACCATTATAAACCCAACCCCCAGTCTGAGAACCCCTGCTCTAGCAGGAAGCCACAGATCAGTAGTGATTCACCTTCTCAGGGGAAGCTCATGGCAGCTGATGGGTTAACAGACATAGCTACCCTCTACAAGTAGACATGCAGCTCTGGGCAAGAGCTTGTACAACTCCCCTTCAGACTGCCCGACAGATCAGGGATGTTGTGTGTTTAAGCAGACCACAAGGCATATGCTGGAGTTGGGCTAAATTAGAGTTAAATGATTTTTCTTGAACCCAAAGCCCCCTAGCAGTGACAGTCCCCATTAAGTACTACAGCAGGCAATGCAAGGCATTCAGTTATTGGCAGTGGGTATTTAGTGACAGCTGGGAGTTCAGCTCCTGACCAAAGTGCATAGTGTAGCTGCACTTCCAGATCACCTATGCTGGCATAAATCAGTGCCGCAAGAGGGGGCCCTAGCCACACTGGCACAGATAACAGACCCAGTAGGAGGGGGCAGTCCCCTAACAGAACACACCAGAGGCTGAATTTCATTGTAGGCTTGATCACAGCCATCCTGCCCCCATGGCTCCTCTTACCCCCCTCAGTTATAATTCAGAAGAAGTGGTGACTTCAAAGTTCTATCCCCAGCCTTAAACTAAAGCACTAGTCTTTCCACAGCAGGGCAGACAAATGACTGGCCTCAAGGAAGCTATCCTGATCTGTCCCCCAGCCCCAGATTGTTCCCCTTCCTACAGCTGTAACCCTAGCATGAGCTTGGCTATTCCCACCTAAATGTGATGCATTGTTCCAGATAAAGTTTGAGCAGAGACTGGTAAGGTAGAACCTAGCACTTTATTCAGATCTTCAGTTAATTGGTGGGATTTGAAGAACCAGACATACGTAATAAACCTCCACAAAAATAGATCATGAAAGGCACTTTCCACTCAAGGCAGAGGCCATGGGATAAGCATGTAAACAAGCTGGCTTCTCTGTACAACACCAGCCAAATCAGCCTCTCCCAGGGCCAGTTGCCCTAGCTTTGCCCTCCCCCTTATGTTTACACCAGCCAGACCCCCTGTAGGTGTGACCCAAGGTTTTTCTGTAGGACACCTTGGCCTATCAGGGAATGCTGGAAACATGGCAAGGAATCTGTGTCCAAAACAAAAAAAAGTGTTAAAAAAGCTGCCATCTGAGCCAAGGGCTTCTCTGTACTCACACCCTGCCCCAGAGAACAATAAATAAGCAATTAGAAAAATGTTCAAGTATGAAGGGTTATTTTTGCCACCTCTCCTCCCCTCCAAATGCACCTGTGGCTCTGAAGGAAGCTGGCTTCTCTGTAGCTACACCAGCCATTCAGAGCACGAATTGGACCTGGCTTTGAAAATAAAACAAAGTTTAAAAACCCAGGAGGAGTTTTGTGCAGTGTGGAATTCTCCAGCTTTCTTATAAAGAAAAAAATTACTCTGGTACCAAAGTGTGCAGCCTACAGACCTCGGGTACTGCCTGGGGACTTCTCTGTAGTACATCTCCAGGCTTCCAAGTGCCCGCTGGTTAAACAGGAGATGGTGAGGTTTGGCTAGTGCTGAAACCATGCATAGGATTGATTATCTTTTTAAAAACCTTATTACGTACGTCCTCCAAGAAAGACAGCTGAAAGTGGAGAGGTTAAAATCTGGTGCCACTCTGGATGGAATTAAGAGCATAAAGCACCACAAGTGGGTAGAGTAAGAACTGCCTTTGAATAAAAACCGCATCAGGCTGGAGCTCCAAGTGAAACTTGTGTTGCATGCAAGGCTAGTCTGCTAGGGGGAAGCACTCCCAGACAAAAGCTACATAGTCAGACTGACCAGGTTACGGGGACTAGAAGGCTTTACATTCTTAGACACCACAAAATCATGCTGCTCAACAGGGCTGGGGCTGGACAGATGCTATAATGAACCACAGATTCTACATGCATGTTACAAGGACTATTTCTCAGTCAGCATTTGAGGGGGAAATTCACTGCAGTTCTTAGACTTTCATGGTTGGGTTCTTGGTCATACAACAGATCCAATCTTAAAGCATCATTTACTAGACAGACTGATGTCTGCTCATCTCTAGGCAGTTACACAGATAGCTTGTGCTCGCTGTTCCACTAATAGAGTGAGCACAACGCCAGAAATAGGAAGATAGCATAATCTAACTCGTGGTCCCCATAGAATTAATAGCCATGGCAATGGACAAAGTTTGCTGAGTAAGAGCTGAACAGGAGGACAGGATAAAGTTAGGGAAGAGGGGCTCTTTCCCCCAGAGCCTGAAAGCTTCTCTGTAGCCTACGCCAACAGGTCTGGGGAGAAAAGCCTAACACTTTCAATATTTTAGCTTTTTGGGCAGTTCCCATGGGAAGCTGTCCCTACCAAAGTGGCCATAGGCTGCAGTCCTCTGATAAATGGGCTTCTTCAGATCCAGATCCCTGGAATATACAAGTCCTTAACTTAATACAGAGCATTCAATCACAAGCAAAGCAAAACAAGAGACAGTTTTCAGAGGCTCTGGTTTAGGTGAAATTTTTTGATTCAGCAGGGGGAAGTCATGGAGGCAGACACTCTGTTGGTGGAGCAGGCTTGGAACTGCATACGTCTTGTGGGAGGCCAAGACACCTTCCACCTTGCTATAAAACCCAGACTCAATACAACTGGATTCATTCACTGACTCAAGAGGCTCCTCTCGCTTCCTTTTAAGACTCAGTTGTCGTTTCTCAGGCTAGTTTGTTCTTTAGACAGTGTCCTAGACACTTAGCTAGTTGCTGGGCAGTCTGAACTCATCCTGAGAAACAACAAGTGTCCAATCTCACATGATGTCATAGGATACTTACCCCTTACAGGGCTACAGCACATCAGGGCCTGGTGATCCATTTGGTGGAACCACTTATCTCTTCTGTTTAAGCAGCTCTTGTCCTAGCCCAATGGCTGCTTCTGACTTTAAATCTGATGCTTCCAGCACAGGTTGCAAAACAGGCATGAATGCAAACAGCAGCTCAACATTGCACCCAAAGGGTTTGGCTAAGATGGTTAGGCAACCAAGTCCTGCTATAGAATCCTAGATTTTAAGTCCAGGAGCATTTAACACCCAGTCCAAAGGCAACCTTGGCCTTCAAGCACCATTAGTGCTCTCAGATACTTAATCCAAAAGGCCACCTGTTTGGTTACAGAGATGGGGTTAGCTACTAAAGGCAGTCCAGCATGGAGAAGTGTACTTCTACCGTCAGCGTGACATAGTAAGGAATCAATTCCAGCAGCATTTGTACTATCAGTCATTCCCTACTCATTAGCAGCTTCAGATTTGCCTACAAGCAAGTAGGGAGCCATCCCCCCCCTCCCCATCTGCATGCATTACCATCTTTACCTGACAATAACCCCAGGGCGGAGATCAAAGTTCTTCTTCACAATCTCTAGCAGCTCCCGCTCGCTCTTTGGAGAAGTGCCATAGTGGAAAATGGAGATGGACAGTGGGTGGGACACTCCAATGGCATATGAGACCTGAGGGCAAAGGAGAGTTTAAACACCTCAGGGGACTTGCAGGGGCAGATGACCACGTCCCCCATCCCCAACACTTCCTCACCTCACATTCTGAAGGGGTACTTTGTTCCCAGTAATGCAGGGGCTCATCTATCCGCTCAAATACTTGCAACAACTGCACCTCCACTCCGTACCTCATTCCACACCCGTTACAGTAGTTACAAGAATGATCAGCTCTCTGTTCAGCTGCTCTGAAGGTACTGACACTGTTCATGTTACTCTCTGCACCGGCCAAACCACCCTTCTCATCTTACCTTCTATTCCTGGGTCATTCTTTGCTCTGTTCACTCTCTAGAGTCTATCCTGGAAGGGACACCCAAGCAGTGCAGCACACTGCAAGTTGGTCACTGCCAGCGATGCAGATAACGATACTATTGTGCTTTAGGTTATTACTCCCTGGTTTGGAGCCCGTCTATACAATCAAGAATAGCATTTGCCACTCCCACGGCAAGCTCCAGTTATTCACCACTCTGGTCAGCTGCTTTCCAAATGCCATCCTACCAGTTTGTACTGATGGAAATAGGCTTCCCAATACAGCTAGCCTCACCCCTTTCTTCCCTTGGCACAGCAGCCCCAATGTGGCTTTAAAGGGAGAGATCCTGCCAGCCACCAATAGCAGCTGCTAAATCCAGCTCATTTACAAATATCCCTCTCCAAACTTCAGGCCAGCAGGCTCGCCGTACCTGGACAAGCACTCTCCTGCACAGGCCAGCCTTGACGAGGGACTTGGCTACCCAACGAGCAGCATAAGCAGCAGAACGGTCCACCTTGGTGTAGTCTTTCCCCGAGAAAGCACCTCCTCCATGAGCACCCCAGCCACCATAAGTGTCGACAATGATCTTCCGGCCAGTCAAGCCAGCATCTCCCTGGAATTAACACCCCCATTAAACCGGACTCCATTTAGAAACGCTTGTCAGTTTAGAGCACAGTAACTGCCCTCAATAGCCACTGCTTACCCTAACTTAAGCCTAATCCTTGCACCCACTGAGGACAATTGCAAGAGCCCCCTGAAATCACTGGGCACAGGGCTTTCAAATTAAGCCCTCCCCCCCAGTTCACAAGGATCTGGTTTCACTTTTAGTGTAACGGTACAAATGGCAGCCTAATTATATCAGCTCCACTTGCTCCAACACACTTGTTTGCTGACAAGTATTTACTCCACTGAACTCTGTAGAGCCATTAGTTCTGGGAGAGAAAACTGGCTTGCAAGTCTGCACTGGAGGTCCACATTAGCCTGGCTATGATACACCTATTGCCAGAGGGGGAGTTTTGGAAGATTGGTCACCTTCAATGCCTGCATGTGGATTAGACACACCCAAGTGAAACATTCCTTGGAGGATCGAATCATAGAATATCAGGGTTGGAAGGGACCTCAAGAGGTCATCTACTCCAACCCCTGCTCAAAGCAGGACCAACCCCCAGACAGATTTTTGCCCCAGATCCCTAAATGGCCCCCTCAAGGATTGAACTCACAACTGTGGGCTTAGCAGGCCAATGCTCAAACCACTGAGCTATCCCTCAGGCCAAGCCTATAACAGGGTTAAAAAAGTAATTAGATAAATTCATGGAGGATAGATTCATCAATGGCTATTGCCAGGATGGGCAGCGATGGGGTCCCTAGTCTGTTAGCCAGAAGCTAGGAATGGATCACTTGATGATTACCTGTTCTGTTCATCCCCTGTGGGGAACCTGGCATTGGCCACTGTCGGTAGACAGGATACTGGGCTAGATGGACCTTTGATCTGACCTGGTACGGCCGTTCTTATGTTCAGTGAACTCAAATTGTCAAGATTTATGCACTCCTCTCCTCTGGTGTATTACTACAACATTCCACCTTTGTTATTAGAATTTTAAAATAATATTTGAATCCATCTCAGTCTTACCTGAGGACCACCAATGACAAAGCGGCCGCTTGGCTGCAGGTGGTAGATTGTATCATCATCCAGGTATTTTGCAGGCACAACAGCTTTGATCACTTTCTCCTTTAGGGCATCCCTCATCTCATCCAAGCAGACATCTTCATCATGTTGAACAGATATGACAATCGTGTGGACTCTAATAGGGATGACAGCACCACGGTCTTGCATGTACTGCACGGTCACCTGAAATGATTCCCCAGACCAGGAGAAGAAAACCAAGTCAGGTACAGCCACATCTACAGCAGATCCTAACGGGGTACAGCAGTGCTCTCCACCCTCCAGACTGCTAAGTAGGACAGAGAATACAAACTAGTGTCATTTCATTATTGGCCCGCCACTCCCCAAAGGCGGAAATTCATTCTGCTCTTGACTTGCTATAGCCAGACTCTCGTACATGCCCATTACTGCAGTGTATGACAGGGCTCCACTTACCTGAGTTTTAGAGTCAGGTCGCAGCCAGGGCAAGGTGCCATTGCGACGCAAGTCTGCCAGCTTGGCATTCAGCTTGTGTGCTAAAACAATGGTCAGGGGCATGCACTCCTCAGTTTCATCTGTAGCATAACCGAACATCAAGCCCTATGGGAGAGAAGAGGGGTCTGAAACCTCAACTTCAACAGAACCACTTACTGACAAAGTGCTAAAAATGGTCCTATAAACTAGAAAATGTTTCCAGAAGTTGGGAACAGCTGTTACTAGAATACTAACCTGGTCCCCAGCACCAATATCCTCTTCATTCCTGTCTAGATGGACTCCCTGGGCAATATCAGGAGACTGCTGCTCCAAGGCTACCAGTACATTGCAAGTCTTGTAATCAAATCCTAAAACACACAGCAGAATTTCAGGTTCACAGAATAACTGCACGTTCCAGCTAATCCTAAAAAGTTTATCATATTTGTTCCTTAGAACACCTAGCAAATTGGTTACAGATACTTTTAGAAGCCAACAGCCTTATACTCAAAGCTAGAAACAAAAGCTTTCCAAACCCAGAGAAACAAGTGGCTGGAGGCACTTACCTTTGGAAGAATCATCATAACCAACATGTTTGATTGTATCACGCACAACTTTCTGGTAGTCAACAGCCGCTCTGGATGTGATCTCGCCGGCCAGGAGGATCATCCCAGTCTTTGCAACAGTTTCTAGAAGAGGATAAAAGGATCTTCATCAACTTCAGTGTCACTCACAGAGAAACAAAACAGCTCTCATATGATAGCAAAAGTGCATCTAACGGGCAATTTCTCCCCTTTTCTAGGCTACATATCCTCACCACAAGCAACTTTGGCATCTGGATCCTGCTTAAGGTGGGCATCAAGGACAGCATCACTGATTTGGTCACAGATTTTATCTGAAAAGAAATCAAACAGCCAATCAATCACTCAATGCACGGTGCACCTCCCTGAATCCCTCTCTTTCCGCTCAGTATGTTGAGCTTCAGCCAATTCTGGGAGTCTCCACGCAAATTTGTCAACAGAAAGCAACAACTACAGTGTTACACAACCCCAGGCAGAAATGCTGTTATCTTGCACTGTAATTTCCTGTCCCTCAGATGCAGCACTTGTCCCATACTATACAGGAGGGGGTTTTTTTTGGGGGGGGGAGGGGGGAGGGAAGGGAGAGAAGGGGGTGTGTTAGTGTGGAATCCCAAGCATTTTCTAGTGGAACTTTTAGGATCAAGTTACTATTATGTCAGGGTTTAAATTTAGCCACTTACTCTCCGTGATGTAGCTATAAGACAGGATTTTGACATTGTGCAACTTACCCCTGCAGCCCTGAAGAGGACAATGCACTGCATTGCCAAGTGATTCACTTAAGCACCCAAACCACAGCAGCATCTGAGCTGCAAGTGGTTCTGCCCTCAAGCACAAATAGAAGACAACAGCTTCAATTTGGTTTGTACAGGTGTTTAATTTTAGAAAACTGTTCTAACAAAATGGCCACTTGCAGCAAGACCACTCTAGTGTGCATTCTAGATTTGCACACGTACATCAAGAGACCGCATGTGCCCAACGTAGCCCCACTGATGGAATTTTAACTTGCAATACTGTAGGCCGCAGTCATGTTGCCATTAGCCATGGCTGCCAAAAAGCAACCAAGTTGTGAGCAGCAAGCAGCCAGCCTGTGACTGCAGAACTGGTTTCAGCTGGTCAGCCAGCCTGCGCATAGCTAGTCGCTCTAGCATGACTGCTGCAGACAATTATTCTAGAGCAATCTGAAACCCCTAAAGCACTAAGGGCTTTGCAAGAATTGTTCAAATTCTGTTATGAATAAGCTACTCACTACTCAGGGCTAGATGTCGTCCTTGACAATGACCTTTCAGATCAGATTTGGAGCAGACTGACATAATTCTGCGTGCTGCACAGGAATGAAATGGAATAAAGGAAAGCCTGACACTGAGCTAGCCCTCCCATCATCTTTAATCCATTCATTCCTCAGATCTTTCACCAGTCACCCTGAATAGCAGTGCTGGAAATGATGTGACAAAATAAGCATAATTTTCTAGACCACCCAGAGAGGGAAAAAATTCCCCTGGATGTCATTTACAAAAGAACACTTAATCTTTTACACCTTGAGGAAAGATTTTACTAACAGCCCCCAGATAATAAAACAGACTAAAGGGAGGACTTAATGACATCAGAAAATTTCTGGTTAGGATAACTATGCCAGCAACAATCATTTGAGCCCTGCTGTCCCTAGTCTTGTAGTGAAGACAGACTGATATTAGTGGAAGTAGTTTGTTGAAACCAGTTCACCTGTTTGGCCAGACGATAAATGGCCAATGGTGTGGAAAAGGCAGTGACCTACACACAGCAAATGCCACTGAGCAGTCTATTAAGTTGGTTGTGCAATGTGAAAGTGATTTATAATGGGAATGGGAATCTAATAGAACAGAGCCCCAAAATGGAGACTGCAGTCAGAAAAAACACAATGTTGTTATACTGAAACAATGCCAGGCCTGAGATAGTATGTTAATCCTTCCTTGTCATGGAAATGAAGGAATCTATCAAAGAACCCATTGACCTCATATGTTTGTCCAAAGCAGTTCCACACAGAACCGGACACTATTTTAGACACTTTCTGTAGTAGGGGTGAGGAAAAGGTAGTGAGCTGTAGACCTGTCAGTGTTCAAGTCTGAAACACAAGGTTATTAAAGAGTAGCATATATACCATCTGGATTTATGTTTTTATTTAAACCTCAGTTACTGTGTTCAGCATCCTTTGAATTCTTTTCTTCCCAGAAATACAGCATTGGAGTGTGGAGACGCTGTCTGAGTACCCCAACCATCACAGCACTTCACAAAAGCTTTACACAGATAAACAAAAACGAGTCAAAGGGAGGTGAAGTGACTTGCTCAAGGTCACTGAGCAGGTCAGTGATGGAGCTCGGAACAGAATCCACACCGACAACTGCCCTAATCACTAATCTGCTCTCTCCCTACTGGCACTGTGAGGCTATGGCGATGACGACCATAGAGGTTCCTAGATGGCTTGGTCTCTCCAGCCCAAGAGAGAGAAATGGGACATAGGCACCAGCTTTAAGTGCTCACGCCCTTGTAAGTGACTTGGTGCAAAGGGGAGGTGGGTTTCCAGAACAGGTGCGGCAGACAAGCAACTGCACCAAGAGGGCTGCAAGCGTCTTGAATGGTCCCAAAGAACCAGGAGACAGCTGTGTGTTGTGGGTGTCGCTTTACTGGAGGGAAGTGCTTAGTCATGTGCGCGGGGCTGACTCACCGCCCCCCTCCCAGCGCACACCGCGTGGAGGTCCCGGCATCACCCCGGGGCGCCATTCCGCCAGCCCCCACATGGCGCAGCAGGCGCGAGCCCCCCAGGTGACCCCATCTCCCCGCTCCGGCGGGAGCCAGCCCAGGGCCCGGACAGGGTCCCCCCGGCTCCTTTGCAGGGAGGCTGATCGGTCCCCGGCGCTGCCCAGAGCCACGATGGCGGAGACGGACAATGGACGGCAAGGGGCCGCCTCCCCAGGGGAGGGGGGGGGACTCACCCCCCCCACCCGAGCCTCCCGCCCCGGTCCCCGCGCGGGGACCACGTGCCGCCCGGCCGAGCCTGCAATGCGGCGCGCGCCCTCGCGGATAATGGCGGAGGCAGCGGGAGCGCGCGCTCGGCCGAGTTTCATCATCGCCCTCCCCTCCGGCGCGCGCATCCCCCCGCCCCCCAGAGACCGGACTGCTCCGCCGCGTGCACGCGCTTCCTCCTGAGGAGCCCGCGCGGCCGGGCCGGTTTCCCGCCCCGGAGAACGAGGCCGCGCCGCGCCCTCCCCAGACTCCGCGGCCCTTACCTGGGTGCCCCTCCCCCACGGACTCGGAGGTGAAGAGGAAGCTGCCCTCGTCGATGAAGGCCTCGTGAAAACCGTTGAGCTGCCCGTTCATGGCGACACCGGAAGGAAGCGGCGAAAGAAGAACAAAGGCCCGCAAGACACCAGCCTCGGCAGAATGAGAGCAGCGCCTCTAAGGCACCGGTATTTATACCCTCCACGGCCCCGCCCCCGGCAGGCCCCGCCCCGCCGCAACGCGCCAATCTCGGGGCGGACGGGGAGAGCGAGCTCGGACTCAACCACACTCCGGGAAGGGGGCCACGTTATGTAATAAATCGCCCCTTCCCCGACACACCGACCAGCTCGCTCGCAGACGGAGGAAGGGCATTCCTCATAACTCACCATAGCGCAAGACAATAATTCATGTCCTTAACTCGGCCCCGGGAGGGCGGCACAGGGAAGTGCTCTGTCTCCCCCCCGTGTCTGCCACTTGGACTGATCCCAGACAATAGGTACTCGCTCGAGGCGACTGTCGCCGCAGGGAGGCGCAGGAGGGAAGTGGTTCTGCGCAGGCGCAATGACAGCCTTCCCCCACGCCTGGCCGAGCTGCGACCCTCCCGCTCGCTTGCCGGGAACTTGGAACGGGAAATGTGGCTGCTGCGCGTGCGCAGTGTGCCTCGCGCGCTAAGGAACCAGGAGGCCCGACCCGCTCTGGCGCCCATCTTAGTTTACTCCTTGTCCAGTCCCCAGACCATTGTGACCCCTGCACACACACCCCTCTTCTCCGGCTTCTCCCGCCGAGCGACCCCGCCATATGCCCCATAGCCCTGTACCCACGTGCCATGTACCCTGCCGGGCACCTCCCTGCCAGATACGCCATAGCCCTGTACCCACGTGCCATGTACCTGACGGGCACCACCCTGCTCTACACCCCCATGACCCTGTACCAATGTGCCATGTACCCTTCTGGGCACCACCCCACCGTATACCCCCATGGCCCTGTACCCACGTGCCCTGTACCCTGCCAGGCACCATCCCGCTGTATACCCCCATGGCCCTGTACCCATGTGCCACGTACCCTGTTGGGCGCCTCCCCGCCGTATACCCCCATAGCCCTGTACCCATGTTCCACGTACCCTGTCGGACACCTCCCCGCTGTTTATTCCCATGGCCCTGTACCCACATGCCCTGTACCCTGCCAGGAGCAGAGCTAAGGTAGCATCTGCACTCGGTGACCAACCCACTGCCACCCAGCCCCTGCCTAGGACATGACGCCGCCTGCCCTGTCATCTCCCTCCCCACACCCAGGCACCCTCCACTGCCAAGGGGCAGTTGCTGGATAACCCCCTGGGCCTAGCCGCTGGGATCCAGAGGGGTCTGTGGGTGCCTGGGGTGGAGTAAGGCCCCAATCCCCAGGATCTAGGCTTTCATGGTGGAAGCACAGCTTGGGCATGGCAGCGAGGCCGTGGGGGGCAGCGCCCAGCCGAAAGCCACCTGTTGGGGTGAACTTGGGTCAGTAGGCCTCCCTCCTCTTAGGACAGGATCAATGACTCAGACGCAGGGGCAAGGCAAGTTTCCCCCCTTGGAGGAGATAGGAGAAGGAGATGGCCTGAAGGGGGAGGGAGACTGTCCACAGCCTGAGCAGCTGCAGAAGATCTGGGCCCTGTTTATAACCTTATCACACCGCTGCAGCCCGGATGAGCCAATATTCAAAATCCAGCCAGAGATGAGGTTTAGGGCCAGGACAGCCAAGTGGCTCCTCTTGCTGTCCTATCCTTTCAGTATTTTACCTGCATCCCTAACTTCCAGGGACACTGTCAATTAGGCTGTGATGGGGTTTTTCAAAAGCACATATTCATAGAAATATTTTAATGTCATTTTTTAAACATAGAAATGAAATGAATTTTTAAGGCAGGGTTTACCACACACAGCCTGGCCGGGCTCTGGACTTAGAAAGCCTCGTGCGGGCTGGAAGGGGTGAGCACTTTCAGTTTGTTTGTTTGATATGTAGCTCAGAGCCTTCTGCTTCCTTGTTCAGCGTTAGCGACAGCTGTGCCGGGTGAGCGCTCTGGTCCTTGCCCAGCAGCCCAGCAGGCACATGGAGCAGTGGACATATTGCCACCTTCATGGACGAGCCGGGGGGATTTTCCATAATAGTAATAAATGGTGACGTTTGTGCTGGTAAAAGGGCTCTGTTCTCTTTATCTCCACATCAGGCCAGCTCTGCCAGCAGCTGCTGACCTTCCCAGCTGCAGTGCTGCCAATATCCCTCAGCCCTGACCTGGAGGAACCACAGAGGGATTCAGCATCCTGGCTGAGACTGCCAGGTGGAGTCCTGCTATGCTGGTAGTGTTTGGGATGTGGGCATCTGTCTGCTAAGAACTGGGCTGAGACCCACCAACTCCAGAGCCACCAGAGACCTGCCAGCCATTCCCACCCTGGGCTGGACTGGAACCGGTGACCTAGAGGCAAATGTCTCTAAAAGCTCATAGCTGATCTCCGGAGCTTCCTGGTAGCTCAGCAGTTCTGCAGGGCGACACCTCACCGGTCTCTCTTTAGGAGGAATGGGCATCGCTCATTGCTGAGCAGAAATTCCATCCCGTTGGTCTTAGCCCAGGGGGGATGATTGCCGCCATGGTTATAACCTGTTTTGGAAGGATGGAGTAGGGGGAGGGGAAGAGCCACAAGAGTGATTAAAGAATAAGCCTTATAGCGATAGACTCAAGGAGTTCCATCTATTTAGCTTAACACAGAGAAGGTTCAGGGGTGACTTGTATCTACAGGGGGAGCAAATATTTAATACTGGGCTCTTCTGCCTCTCAGGGGAAGGTCTCACACAATCCAATGTCTGGAAGTTGAAGCTAGACAAATACAGACTGGAAATAAGGTGTACATTTTTATCAGTGACAAACAATTTACCCAGGGTTGTGGTGGATTCTCCATCATGGACAATTTTTAAATCAACGCTGGATGTTTTCTAACAGATCTGCTCTAGGAATTATTGTGAGGGCAGTTCTCTGGCCTGGGTGATACAGGAGTTCAGACGAGGTGATCAGAAAGGTCCTTCTGGCCTTAGAATCCGATCTTCCATCTCCAATCCCTGCCATTATCCTGTTCTGGATTGTCTTCTAGAAACTTCTTTGGGCCAGATCCTGCTCTTGCTGAAATTTAAAGGGACTTTTGTCACTGATGCCAGATGGAGTAGAGCCACACCCAGGACCCATGTTTGTTTAAGTGTGTGAAGTATGCAATGATTTTTCCACTGGGAGAAGTGAGAGCTGGCTGAATAGATGTCATGATTATCAACCCCCTATTGATATCACAGATAGAGAGGTCAGATAGATTTCAGCAGTAGTCTATAGCTAGCTAGATCCCCTGCATGTGATGGCTAGATTCCTCTGTTAATAGATCGATCAATCAATAATTCCCCCATATGAGATAGATAGAGCCCCTGTGCGCGATGGACAGACCTCTGTTAATAAATAGATCTGTGACGCTGCCCAGTAGAGGATGGGCTGCAAAGAGAATAAGGCATCTGCTACTAAGATTATAAGCAATGCCTCTGTTAGTTCAAACGGTGAAGGACAGACCAGAGCTCCACTCCCTGCGCCCTGAGTGAGTGGGATCTCTCCAGCCATTCTGTCTGTTGGCTGCAGAGGCTGGCTTTGCTGGGAGGACACACCTTGGGGAGAGAGGGAGCTTATATCTCTTCTACCACCTAACCTTTCCCAGAGCCCTCCTGTGAGTGACTCAGCATTCTGGGTGCTCAGAGCCGGTCTGGACAGCTCTGTGATGAGAGACAGGTGCAGCCTGCAGGATGCAGAGATAGAAAGCAGCCGGCATCGCTCCTGAATGCTAATGGGCTTATTTAAAATGGCATTTGCCAATAGGAAAGCAAAACACGTCTAATTGTTCGGAGGCTGAGTGACTGCCGACATTTCAAAATCACATGAGGGTATAATCTTGATATTGTAATGGCTGGCGTGTCCCCTTCTGGAGAGACTCAAACCTGCTTGGCTGTGTGCCACCCTCTTATCCTGCCGGCAGCTTCTGGCCAGGTTCTGGTGGCAGGGCCGGGGCTGTGCTTTTGGAGCAGGGGCGAGTTCTGTCCCTGCTGTTGCTGTGATGGTCTGGGCAGCAAGCCTGTGACGCCCATCAGCGGGCGAGGGCCAGGAGGCACAGGGCAGGTGGGGGGTCACAGTAACAGTGGGCATAGACGCCCCCTTGAAGTTGATGGGATTGGGCGGGGGAATCTCCAAACCAGGAGCTGAGCGTGCACACTGCAGAGATGGCACCAGAGATTATTAGAAGCACCTCACACCCTCGCACGCCCCTGCTGGGCAGCAGGGCTGTTATCCCCATTGTACGGCCAGGGACCAAGGCACAGCGGTCACACAGGAAGCCTGTTGCAGAGCCAAGGACTGACCCTAGGTCTCCCAGCTGCTAGGCTACCACTGTAACCACCGGGCCATCCTTCCTCTCCCCAGCTGGAACAAGGCTGGCACTGTCAAGATTTCCCAGGTAACGGGCTCCCAATTCTCCGTGTAGGGTTGCCAGTTTTGGTTGGATGTATTCCTGGAGATTTAATCACATGATCTTTAATTAAACATTCATCTTTAATTCCGGGAAACTCCAGGACAATTCTGGAGGGTTGGCAACTATATCTCCATATCACCAATGCCTAGTAAATTCACTCAATGGGGCTGGTTGGGGTTGAAGGGAGGAAGGGGTAAAGCGATGGGTAATTGCCACCATCTATTCCTTAGTGACACTCATGGGCCATGTCAGGGACGGGCATCGTGCGCTGAAGCTGGGCCAGCCCCGATGCTGGGAAGGGTTAATCCTGGATGGCCTCAGGCCCAGCTCCCTTTTATGGACATCTTGGCCGTGTTACACTGTCCTGCATGATGCAAGAAAGCCAGAGTCTTACCAGTGCTGGAGCCGACCCAACACAGACGAGCAGGTCGCAGAGTCCCGCACCCACGCCCAGGAGCGAGCTATTCTGCCAGCACACAGGTGCCTCCCAGGCCCTGCCCCTGCTCTCGGGGCCTCTGGAAAGCAGCAAGCCCTGCTCTCGCTGGAGGTCAGCATGGCCAGGCGTAGGCAGTCTGGGTGGCTCCTCTGCCAAGCTGATGTAAGAGTCCGTGGCTCTTTCCATGGGATGGGAGGGGCTGGGCCAGAGCCTCTTCACCATGGAGTCTTGGAACTTCTCAGGGCTTTGCAGGTTGAGGGTGGGAGGGACCCTGCGATCCTACGGGGCAGCCCCTTCCTAGCCCCTTTGATGGTCTGTGCAGCACTGCCTCCTAGTGAGGACCCTTCCCCAATGCCCTCTCCTCCTCCAGCCCCTGCTGGGCTCACACAGCAGCATGGAGCTCTATTCCTGATGGGTTGAGGCAGCACCTAGGTTTGGGTTTTCATAGATTCATAGATTCATAGATTATAGGACTGGAAGGGACCTCGAGAGGTCATCGAGTCCAGTCCCCTGCCCGCATGGCAGGACCAAATACTGTCTAGACCATCCCTGATAGACATTTATCTAACCTACTCTTAAATATCTCCAGAGACGGAGATTCCACAACCTCCCTAGGCAATTTGTTCCAGTGTTTAACCACCCTGACAGTTAGGAACTTTTTCCTAATGTCCAACCTAGACCTCCCTTGCTGCAGTTTAAACCCATTGTTTCTGGTTCTATCCTTAGAGGCTAAGGTGAACAAGTTCTCTCCCTCCTCCTTATGACACCCTTTTAGATACCTGAAAACTGCTATCATGTCCCCTCTCAGTCTTCTCTTTTCCAAACTAAACAAACCCAGTTCTTTCAGCCTTCCTTCATAGGTCATGTTCTCAAGACCTTTAATCATTCTTGTTGCTCTTCTTTGGACCCTTTCCAATTTCTCCACATCTTTTTTAAAATGCGGCGCCCAGAACTGGACACAATACTCCAGCTGAGGCCTAACCAGAGCAGAGTAGAGCGGGTTAACGCCCATCTGTGCTTCGGATGCCCAGCTCCCTCCCCCCGTGCGCCTGCCACTCTCGCCTTCCTCCCCGTGGCTCAGGCAGCTGGCAGGGAGCACAGAGAGTGACCCGGCGGCCTCTGGCACAACTGGGGACAGGGGGAGCCAGCACTGTCCCAGAAAGGAGGGCATCAGTCAGTGTTAATCCCAGCCAGCAATTCCTGGATGGCTCTGTGCAGAGCGTAAAGAGCAAACCCTTTTCAGGACTAGGAGCTGAGCTAACAAGCTCTGACAAGACCCAGAAGCTTCCGTTTGCTCTTCATTAACATGGCTTAGGCTCACACAGGGGCTTGGCCCAGTGGCCTGATCACAGCCCCAGGAGCCAGCAATAAACCAAGGATGCAGATCCTTAAGGGACATGGTGGATTCACTGTCACTTGGAGATGGGGTGTCTCTTTCTAAAAGAGCTGCTTGAGTGCAGGCAGAAGCAACAGGCTGGGTGAGGGGCACTGGGCTGGGTTACGCAGGTGGTCGGATGGGATGAGCCAAATAGGCCCTTCTGGCCTTACCATTTAGGAATCAGGAACTAACAAGTTCTAATCCCAGCTCTGATAGTGTCTCTTGTGAGAGTCACAATGTGCCCTATCCAGGCCTCAGTTTCCCCACTTTTAAAACCGGTTGAAGGCTGTTACAAGGATCAAGGAGTGAGTGTATCTCCCACACTTTGAATTGTGGCACACAACGGGTGAACCCTTGGAGGCGTTATTTCTGGATCTTTGTATCCAAAGTAGTGTGCAGAACTTGGATGTAATATTTGCATACAGGTATGATTTAGTAGTAAGAAGAGTTTTGAAGAGTTATTGGTACCTAGGAAGTGTTATTTCGTGCTTTGAAGCATACTGAGGATTCTTTGCATGCTGGGTAGTAATGCTCACCCAAGTATCATTATTCACTTCACTCACTCAATATTTGCTTTATTTCAGCCTCTTGGAAAGGGCTTACGCTTCGCTGCATGGACTGAACCATCCACCAGCTTCCTTGTAGTTTCGGCGCTTTCCAAGCCAGGTGCCTTTGCTAAGCACGTGATACCCTCCCACCAAGGGGCCGATCCACATCTCTGAGCCACGCAAGGAGTCTTCCACCAAAACCATGAAGACCAGATGTGGCATTCCTGATGTTAAGCCATTTCCGGCCTTGAGACCATCCCCAGGAAGGGGCACTGACCCGCTTTCTGGGTCAGCTTCGCAGCACAGAAATGATGAGTTTGTCACCCAGTCACCTTCCTCCTGCCCCTCAGCTTCCTCCTGCCCCTCAGTGTGAACTGCACTGAGGAGATACGAACAGCGGACATCCTCCCCCCTCCTCCTCACAAACCCCGATTCACCCAGACCTGGAGCTGAAGATCTTGCCCCAGGCGCTGGAACCAAGAAGTACCGCCAGCTCCGGCGCCTGGTAAACACCTGCCACAGCGGGTGGGCATGGCTTCGAACTGGAGCTGCCACCGCAAAGCATCCAGGCAAAGGCTTCACCTCGGCGATCAGGGCCAAGAGGGTTATGCTGGGGAAGAGGTGAATGGGGTGGGGAACAGGGAGGAGGAGTCCGTCTGGTGCAGGGGGACTGGGAGGAAGACTGGGGATGGGAATGCTCATTCAGAGCTCTGAGGTCTTGGTGGATTCTGGCCCCATTGAGTTTTAATCACCCTAATGGCAAATGCAGCATCCTAACGTGCCTGGAATTGGGCTGTCATCACGGGCCTGATCCATAGCCCACTGATGTCAATGGTGGTGGCATTGGCCCGGTGCTTGTTACTCCCAGGGCAGGTGTCAGCGGGTGGCGCCTTTGCACAGTCTTCCCAGTTCTATTTCTTAGTGTGCGAGTGAGTGGTGAGTCTTGGGAAGACATGCTGTGTTGTGGCTAGCGTGGGGCTGTGCAAGGTCCGGAGCAGAGGGAGCTGAGCAAATAGCAGGCATGGTCACGCTCTGCTTTGGACACCAACAGGTCAGTTCTTGAGTCGCTCTCTGGGAACCCCCCAGTCTGAGATCCGCAGAAGAAGCAATTGCCCTGTGTGGTGTTTGTCCATCAAACAGCTCGGCCTGCTTGATACATTTACACAGGGGATTCTATAGTGGGGCTGCCTGTGACAGCAAGGGACTGGGCACGATGACCCAGAAAGTCCCGTGCCATCCTCTGCTCTGATCTCAGTGTAAATATACATGGGACGTCTCGAGTATATTGGCATCACGGATGTCTCCGTCACTGGGAAGCTGACCTGCAAGGCCCTGGACTCTTGCAGGGCAGAGGGGCGAATCCGATGCTGGTGGCAGAAACAGGGGCAACCTCTTAGTCCGAGTGGATCCCAGAGAGCAGCATAGTCCCCAATCCAACTAGGGCTGTGAAGAGGGAGCGGGTGTTCTCCCTTCTGATTCCCAGGGGAAAGGAGATGGAATTCCTAACATCCTAGGAGATTAAGGCATTGAATTGGGGGGCAGGAGAAGTGCGCTTTCTGCCCCTCCAGTAAGCCCCGCCCACACAATAAGCCCCACCCAAGGAAGTCCCCAGAACAAGACACCGGAAATAGGAGTGTGCGGCTCTTGGGCTCCCATCGGTGGGGCGTGGATCTGCCCATGGGCTTTGCCAAGCTGCTCGGCTCCTTGACTGGGAAAACATAAGCAGTGGCCACGCCCCGTTCCACATGGTGCCACCTTGCGACCCGCCCACTCCTGTCCCACCTGCGGGATGAAATCGTGAACAATGCTGGCCATCGCTGGGCACCCAAGTGAACCCCGCTCCGAGGTACATGGGCTGGCTCGCACCCCTCCGAGGCTCTGTGCACACCCGGGCAGACCTCTTGGCATCGGTTCCACGCAGGTCACGTTTCTGAGGCTGTCGTCACAGCTAGAGGCTGGTAGTGTTTTAAAACAAAAGCTGAGGCTCCATGGAAGTCCCCAGCAACAGGAGCGGGCTGCTAGTCCATGGTGCTGCCACATACCAGCTCAGTGCGAGTCCTCCCCCCTGAGTGGGGCAGCCAGGACCTCCGCTCTGCAACTGGGTGACCATAGGCAAGTCACTTAATTTCTCTGAGCCTCAGTTTCTCCAGCTGTAACACGAGGGGCAGTATGGTCCAGTGGCCTGAAACTCATGCCTGGCTCTGCCACTGAACTCCTGCAAGACCATGGACAGGTCACGTGCCCTCACTGTGCGTCAGTTTCCCCTTTATCATGTCTATTTAGACTGTGAGCTCTTCAGAGCAGGGACCAGCTCTCCCTCTGTGTCTGCACAGCTCCAGGCACGATGGGATCCTGATCTACGCCGATACTTGCCCAGCTGGCAGGGCAGTGCCAGTAAAGCGCTTTGAGATCCCGAGATCCAAGCGCAGAGCTTTGATGATCAAATTCCTGGCTCTGGGAGTGGGGCAGTGACAGTCAAGGCAAAGGGAAATACGACAGCTCCCATTTGAACAAGTAACCTTAACCCAGAGGATCCTCCCAGCTGCTCCTGTGCACAGGGCCGGCTCCAGGGTTTTTGCCGCCCCAAGCAGCCCCCCCCCCCCAAAAGCCACGATCGCAATCTGCGGCGGCAGGTCCTTCACTCCGAGCGGGAGCGAGGGACCCTCCGCCGAATAGCTGGACGTGCCGCCTACCTCTGGACTGGCCGCCCCCAGCACCTGCTTGCTAAGCTAGTCCTAGAGTTGGCCCTGCCTGTGCTCCAGGTGCCTGGGCGGGCCCCAGTCCAAAGGGCAGTTAGCTGAGGAGCACAGCTGTGCCTGCTCTCTTCAACGAGCTCTGTTGATCTGTGAATCTATTATTAAATCAAATAAGGCCAGAGAGGCTAATTATCAACCTGGGTGTGTGGCGCCTCGGCCAGTCAGAGCCTTCCTGGATTCGCACCCATTTGCTTATGGTGTATCAAGAAAAAGAGCAGTGAGTGTATTAGGCCCTGGCTTAGCAGGAAGAAGGCCAAGACAGAGGCCCTGAATGTGCAGCAGGCCCCACTGGGGGTTAGCAGAGTGTTTTGAACCTGGGGCCTTTAGCACCAAAGTGCTGATCTCTGCTGTTTGAGCTAAAAAGGGGAGCATATTAGCCACCAGCAGCAGACTGTTATCCTCACTGTGACCAGGCAGACTTTACAAGCAGGCTATGCATGTGCAGCAGTGAAGGCTTCTCCTTCACCATCTTGCCAGCATAGCTTCCACAGTGCTACAGCGAGATCCATTCCTCTGTGGGTGCTCCCTTTCACTCTGATTGCTCTGCTGACATCGGCCGCTGGGGTTAAGAGCTGGAACAAGGCTAGCTTGGGTGGGACTGGCTTGCCAGCGCCCCACTGAAATCCTGGGAACTGATGAGTGGGTAGCAAAGTAATAACCACCCCTAGCTCTTCTCATCTCTCAAAGCTCTTTCCCAAGCTGGTCAATATCCTTACCCCTCTTTTACTGAGACCCAGCAAATCAGGGACAGACCCAGGACTAGCGTCCAGGTCTTCAGAGCACTACCCCTGTGTGCTAGCTACTAGTCCATTTATAGCAGACCCACTGCTACAGCCTGCCAGCGACAATGACACTGTGCTCACAGCTTCCTCCCAAAAAAGCATGTGCCAGCCTCTGACTCAAAGTCCCCCCCTTGCTTCGCAGCAGGCCCTTGCGGTTGCCCGTTGCTCCTGGGGACAGCTGCAGAAAGGGAAAGCACCGAGCGCCCTTGGTGCAAACACACAGCCACGTGTTTTGCACACCAACGTTCACAAGTGCCTTCCCCAGAAGCGCTCCCATGACCATCTCCGATGCTGTGGGTTGGGGAGTGGGAGAGCGCCTGGGAGGTATCTGTGGACATGGAAAGGGGGGTCAATTCAGTGAACCAATCGTTCTCCCAGCTGTGCTGCAGAGCACAAGGCAACTGCCACATAGGCCTAGTCTGCCCTGGGAATTTGCCTTGATTCCAACCATTGATCCAGCTGCACTGTTTGCTCTAGTGCTGCACCTCCCTGCTTGAATCTGGAGCAGGCTGCAGCAGTGTGGCCTAGTGAATAGAGCACTGGACTGGGATTCAGGAGAGCTGGGTTTTATTCCCAGTGCGGCCACTGGCCTGCTGAGTGATTTGGGGCAAGTAAATCACTGCCTCACTCTCTGCCTCAGTTTCCCCATCTGTGAAATGAGGATAAAGATCCTGGTCTCCTTTGTGAAGTGCTTTGAGATCCATGGCAGCTGTGTGCGGGGCTGCGGCAGAGCCGCTGCACTGGTGCCTGGAATCAGGGCAAATCCGTGGGGCAGACTGGGCCTTAGAAACCCACCGGAGCAGAGGGGCAGAGGCCAGCCAGACCGGCAGTACAATGGGGCAATGACACTGAAGCGGGAGGTGGCATGGATGCTGTAACTCCTCTGCAATCGTAGGCTTTACATGGGCCGAGCAGACCAAGCTGGGATAAGTCACAGGCCAAGGGGCCCAGGGGGCTGTAAACAAGGCTGGGAGGACGTTCCCTCCTGTCCTGGCCCTCGTTGCACAGCTGGCTGGGGCTGGCTGATAGCGTTGCACTTCTGTTCTCAGTCGCAGTGCCTCACAGCTGCGCAGGGAGCAGCCGGATGTGGGGCGAACAGGATGGAATTCGACAGCCCGCCCCGATGGAGAGCAGCAACTCCCCTCCCAGACACGGTCACCCCAGGACTGATACTCTGGGGAATGACCCTGACCCCGTGTCCAGGCCACAGAGCCCAGCCCAGCCCCAGCCAGGGAGCCCTGCATCTTTAGCTCAGGCTGCGGCAGCTCCTGCTTTTCCCTCTGGAGGTCTGGGGAGAGTTGGCCAAGCTGTCTGCCGCTGGCCCTCACCCGGCTGCCAGGAAGGGCGTGGTGGAGGCACTGGGAAGCAGCTGATTTTAATGTCGCCAAGCAACAGGAAGAAGATTGCTGGAGCTAATATGACCAGCAGGGTGGAATTCGGGTAGATGGGCTGGACCTGGGATTGGCCAGGACACCGGAGTTCACACCCCAGTTCTCGGTGTGTTAACAATGGGGGGACATCTGTTTCATGGCTCATAATAAACCAGCCTGGCTGGTAACGTTGCTGATACGTTGAGGGCTGATCAGGTCTCGGTGAATGTCTGGCACCCCACACACATGCCTCACTTCTGGAAAAGGCACCCTTCCCCCAGGGATCAGCTGTGAGCCCCTCCAAGCCAGCTGGAGGGATTCTCCCTGGCTCAGAGCTATTGCCAGCGTGTCCCACCCCCATCACAGCTACCCCAGCGGGCAGGCTCAGGGGACCCACCCCCGTCCCATTGCATCACTCTGCTGGGAGTACCTGGCCTCCCCCCATCTCCGGGCTGGCCCTCCCAGCCCACCCCCAGCCCGCCTGATGCCACCTCCAGTCTCAGAACGTCATGTTCCGGCTGGGCCATGTGGGTTGCCAAGGCAACCAGTGATTTCAAATGCCATCTCAGGCGAGCCTGTGGGAGCAGCCCAGGAAGGGGGGAGGAAGTGGGATGAGATGGGGGTGGGGTGGGTGGGGACTGGAGATGGGCATCGAGGGCCTGCTATTGTCGGCGCTGCCTCTCGCATGTGCCGCGGGTCACATTAGTCCAGGGCTGCAGCTAATCCTGTTAGTGCCTGCGAAATAATTGCATTACAAAACAAATGGCCGGTGCTCAGCCCACTGCCGGCTCCCCCGGCCTTGGCATTTGGCCCAGCCCTCATTAAAGGCCTGCCTTGGCCCTCGCCTTGTGTTAACGGACAGCCCCCTGCAAAGCCGGGGGGAGACTCTGCCCCCCGGGAGCCAACGTCACTGAAGACACAAAGCATTTGGGGGATCAGGCCTGATGGGGTGAGGTTACTGCTGAGCCGAGGCTGCTGACCGCATTCAGGCAACCCCTCCTCAGGGCAGCCAGGACTCCTGGGTTAGATTCGCAGCTGGACCCTGGCTCGCTCGCTGTGAGACCGTGGCAGGGTCCCCTTCCAGAGCACCAAGCCTAAAGCACAGGCCTAAGCAAGCTAACGCCTCCCCTCCTGGCCACCCGAGTGCTGTCATGTTTCCCCTGCTGTGCCAAGCAGCTGAGTGGATGCAGGGTGTGACAGGTTGAGGATCAGGTCAGGTATTTTTTTTGACACAACCTTGTTTATGTGCTACGTCCTGGTTCCCCAAACACGGGGGAGCCAAGCCACAGGAGGGTCTCGCTTTGCTCACAGCCCCAAGACTTTTTTTCTCTCTCTCTCACACCCCCCTCTGATCAACCTATAGCTCTTGTACGCCTCCATCCGGCTCGTTCACATTTCTGGGCAGCCAGGTGTTTGCCTGTGTTTTGGGTTTGGAGACCACTCTTGGGCCAAGGAAAGTCCTGACCTGGCCCCTGGGACCGAGACGTACAGTTATTTCAGTCATTTGTCCTGACGGAAAGGCACGGCGGAGGTTCCACCCAACCCATAGCCACAACAGTAGTGCTAGTCCAGGTCATGTCTACACTACAAGCGCCACAGATGCAGTGATGCTGCTGTAGGGTTGACCCTTCCCACCGCACCGGAAGGGGTGGTTCCACTGATATAGTGAATCCAGCGCTCTGAGAGGCAGGAGCTAGGTCGCCAGAAGAATTTTTCACAGCTGAGTGACATAGTTGGTTTAATTTTTAAGTGTGGACCAGGCCCTGGGGGTACCTAAAACTAGGGTCCCAGGCAGGACTAGCCTGTGCCACCACAGCCTGTGCTGCTGCCGCTGGGACTTTTAGCAAGCTGTCTCCAACGAAGCTCGCTCAGGGACGTCTCCACACGCACCAGTCCCCCCAGCTGATTGCCGTGCAGACAGACCCACTGAGAGCCAATCCCTGCCACAGAGCTTGTGACGGAGCAGGGAGCAGGGCAGATTTGACCTGGGAATGTTGCAGGGGGGTTGCAGTGGGGATGTGGGACTTCCCTTGAAGGAAGCTACCTGAGCTGTAACCTGAGCCAGGAACGGGGGTGGGGAGAATTAACACCTTCTGCCCGGGAGACTGAACAAAGGAGAGGAGCAGCAGGAGGAGGGGAGTTTAGTTTCGGTTGGGGCTGGGTGGTGCAACGCAGGGAACCCCAAGCTGGGGTCTAAGCTCCCTGAACCTCCCCGAGGGACCTAATTGAGGGGGGGGTCTGGTCGTACCTACACGCTCTGCTTGAGACTGTGTTCCTGTCCTT